>NC_080070.1:111712219-112042614 GCF_949987535.1 Balaenoptera acutorostrata
ATGGGGAAAGTGGGAGCTGACGAGTGGCAGTGGAGGATGGAGATAAAAGAAAATTCAAAAGACACAAGAGAAGAGGACATTCAAGGATCAATGATGGTAATGTGGACTAAGATGAACTCTCATCCCCCTGCATCTGTGTTAAGGAGAAAAAAAAGCTAACAAAAAGTTCATGATCGGGACTTCCCTGGTGGCGCAGTGGTTAAGAATCCGCCTGCCAATGCAGGGGATACGGGTTCGAGCCCTGGTCCAGAAAGATCCCACATGCCATGGAGCAACTAAGCCTGTGTGCCACAACTACTGAGCCTGTGCTCTAGAGCCTGCAAGCCACAGCTACTGAGCCCGCGAGCCACAACTACTGAAGCCCACGTGCCTAGAGCCCGTGCTCAGCAACAAGAGAAGCCACTGCAATGAGAAGCCCGCGCACCGCAAGGAAGAGTAGCCCCTGCTCGACACAACTAGAGAAAGCCTGTGTGCAGCAACGAAGACCCAATGCAGCCAAAAATAAATAAATAAATAAATAAATAAATAAATAAATAAAATTTATTTAAAAAAAGTTCATGATCAAGGCCATTGAGCATATGGAAAGACTGTGCAAGTGACGGGGTCCCCGTGGTCTGGAAGGGAGCTCGGCCAACTATGTGTGGCAATTCATCCCCCCCCCCACCTTTTTCTTAATGGGCCAAACTTACAGTGGAAAAGGAAAAGATTAACATTCTCTAAGATTCAGCTATTACAGCGATTTACTTCAGTGCTATCCAAACTCCAAACATATATTTCCAAGAACCTACTGCCTGTTGTCACATGGATGTCCTGAAGGAACTTCTGATTCAAAAATCAAACACTTTCTCGGCTCTCCTGAAGCCGCTCTTCCCCCGTGCATTGGGGGTGTGCCGCTACCACTGACCCACAACTCTTCCCACTGACCGCAATCTCCCGCTGCAGGTCACTGAAATCCACCCCTCCTGTACCCTCACTGCCCCTCACTGTCACTGAGTTAGTCGTCAGAGACTCCTCTCTGGATAATTACAACGCGTCCTTGTAGGCTTCCTTCCCACACTGTATAAACCAGATCTGCTCATTTCTGCTCCCTGGTTAAAAGCCCTCACTGGGACTCCACTGCCTATGCGTTAGGAGACTCGATGACAGGATTCTATCCCACCTCCGTCAGTGCATCAGTCAGATACAGGCTGGGGTGCTAGGTTCTGCTGGGCTCACAAATCTGAACGGGTGATAGAAACGAAGGTTTATTTCTCACTCATGCTACGTGTCCCTCAAGAGACAGCTGCTGCTCTGATTCATGTCATCTTCATTCTGGAATGCAGGCTGATGGGGCCGCCTCTCGGGATCCTTTCTGGTCAGAGAAAATAGAGAGCAGGGCAAAACACACCACGGCCAGCCAGGCTACTGAAGCTTCCCCCAGAAGTGCCCTGAGCCATTCCTGTTCACATTCCATGTGGTCAAGTCTGGCATTAGTGAGGTAGGGAGGTACACCCAATGCTCCAGGGAGGGACTGCAGATATTTGAGATAAACAATAAGAGCCCATCACACATAGGTGATTTCCTTTTGACTGGAATCTCTGCCTGGTGCACACCTAGACATTCTTCAAGGCATATCTTAACTTTTACTTCCTCTGCATTTATATCTCTGACTTTGCAGGTAGAGTTTATTGTTCCTGTAGCATTTGGGACATGCCTCTACACTCACACTTTCATCTTCTGTGGTAATTGCATATTTCCATGTTTGTCTCCTCATTAGATTTTGAACTCTGTAAATGTAAGGATACAGTCTTTACCATTTTGGTGTTTGGAGCATGTGTACTTTTTTGTGTGCTGAGTGTGGCACTTGGTGCTTAGTTGCTTGATAATTGATTGCTGAATTCATATTTATTGACCATTGTGGTGGCCATCAGACTGTATCTGACAGCCCAGCTACAGAGCATGTAACTGACCCAAGGGCTTTAGCTGCCATGCTCTGAAATTTACTGCTGAGTTTATACAGATGCATACCTCCCATGCACTCCTCCCAGCCCATGACTCAGTGCAGGCCGGTTCCTGGGAGATGCTGGACCCCTCTACTGGCCAACGTTGTCTCTAGGACTCCCCCGCAGCCTGACAAAACATACAAGTACAGCACAGCATTCTGGGACGCTTCCACCCCTCCCCCCTTCTCCTTCACTTTGAGTAAGACTTGCCGTCATGTCTGCCCACACTCCCAGCCGCTCCGCCCCCTCCCCACGTTCTCTCACAGGTGTTTCCCCATCATAACATTCTTGCACGTTTCATCCCTTCTTGGCATCTGCTTCTTAGAGGACTTAGACTAACATAAGAAACTTTCATTGTTATAAACACTAGCGGCAGAATATGATCAAACTTCTTTGCGAGCTTTAAAGAGAGAATTGCAACAGTTAAGAAAATCAGGAAATTGCTTCCTGGCAGAGGTGGATGTGAATCAGGCTTTGTAAGTGGGTTTGCCTGTGGTGTTGGGGGGGGGGGCGGGGGGAGGTGTGTGGGAGGAGGAGGAAGAGGGGTGGGAAAGGGAGTCCTCCCCAGGGACATCCCTTCTCATCCCTGCACAACGTGGTGAGTTTGCTTTTTAAATCTCCAGACTCAGGTTTCTTTTAAATATTGGGGAAAGATTCTTCCAGCACACATTAACTTCTTTTCTTTTCTCTATTTTCCTTTGAGTTATTTATTCTGTTTCTTTTGTGCGGCTTCCTCCTCTGGGGAGGCTGATTATTCACAGTTTGGCTTTGTGACTCTCTCTAATACCTTGGTCAGCACTTTCATTCCTTCCCTCCACGTCCTGGGATCGCTTCTCAGATGCCTTCCCCATGTCAACAGTAGGACGGTCTGCAGTATCAGATTTGCTGTTCTCTCTCCAACAAACATTTCAGTTTGGCTCTCTTGTGATTTTGGTTTCCATGCAGTCTCTTCTTGCCTCAGCTCAAGTTTCTGTTTTTTTTCAAGAGTATGGAGCAAATATATTTTAAAATATTCTTCTGTTTCCTGCAGCAAATCTATTTCAGGGAAAGTTTTCCATTCAAGTCCTGAGGCATTGTTCCCCCTCTCTAATGTAGCAGATCTGTCCTTATTGGCTCGCTTTGTGTTGTCCTGCCTTCCTGAGAACGGGGTCTGTAGCTCTGGACCTTGGCTGGACGCAGACAGGAGTCTGTGAAAATCCCCGGGATGAAGTTCTCTTGTTCACAGACGGTAGTGCGGGAAGCCATCTGGGAAGAGACGTGTGAGAAGTCACGTGATGAAATGGGTCCAGCACCACGGGGTAGGAAGGAGGTGTATCCGGTTATGAGCCTCTGGGGCAGAAAGCAGATAGATGAGCAACAGCAAGTGGGCAGCGGAGCCTGGAGGGTTCTCCGGAGCCAAAGAGTTTGTCAGCAGTGACTTTTCAAGGAGCGCTGGCAGCCCTGGCAGGGGCAGGAAGGAAGCTATTAGAAATACCAGTCTTGTCTAGACATGCATGTTGATTATTTAGGTTTATTTATCCGAGAGTGAAGAGAAACTCTTCCAGACCTTTTTTTTTTTTTTTTTTTTTTAATAACAGTCGTCATACACTGAGTCTCCTTAGCGCCCTCAGAGAGTACTTGGATGTAGCTGAGACCCTGGCAAGTACTAACCACGTGTCTAAGGGTCCCTTAAGGCATGCAAGCAGGTGCACTCAGGTCTGAGGGAGGGAGGGCACTGCAGTTGGGCTGTGGTCCAGAGAGACACAGAGGCAGGGGAACGTTATCCAGGCCGTGTCCGGGCTTTGGAACTCCATCACGAGCCCGACCTCCGCCCTCCGCCCCCAGCTACACAAAGGCAAGGGCGAGCTTGGCACAATTGCCCCGCACCCTTTTCCCCACTGGCCTCCCGCCCCCTCCGCCTCCTCTGTTCGTTCAGCTCCAATAATGTCCACGTGGGTCTCTCTTTAGACCCACTGTCTAGTTCTCAGATTGCTTCAGCTCGGTTCTGCTCTTCAAGAATTTTCCTACATTTATACTGATGGCAGGGTTTTTATGACAGTAGTTTGCGGAGACAGGAAGAAGCCAAAGGGGGCGCGGACTGGGCTGTGGTTGCCTGCTCCCCAGGGCGGGAGCTGGGGTCGGAGGGCCGGGCTTGGTCAGGGCTCCTCCTTCTTCCGAATCGCGCTGCTTTGGCTCACGCAGCAGAGCATGTGTTATCCATTAATTGTGTTTTTAAATCTGGTCCCAGTGATGATTTATTTAGTAAAATGGCCTCCGATTTTTGGTATATGTTGACTGTTCTCGTTAATTTTCAATACTGATGCAGACCTTTTCCTATTTGTGTTCATGAATATTTTAATGGAAATTGAGTGACACCTTTTACTTCTGTTTCTTAGGTTTTTTTTTTTTTTTTTTTTTTAATGACAACTAAGAAACAAAACTACTGCTTTTGAATTTGGTTTCTCTGAATGTATTTTTTCAAAGAACTCTCAGGGCTTTGTACAATTATATTAGCAATTATTTGAAGGCAAGGGTTGAATCCTGGGCAGCTGACGACTAGCGGAAAGACTTCTCGTTATGTTAGGCGACCTAATTATAATCTTTGTTGTAAGACTCTTAACTCTTAGTTTTCTCAAGTAAAGGGTGAAAGGGATGGGCTAAAGGGTTTAAATTTCATCTTTTAAGTTTCTCTATCAGACTGGCTGTCAAAGCAACAAAAAGTTAGAGAATATATTTGAAAGAAAATTATGTAATATTCTATTTTTGTTATACCTCAAGAAGAAAAAGACCACAGTCCTGTGTACTGATTCTCAAAGTGTGTTCCAGGGAAACTGGGAGAGTCAGGGAACCCTCTGAATCCCCTTCAGAGGGTCCACAAGGTGAGAATACCTTTCATAATAGCACTACGATGTTGTTGGTCTTTTTCTCTCTCATTTTCTTATGAGTGTGTGATGGAGTTTTTCAAAGTCTGCATGATATGTGATATCACAACAGATTAGTGCAAAAGCAGATAAAAGAATCCAGCTCTCTTCTATGAAGCAAGACATTAAAGAGACTTGCAAAATTGTGAAACACTACTCACTAAATTTTGTTGTTAAAAATATGGCTTTTAAAAATAAAAATGTTTTTTATTTTAATGTGTAGTTGATTTATTATTGATATTTTTAATGAATTAAGTTGATAAAGTTATGTTTTTATTTTAAATACCAAAAATACTGATAGATATGACCCACATAAGTATAGGCTCCTTGGCGTCCTCAATAATTTTTAAGAGTGAGAAGGAGTCTTAAGACCAAAAAATTTGAGGACCACTGACCAAAGCGTCAGTCTTAGTATTAAATAGCAGATACTTATGCAGCCTCCACTCCTGAGGTTCTAAAAGACCAAAGGCCAATTCATTCCCATGTTTTAAAAATTAATGTTCATCAGACATCATTTTTCAAAACTAGTTGTTTATAATAACTAAGAGGGGGGGATGCCTTGTCTTTCAGATAGTTCTCAGGCTCTCTACGTGTTTTTTAAAAATTGTGTTTACTTCCACAAATAGTTGTTATTTATTGAGCAGTTATTTTGTATTGAACATTTCACATGTGCGAACTCATTTAATCGTCATGACAACGATCATGAAGCAGGCACCACAGCTTTCACGATTTTATATGTGAGAGAACTGAGGATTAGATGCCACAGTGCCTTGTCCAAGGTCACTGGGCTGGGAAATGGTGCACTAGGGATTCTAACTAAGGCCTAGTGGGCTTCAGAGCCAGGGCCCATTTCTACCATTGTATCTTAACCTCCTTTAAAGCCAAAAATGCTGATTCTGAACGCCAGTTCATTATCTATGATCATCATTCGCCTTTAGACCAAAGCCTTGTGCAGATATTGATTAAATTGAATGTTCATGTTCAATCATAGAAGTGTGGTTTGGCTGTTGGCATTAAAGCATTCATTCACCCACTTGTTCCTTCAATCAACATTTACTGAGTGCCTTGCTTAGAGCTGACATTCTAATCAGGTGATGTAGATAAAAAACAGTGAACAAGAAATAATAAAATAGATAAATTATGTAGGATGTTGGAGGATCTAAGTTCTAGGGAAATAACGTGGCAGGCTGAAGGGGCTTTTATGTGTGAGGGCAGAGGTGGTGAGGTGGCGTTGGCATGTTTTAACGACAACGAGAAGCTGGTGGGTTGGATTGGAGTAAGCGAGGAGGAGGGTGGGAGGACATAAAGAGAGAGATGTCACAGGGAACCAGATGACCTGCAGTTCTCTGAGTGAGATAACAGTAGGGTTTTGAGAAAGGGAATTTACACTTTCTAAAGGGAATTACATGTTCTAAGGCTCATTCTGGCTTCCAAGTTGAGAATAACACAGGGATAGAAATCTGGGAGACAGTCTGGGGGCTGTTGCTGAAGTCCAGGTGGTGTGGACCAAGATTCAGGTTCAGAGCCAGGGGTTTGATGTTAGGAGTGGTGAGAAGTGGCTGCATACTGGACATTTATTAAAGGTAGAGCCGTGGCACCAAGTTTCACCAAGGGATAATTCCAGGTATCACAGAGCAATTGATTATGACTAAATCATCCTTGCTTTATGTCACCCACCCTAAAATAAAAGTGAAATGTCTCCTTTCCACTTGCATTGTCTTACTTTCAGAAGTGCTCTACTTGGAATCATTTAAAAGTAGCTAGTCTGAAAGCAATAGGAACTGGTAAATAGCTTTCAATGAGTCATCACTACATTATTCATGGATTAAAATGAATGTGTGGCTTAGGACACAACTGAGCTAGATAGTAAATGACTACATACATGTGATTGCCAACTGATCTAGGAAACATTTCAGTCTGATAAAGCACGTTTCCTAGGACTTTAAATTGAGGTGTCAGCAATTCTTACATCTACTCAAATCCAAGTGAAATTGTTAGCCCTGTCTAGAGGAATGCCTATTGCTCAATGTCAAAGGCAGTAAATACATAATTTAATTGTTCATCTTTGCTCTGAATGTTTTTAAAGGAGAGCTCCATGTGTATTTGAATTAATTAATGAGCATCTCACTTGAAGAGAGGACCTAGAGCATGAAAAGTAATATTTAGAATTCCAGGAATTAAACCACTAGGATTTGAATCCTTATACCGTTACTAGTTGTGACCTTCAGCAAATTACTTAACCTCTGTCTCGATTTCTTCTTCTGAGAAACGGAGGTGCTACTACTACTACTACTACTACTACTGCTACTACTAACCATGCCCTCACAAAGGTCAAGCGAGTTTGTCCCTGTACAGTATTGGTGTAGAGCATGGTAATAGTAAATGCTCAATAAGTGCTATTGCTATTATAAGGTCACACTGGAAGTTTCAAGGAAAGCATGCTCGTTAATGCACAATGTAACATTAATGCAGTAATGAGTCAATTACTTCCTTCAGTTACTATTAGTGCCCTAAGCTGAAAGGACTTATGGCCAAGCCACCCAGCCACATTTTGGTAGTTACAATTCATTTATTAATATCTGAAAAATTTCCCTGTCACCGAGACTATTTTACGCATATATTGGAGAAAAAGTACTATTGCAGTCATAACTCTGGTGAGTGTCAAAACAAGTATTTCTTCCATAGGGGGAAAAACCCTTTAGGGAACCTAGTTAATAGAAAAAAAATACAAGAAATTTGCAGAGGCCCATAATTTCCTATGTCATTCTTTTCTACCTAGTTCCACATTTGCCTTCCCTTTGAAAATACTCTTTCCTCAAACCTTGTCAGCTCAAAGTAATATTTCTAGAGAAAACAAATCTTTACAAAGCAAATACTGACTCTTCTTCATATTAGAATTAGTTGTAAATTTTTCAAAGTTTTTTTTCTGGTTGCATAAATATTGTTCACCCCAAACCACAGAGAAAACTCTTAATGAGACCACACGTTTACATATGGTTGAAAATTTTAAATTCCCTGGAAATTCCGGAGTATATATATATAAAACTGTGTTTCTGCTGTAAATATCTAGATATAACATAACAGACTTTGGCATGTTTATATATAAGATGTCATTATATATCTAGCAATATTATTGAAATTATTCTTGAATAATAAAAAAAGGAAAATAGCTAAACAAAAACAAAAATGATGCTTATGAATGATTAATACGCTTATATGGGGCCAAAGAAAATTGCAGCACAGTAAAATCGTGATCAGGAAAGAAAACACACCCGTCCTAGGAGACCCGCTGTAACGCAGAACATCACGGTGGAGATCTTCTTTTAATTACTTGTGGTGCCGTGAGCCAAAAGATTCCAAGTTTGTTTGAACAAAGCCACAGAGGAACTGCTGTTGGGAATTAATTTCAGGCCCTTCAAAAGCCAGGAATTCTGTCTCACGCAGGGTGTGGGATTTTGAAGGCATATTTTGTAGTGTGGGAATGGCTGTACACCCAGAAAGGAAATGGGATAAGGAAAGCGCTGTTGCCTGTCCCGTGCACGGACGACAACTCAGCACCCGCTGCTCTTACACGTCAGTCACACACAGCATCCTGTTCTTTACCTACCTGGCTCTCTTAGATGATTAGCCCGCCTCACCAAATGGATTTGAGTTTTAAAATGCAGGAAGTCTTAAGTCAACTCGGTGGCAGCAACCGGACTTTTATGTCATCCCAGCCTTGCAGGTCAGCCTTGGTTCCTCATTCATCTTGTTGCAGCCAAGCTCCTCTCATTGTGAGAGACCAGCAATTTGAGAGAGGGACGCGCAAACAGTATTGCTTTTGCTAGATGGTTATCCTTTGAAAAAGTCAGTTTCATTTCCAAGAATAGCCATTTCCCTCTTCCTGCAGGGAAGCCTGAGACCCTCCTGGCGCCCTTTAAGTTTTGGCAGACATCCTGGTTTGCTTTGAGTCCCCAGTACATTTAGGAAATGGAGAAAAGAGAGTTGAAAGTGTTTCTGTTAAGGCTTCAGCAGACAAAAGCCAAAGACTCCCAAGACCTTGTCCTGCAGCCCTCCGGTGGGTGTGACGTGCAAATCTCAGTGTGAATGATTGATTTGCAACAGTTATAATTTGAAATCCTGAAAATGCATAGCATGTGTATGACAGATAAAAAACTATTTTAAAATGGAGTGAAAACTAATTGAGATATTCTAAATGATCATGCATTAGTATACCAGTGACTTTATTTTTTTCCTCTATAGAAATTCTTAGACATTGCAAGTATCTAGAAGAGAATTCATGGTGTTTCCCCCAAACCAACGTCCTTTTCATGTGGAGTATCATGAAGGATTAATGCCCAAGGAATATTCTTTGGGAAACACTGTTATCAGAATGCATAACCTTAAACACAAATGAATACCAATGCAGAAATGCGCCTCTAAGTTAATCTTTCAAGAAATTAGATATGTCCAGGAGAAACAGTCAAAGCAAGACATATAACAAAGCATTGGGTTAACTGTGTAAAAAACTCACTTAAAATATCTCTTTCCCTTATGATTCTTTAGAGAACTTAATCCACATGTCTGCCAATTTTATGTTAAATCCTTCCTCTAAAATCACAAAGTTTGTATCTTTTTATCCTGAGTTAAGGTGAAAAGTAAAATATTATTGGATGATGGAAGATTGCGCTTCTCAAGGTGTCTCCACCACACTAAATCCATTAAAATGCTAAGTAAAATATTTCAAGGTACATCTTCAATGATAACATAAAGGCACAAAATAGAAATATCAACATGAAGAAGCAAAATCAAGAATGCAGAAAATGCCATTGTGGACCAGGCTCCTCTTCCCGTCACCTCGCGTCCATACAGATGTTCTTAAATTTATTCTTGTTATCTCTTGGAGTATGAATTTATAAACTTGAAGTACTAATGATTTTTATTTTGTTTTCCCCACTTTTGTTTTATTTCAGTTGTTTCAATGAACATGCATTTTGTGTAATTGTATGTAGATTGTATTTCTAAGCATCATCATATAAAATGTATATCGTGACAAGTTTATATATCTCAGTTAGATACCATATAATATACCAAAAGGTAAATAGTAGCTCTCTGTGTGGTGGGGATATGATTGCATTTAAAAAAATATTTTTGTCATTTTTTTCATATTTTATACATTTGTTTATAATAAATTTTTAACAGGAAAACATATTTTAACTTGTAAATATATCACAATCATTGTGTGGATGGGCTGTGAAGCCCAGATCACTGGGGTTTGAATCTTGGCTTCTCCACTTCCTTCCTGTGTGATCCTGGGTAAGTTACTTAACCCTTCTGTATCTCAGTTTTAACATCTGTAAAATGAGGGAAAATAATAGAATCTACTTCTATAGGCTAGTGTTTGCGAATGATGAATCAATGTGTTGAAAGTATCCAGAACATGGTCTGTAGTATGAAAATGTTAGCTATGACAGAATTATTATTATTATTATTTAAAAAATTTTATTGAAGTATAGTTGATATACAATATTATATGTTATAGTGATTCACAATTTTTAAAGGTTACACTCCATTTATAGTTATTATAAAATATTGGCTATATTCCCTGTGTTGTACAATACATCCTTGTAGCTTATTTTATACATAATAGTTTGTACTATATTGCCCCTCCCCGCTTCTTCTCCCCAGTGGTAACCACTAGTTTGTTCTCTGTGTCTGTGAGTCTGCTTCTTTTTTGTCATATTCACTAGTTCGTTGTATTTTTTAGATTCCACATTTAAGTGATATCATACACTATTTGTCTTTCTCTGTCTGACTTATTTCACTTAGCATAATACCCTCCAAGGTTATCCATGCTGTTGCAAATGGCAACATTTTATTCTTTTTTATGGCTGAGTAGTATTCCATTGTATATATATACCACATCTTCTTTATCCATTCATCTGTTGAGGGACAGTCAGGTTGCTTCCATATCTTAGCAATTATGAATAATGCTGATATGAACATTGGGGCGCATGTATCTTTTTGAGTTAGTGCCTTTGTTTCTTTTGGATATATACCCAGGAGTGGAATTGCTGGGTCATATGGTAGTGCTATTTTTATTTTTTTGAGAAACCACCACACTTTTTTCCACAGTGGCTGCACCAATTTACATTCCCACCGATAATGTACAAGTGTTCCCTTTTCTCCACATTCTTGCCAACATTTGTTATTTGTTGTCTTTTTGCTGATAGCCATTCTGACAGGGGTGAGGGGATATCTCATTATGGTTTTGATTTCCATTTCCCTGATGATTAGCAATGTTGAGCATCTTTTCATGTGCCAGTTGGTCATATGCATGTCCTCTTTGGAAAAATGTCTATTCAGGTCTTCTACCCATTTTTTGATCAGGTTGTTTGTTTCTTTAATGTTGAGTTGTATGAGATGTTTATATATGTTGGATATTAACCCCTTATCAGAGATGTCATTTGCAAATATTTTCTCCCATTCTGTAGGTTGTCTTTTCATTTTGTTGATGGTTTCCTTTGCTGTGCAAAAGTTTTTAGGTTTTATTAGGTCCCATCTGGTTTTTTTTTTGTTTGTTTTTATCTCCTTTACTTTAAGAGACAGATCCAAAAAATTATTGCTACAAATATTGCTATTTGTCAGAAAGTGTGCAGCCTATGTTTTTCTCTAGGAGCTTTATGGTTTCTGGTCTTACATTTAGGTCTTTAATCCGTTTTGAGTTTGAGAATTAGAGAATGTTCTAGTTTCACTCTTTTACTAGAATGTAGCTGTCCAGTTTTCCCAGCATCACTTATTGAAGAGACTGCCTTTTCTCCATTTTATATTCTTGCCTCCTGTGTTGTAGATTAATTGACCATAAGTGTGTGGGTTTGTTTCTGGGATCTCTCTTCTGTTCTACTGATCTATGTGTCTGTCTTTGTGCCATACTATACTGTCTTGATTACTGTAGCTTTGTAATATAGTCTGAAGCCAGGGAGCATGATTCCTCCATCTCTGTTCTTCTTTCTCAAGATTGTTTTGGCTATTCAGGATCTTTTGTGTTTCCAAACAAATTTTAAAATTATTTGCTCTAGTTCTGAGAAAAATGCTATTGGTATTTTGATAGGGATTGCATTGAATCTGTAGTTATAAGTTATAAGGAATCTGCAGTTACATATAATATAAAATTTTAGAGTTACCACAATTTCAAGCTCATGAAGCACTTGGAAAATTCCTTGCTTCACCTCTTAATTTAGAAATTACTTCCTGCAGAAAACTGTCCAGACTCCCTGAGTTTGGATCAGGTATCCCCTCGTCCCTGTGGTCCTACAGCTTCCTGATGGGGCACAAATCAATTCATTGCAGTTGCCTACTCGATGGCCTGTGACACTCTGTGACTGTAAGGTCCAAGAGCCCTGGTCATGATTCTTGGTCCCCACTTGGTTGCACCTGGCATTGTGTACATAATAAACATTTGTTAAATAAAGGGATGCCTTTAACTTCACCTTTAGAAATGAGTTTTCTGTCTCTGCCCTAGTAGTTCTTAAACACTCCCTCACTGCAGCACCTTTCTGTTAACTGGTGGGTCTAGAGCTGTGGTTTCCCAATGGGGTCCCTGCCTGCAGTCTCAGCAGCACCTGTGAACATGTTAGGAACACAGATGCACAGACTGCACCACACACGGACTGAATCAAAGCCTCCGTGGGTGGGACCTGACAAGCTGCATTCTAAGAAGCTCCTCAGGTGACTGTGACCCACCTGAGGCCCCAAGGAGTCTGATTCAGCAGGTCTGCTTGGGTCCTGACTGAGCCCAGCTAACAGGGGTGGACCACTGTGCCACCAGAGGGAAGCAAAGGGCAGCAGAGCAGAGGCGGACCGAGTGGGAAAGGGGAACACCCAGCAGGCTCTGGCCAAGGATGTCCCCGGCCAAGTGCAGATCAGATTCCAGAGGGAGGTGATCCCCAGGGTGGAGCCTGGATTACTCAGATGCCAGGTCAAGCTGGGGACACAGAGTGTGGGTGGATCAGTGGAGGCAGAGGGGGAGGAGTTGAAGAGGAGACCAAATTATACATAGATGTCAGCTAATCAGGCAAAGCACAGTCATGAGTGAAGGATGCATTTGGGACCCAAGCCAGACCTGCTACAGCTTTCTCTTCAGGGATCACCTTATGAGGCTCCTAAGACCAGCTGTAGGACCTGTATTTCTTTCTATCTTTTTTTTTTTCTTAAGTTTGAATCATTTCCAACATTTTATTCTTAGAACTTTCTTTTTTAAAAAAATTAAGTTATTTTTCCTTATTAGTCATCCATTTTACACACATCAGTGTATACATGTCAATCCCAATCTCCCAATTCACCACACTACAACCCCCACCCCTTGCCACTTTCCCCTCTTGGTGTCCATACGTTTTTTCTCTACTTCTGTGTCTCAATTTCTGCTCTGCAAACTGGTTCATCTGTACCATTTTCTAGGTTCCACATATATGCGTTAATATACGATATTCGATTTTCTCTTTCTGACTTACTTCACTCTGTATGACAGTCTCTAGATCCATCCATGTCTCTACAAATGACCCAATTTCATTCCTTTCTATGGATGAGTAATATTCCATTGTATATATGTACCACATCTTCTTTATCCATTCATCTGTCGATGGACATTTAGGTTGCTTCCATGACCTGGCTATTGTAAATAGTGCTGCAATGAACATTGGGGTGCATGTGTCTTTTTGAATTATGGTTTTCTCAGGGTATATGCCCAGTAGTGGGATTGCTGGGTCATATGGTAATTCTATTTTTAGTTCTTTAAGGAACCTCCATACTGTTCTCCGTAGTGGCTGTATCAATTTACATTCCCACCAACAGTGCAAGAGGGTTCCCTTTTCTCCACACCCTCTCCAGCATTTGTTGTTTGTAGATTTTCTGATGATGCCCATCCTAACTGGTGTGAGGTGATACCTTATTGTAGTTTTGATTTGCATTTCTCTAATAATTAGTGATGTTGAGCAGCTTTTCATGTGCTTCTTGGCCATCTGTATGTCTTCTTTGGAGAAATGTCTATTTAGGTCTTCTGCCCATTTTTGGATTGGGTTGTTTGTTTCTTTAATATTGAACTGAATGAGCTGTTTATATATTTTGGAGATTAATCCTTTGTCCATTGATTCATTTGCAAATATTTTCTCCCATTCTGCGGGTTGTCTTTTCGTCTTGTTTATGGTTTCCTTTGCTGTGCAAAAGCTTTGAAGTTTAATTAGGCCCCATTTGTTTATTTTTGTTTTTATTTCCATTACTCTAGGAGGTGGATCAAAAAAGATCTTGCTGTGATTTATGTCAGAGTGTTCTGCCTATGTTTTCCTCTAAGAGTTTTATAGTGTCCGGTCTTACATTTAGGTCTCTAATCCATTTTGAGTTTATTTCTGTGTATGGTGTTAGGGAGTGTTCTAATTTCATTCTTTTACATGCAGCTGTCCAGTCTTCCCAGCACCGCTTATTGAAGAGACTGTCTTTTCTCCATTGTATATCCTTGCCTCCTTTCTCATAGATTAGTTGACCATTGGTGTGTGGGTTTATCTCTGGGCTTTCTATCCTGTTCCATTGATCTATATTTCTGGTTTTGTGCCAGTACCATATTGTCTTGATGACTGTAGCTTTGTAGTATACTCTGAAGTCAGGGACTCTGATTCCTCCAGCTCCGTTTTTTTCCCTCAAGACTGCTTTGGCTATTCGGGGTCTTTTGCGTCTCCAGACAAATTTTAAGTTTTTTGTTCTAATTCTGTAAAAAATGCCATTGGTAATTTGATAGGGATTGCATTGAACCTGTAGATTGCTTTGGGTAGTATAGTCATTTTCACAATGTTGATTCTTCCAATCGAAGAACATGGTATATCTCTCCATCTGTTTGTATCATCTTTAATTAATTTCATCAGTGTCTTATAGGTTTCTGCATACAGGTCTTTTGTCCCCCTAGGTAGGTTTACTCCTAGGTATTTTATTCTTTTTGTTGCAATGGTAAATGGGAGTATTTCCTTAATTTCTCTTTCAGATTTTTCATCATTAGTGTATAGGAATGCAAGAGATTTCTGTGCATTAATTTTGTATCCTGCAACTTGACCAAATTCATTGATTAGCTCTAGTAGTTTTCTGGTGGCATCTTTAGGATTTTCTATGTATAGTATCATGTCATCTGTAAACAGTGACAGTTTTACTTCTTCTTTTCCAATTTGTATTCCTTTTATTTCTTTTTCTTCTCTGATTGCCACGGCCAGGACTTCCAAAACTATGTTGAATAATAGTGGTGAGAGTGAACATCCTTGTCTTGTTCCTGATCTTAGAGGAAATACTTTCAGTTTTTCACCATTGAGAAAGATGTTTGCTGTGGGTTTGTCATATACGGCCTTTATTATGTTGAGGTAGGTTCCCTCTATGCCCACTTTCTGGAGAGTTTTTAACATAAATGGGTGTTGAATATTGTCAAAAGCTTTTTCTGCATCTATTGAGATGATCATATGGTTTTTCTCCCTCAATTTGTTAATATGGTGTATCACATTGATTGATTTGCGTATATTGAAGAATCCTTGCATTCCTGGGATAAAACCCACTTGATCATGGTGTATGATCCTTTTAATATGTTGTTGGATTCTGTTTGCTAGTATTTTGTTGAGGAGTTTTGCATCTATATTCATCAGTGATATTGGTCTGTAATTTTGTTTTTTTGTAGTATCTTTCTCTGGTATTGGTATCAGGGTGATGGTGGCCTCATAGAATGAGTTTGGGAGTTTTCCTTCCTCTGCAATTTTTTGGAAGAGTTTAAGAAGGATGGGTGTTAGCTCTTCTCTAAATGTTTGATAGAATTCATCTGTGAAGCCATCTGGTCCTGGACTTTTGTTTGTTGGAAGATTTTTAATCACAGTTTCGATTTCATTACTTGTGATTGGTCTATTCATATTTTCTATTTCTTCCTGGTTCAGTCTTGGAAGGTTATACCTTTCTAAGAATTTGTCCATTTCTTCCAGGTTGTCCATTTTATTGGCATAGAGTTGCTTGTAGTAGTCTCTTAGGATGCTTTGTATTTCTGCCATGTCTGTTGTAACTTCTCCATTTTCATTTCTAATTTTATTGATTTGAGTTCTCTGCCTCTTTTTCTTGATGAGTCTGGCTAATGGTTTATCAATTTTGTTTATCTTCTCAAAGAACCCGCTTTTAGTTTTATTGATCTTTGCTATTGTTTTCTTTGTTTCTATTTCATTTATTTCTGCTCTGATCTTTATGATTTCTTTCCTTCTACTAACATTGGGTTTTGTTTGTTCTTCTTTCTCTAGTTTCTTTAGCTGTAACGTTAGATTGTTTATTTGAGATTTTTCTTGTTTCTTGAGGTAGGTTTGTATAGCTATAAACTTCCCTCTTAGAACTGCTTTTGCTGCATCCCATAGGTTTTGGATCGTCGTGTTTTCATTGTCATTTGTCTCTAGGTATTTTTTGAATTCCTCTTTGATTTCTTCAGTGATAACGTATTGTTTAGCCTCCATGTGTTTGTGTTTTTTACGTTTTTTTCCCTGTACTTGATTTCTAATCTCATAGCGTTGTGGCCAGAAAAGATGCTTGATATGATTTCAATTTTCTTAAATTTACTGAGGCTTGATTTGTGACCCAAGATGTGATCTATTCTGGAGAATGTTCCGTGTGCACTTGAGAAGAAAGTGTAATCTGCTGTTTTTCGATAGAATGTCCTACAAATATCAATTCAATCTACCTGGTCTATTGTGCCATTTAAAGCTTGTGTTTCCTTACTAATTTTCTGTTTGGATGATCTGTCCTTTGGTGTAAGTGAGGTGTTAAAGTCCCCCACTATTATTGTGTTACTGTTGATTTCCTCTTTTAGAGCTGTTAACAGTTGCCTTATGTATTGAGGTGCTCCTCTTTTGGGTGGATATATATTTATAATTGTTATATATTCTTCTTGGATTGATCCCTTGATCATTGCAAAGTGTCCTTCCTTGTCTCTTGTAACATTCTTTATTTTAAAGTCTATTTTATCTGATATGAGTACTGCTACTCCAGCTTTCTTTTGATTTCCATTTGCATGGAATATCTTTTTCCATCCCCTTACTTTCAGTCTGTATGTGTCCCTAGGTCTGAAGTGGGTCTCTTGTAGACAGCATATATATGGGTCTTGTTTTTGTATACATTCAGCAGGCCTGTGTCTTTGGGCTGGAGAATTTTATCCATTCACATTTCAGGTAATTATCGATATGTATGTTCCTATTACAATTTTCTTAATTGTTTTGGGTTTGTTTTTGTAGGTCCTTTTCTTCTCTTGTGTTTCCCACTTAGAGAAATTCCTTTAGCATTTGTTGTAGAGCTGGTTTGGTGGTGCTGAATTCTCTTAGATTTTGCTTGTCTGTAAAGCTTTTGATTTCTCCATCGAATCTGAATGAGATCCTTGTTGGGTAGAGTAATCTTAGTTGTAGGTTCTTCCCTTTCATCACTTTAAGTATATCATGCCACTCCTTTCTGGCTTGTAGAATTTCTGCTGAGTAATCAGCTGTTAACCTTACGGGAGTTCCCTTGTATATTATTTGTCATATTTCCCTTGCTGTTTTCAATAATTTTTCTTTGTCTTTAATTTTTGCCAGTTTGATTACTATGTGTCTCAGCGTGTTTTTCCCTGGGTTTATCCTGTATGGGACTCTCTGCGCTTCATGGACTTGGGTGGCTATTTCCTTTCCCATGTTAGAGAAGTTTTCGACTATAATCTCTGCAAATATTTTCTTGGATCATTTCTCTCTCTCTTCTCCTTCTGGGACCCCTATAATGTGAATGTTGCTGCATTTGATGTTGTCCCAGATGTCTCTTAGGCTGTCTTCATTTCTTTTCATTCTTTTTTCTTTATTCTGTTCTGCAGCAGTGAATTCCACCATTCTGTCTTCCAGGTCACTTATCCGTTCTTCTGCCTCAGTTATTCTGCTATTGATTCCTTCTAGTGTAGTTTTCATTTCAGTTATTGTATTGTTCATCTCTGTTTGTTTGTTCTTTAATTCTTCTGGGTCTTTGTTAAGCATTTCTTGCATCTCCTCTATCTTTGCCTCGATTCTTTTTCTGAGGCCCTGGATCATCTTCACTATCATTATTCTGAAATCGTTTTCTGGAAGATTGCCTATCTCCATTTCATTTAGTTGTTTTTCTGCGGTTTTATCTTGTTCTTTCATCTGGTACATAGCCCTCTGCCTTTTCATCTTGTGTATCTTTCTGTGAATGTGGTTTTTGTTCCACAGGCTGCAGGATTGTAGTTCTTCTTGTTTCTGCTGTCTGCCTTTCAGTGGATGAGGCTCAGGACCTGTATTTCTAATTCTTAAGTTTACAGGTAATATTGGGACAGAGTTTTGCCATAATATTCTGCCCGTGATCTCTGTCACTGGATCCTTTATTTGTCCCTTAGTTTTTCAGCACTAAGAATTGTAAAGCTTGTGAAGAATAAAGAGTACTGGTAATTTGAAATTCTGCATTCTGTACTTTAAAAAGTCACCTCTCAAAGTTAAGGTACTACTGCTTTTATTACTGCTGTGCTTTTTAAAAAAAATCAATTTATTTATTTATTTATTTATTTATTTATTTATTTATTTATTTATTTATTTATGGCTGTGTTGGGTCTTCGTTGCTGTGCGCAGGCTTTCTCTAGTTACGGTGAGCAGGGGCTACTCTTCGTTGCAGTGCACGGGCTTCTCATTGTGGTGGCTTCTCTTGTTGTGGAGCACGGGCTCTAGGTGTGTGGGCTTCAGTAGTTGTGGTGCACAGGCTTAGTTGCTCCGCGGCATGTGGGATCTACCCGGATCAGGGATCAAACCCATGTTCCCTGCATTGGCAGGCGGATTCTTAATCACTGCACCACCAGAGAAGTCCTGCTGTGCTTATAATATGATATCATGGATGTGAAAATCCTTTGCAAACTGCACACTATCCAGATGTAGTCTACTATTGTTTACTAGGGCTTCCGTGGCTAGATATTGTTTACCTATGCCCCCACGATCAGATGATCAGTCTTCTAAAAGATTCATTTGTGTTGTGAAAGGCAGTGTGGTTATTAGATTGGGCCTGGCCTTTGGACTATGATAGGCTGGTTTAAGCCTAGGCCAGTTAATTACTTTCTACGTGACCCTGGGATGGTCATTTACTCTTGTTGGACTCCAGAATAAAACTGAGATGATAAAACCCATCACTAGGATTAAACGGTATCATGTACGTGGTAGGTCTGGCACATGACAGGCACACAACTACATCACTTTTTCTTTTAAAGACAAGACACCTCAGGCCAAAAAGGGTTCAAAACAGTGGACAAGGTGATAAAGTTAAAATATTGCCATTCCTCTGTTCAGAATCCTCTGGTGACTTCCCATCTTAGAGTAAAAGCCAAATCCTTGAAAAGGCCCTTTAAACCATGTCCTTACAGAATCCGGCCCCTGTTACCCCTGCCCTCCTGCTTCTTCCTCCTCACGTAGATGCTGCAGCTACGCTGGCCTCTCAACCTTCCTCAAACGGCACATCAGGGGAAGGCCTTCCCTGTCACCTCACTGAAAATCCCAACCCTCCCCCTGCTCTCTACCCCTCCTCCTTGTTTTAATGTTCTCTTTGAACTTCTAATTATCTAACATGAAATTTATTTTTCTTATTCCTTTTCCTTATTTTCCTGCTCCCTCATTAGAAGGTCCAGGAGGTTAGGAATTTTGTCTCTTTTGCTCACTGTTCTATATCAGGGGCCCACAATGCTGCTTGGCATGTGGTAGGCACTTATTTTGTTGAATGAAAGAATGAAATACAGTTCTTATGACTCAAGACTAGAACCCTGCTGATTGTAGTAATAACTAAGATGTATGTAGCTCTTTGCATTGACAAGTGTTTTACATGCATTATCTTGCTTTATCCAAGGGCAGATGTTCAATGGTTTTTGCACAATTTTGGACTAATTTGGTCTGCAAGTTTTTCCAAGATACTTTCTGGTGATGCATGACATTACAGTGGTCTTTTTGATGGGAGAAACATGTTTGAATTTCAGGGATAATTTGCAATGGCTGCTGGTGTCTCACTTTGTACTGTAGAGCAGGGTGGGATGCTGACTGAGGACAGGCCCCCAGAACTGATTTGAGAATTGGCATTCACTTGGGGGTGGGTTCAGTTAGCCCTATTTCAAATCCCTAACTCTGTCGTAACTTCCACGTAACACCCAGGACACACTGAAGAGTGCGGTAGCTCAGAAGCACCCTCACCTAAGATCCTTCTTATAAGTCATGAAACTCTACTCCATACCAACCGTTGAATTGGTGGTTGGAAACTTCAACTCCAGCTTGGCCTGGATGCCTAATCCATTTGGTCAGGATCTGTGACACCCACCACATGCATGGAAGGGAGGGCAGTGCAAGGCGGTTCTGCAGAGAAGCACCGTCTTTGGGAAACAAGGATGGATGAGCTTCCTTCAAGTGGTAAAAAATAAGTATATATTGTTTTTATTTTGAAACATAGAGATTTATTTCAGTGGAAAATCCCCAAATATTTGGCTGGCTTTAATCTTTAGCATTATACAAAGGCAAAGAAACAACTAAAGCGAGACAGACCTCATCACTCTGAACCTGCTGGCACATAGATTATTAGAAACTCAAAATTCACCATGTGCTTGAAAAAACTTCCCAACCCAAGGCAGGTTGGGAAGTCAGCTGCCCCCAGTGAACAGGTGTGAGTCTGGGCGTGTCAACCCTGTGAGCCACTGGGGTTTCATCAGTGAACAAAAGAGGTGAAGATCCTTACCCTCACAGAAGCTGGGTTCTAGCTCTAGAAATTCTGTGACTTTTAAAAAATATTTTTAGGCAAAGAGTCCTGCTTAGTGCTTTGTGCAAGTTTCATTCAACACCTATTTTTGAGGACTTACTTTGTGCCAGACAAGGTGTTAGATGCTGGGTACTGGAGCTTGCCCCTTGGAGCTTCTAGTCTAGTAGAGAGGCAACCAAAGAGATCTCACAAGTGCGATGTAAACGTCTGTAACTTCTATCTGTGCTAAACGTTATGAAGAATTGCCGCATGGCATTATGAGACTGTATGATGAAAGGATTTGACTTAGAGAGGGGAGGAGGTGGGAATTGAAATAGGATGTGAAGGAGGAGGAGGTGATACGCAGGAGCAGAGATGAGGGCAGATGCAGAGGTGTGGATGCAGAGCCTCTGTGTCTGAGGGCAGCATGACGAGCCTGCGGATGGCGAGAAAGTCCCCTGAGTGGAGCACACAGGGGAGGCAGGAGCCGGGGCAGACGTGGGGCTGAGGGGAGGGGCTCTGAATTTCATCCAAACCTCGGCGTGGGAGCAGGCTGGGTGAAGTGGATAACTAGATTTGGGTTCTGAAATGACTAAAGGGCATATAGGTAAATCAGTTATGAGACTCTGCCTGCTATTAAAACATTGTCTTTTGCCTCCAAACCCACCTGTCTACACCTTGCTTTTGTGACTTTTGGGGACATGTGCAAACTTTCTCCTTTGCCAGTTGGTCCTCCTAGGTTCTGCCACTGGGGGTCCTAGAAGGGGACTTGGGAAGCAGGAGGGGGCAGAAGGGACCCACTGCTGTGGCTCACAGGTGACACCCTGGTAATGACACGGCACCCAGGAAGCAGCGGTTGGTGTCGAGTTTCATCTTCTTCCAGCCTTCCCTGAAGCAGCCTCACTTCTGTCCCCCAGAAATCCCAGCCCCGCAGGGAGCCAGCCGTGTTAAAAGTGGCCTCAACCACAAGGGGTCACACTGGCGAGGCTGACAGGCCATGAGTCTGACCTGGGGTCTCAGCTTTAGCTGCTGCCTGAGTCCTGGGGAGCTTTGGAAAATCCCAGTGCCCGGACCACCTGGGGCCCAGAACCGGACTCGGGTGTGAGAACCCCTGCAGCCCCAGGATCCCTCTGCAGCCCAGGCTGAGACCCTCCCCGGCGGTCGCTGGGTCAGGATCCAGGTCAGCCGCCCCTCAGGCCACGGTGAAAGGCACTGCCGGGAGTTTCCCTGGGCGTGTTCTCACACCTGTCAGAATGGCCATCATCAAAAATCTACAAACAATAAATGCTGGAGAGGGTGTGGAGAAAAGGGAACCTTCTTGCACTGTTGGTGGGAATGTAAATTGATACAACCACTGTGGAGAACAGTATAGAGGTTCCTCAAAAAACTAAAAATAGAACTACCATACGACCCAGCAATCCCACTACTGGGGATATACCCTGAGAAAACCATAATTCAAAAAGAGTCATGTACCACAATGTTTACTGCAGCTCTATTTACAATAGCCAGGACATGGAAGCAGCCTAAGTGTCCATCGACAGATGAATGGATAAAGAAGATGTGGCACATATATACAATGGAATATTACTCAGCCATAAAAAGAAACGAAATTGAGTTATTTGTAGTGAGGTGGATGGACCTAGAGACTGTCATACAGAGTGAAGCATGTCAGAAAGAGAAAAACAAATACCATATGCTAACACATATATATGGAATCTAAAAAAGAAAAAAAAAGGTCTGAGGAACCTAGGGGCAGGACAGGAATAAAGACGCAGACATAGAGAATGGACTTGAGGACACGGGGAGGGGGAAGGTAAGCTGGGACAAAGTGAGAGGGTGGCATGGACATATATACACTACCAAATGTAAAATAGATAGCTAGTGGGAAGCAGCCGCATAGCACTGGGAGATCAGCTCCGTGCTTTGTGACCACCTAGAGGGGTGGGATAGGGAGGGTGGGAGGGAGGGAGACGCAAGAGGGAGGAGATATGGGGATATATGTATATGTATAGCTGATTCACTTTGTTATACAGCAGAAACTAACACACCATTGTAAAGCAAGTGTCTTCCAACAAAGATGTTAAAAAAAAAAAAAGAATGAAACAACACGATCATTATATTTGAAAAAATGGTCCTGGCTGTCTTGTGGATTATCATTTGTGTGAAGAGTCACAGTTTACCAAGCATTTTCACCTCCATTTTCTATTTGGTCCTTACTCCTGGTCCTCGTCCTTCCCTCTGAGGTGTTGGGAAACGGAGTGAGAGTGTGGCTGACGCAGCAAAGCTCGCGGGGGTGCACCTGAACCCCGTCTTTTGATCAGAGCGCTACACCTCCGGATGCTCTTGTGTTGATCATTACTTTCTTGCACACACTTAAGTTTTTTCTTTGCATTGAAATTTTAGTTATTTAAGTGAATGGACAGAAAATGCAGATCAAATGTCTGCTGCCTCCGTGTGAAATACTAGATCGATACTTGGGTGTAAGATGTATTCCTCCTACTCAATCTCCCTGTTGTCTAGCTGAGGGACCAGATGTACTCCCAAACATAATTAACAGTGTGAAGCTAAAACAAAGAGCATTAAGGAAGTTACTAAAGGTTTTTGAGAGTAACTGTAAGAAGTGAGGGCTTGAGGTCAGCTCTGTAAGATGGGCAGACACAGACAGGCGATGACTTGGAACACATTTGAGGAGATACAAATTCAGTAGCCACACCGTGGGATGGAGTGGAAGGGACTCTGGCCTCCCCATCCCCGTACTGCATAATCATAACAACCGTTAAGTTACCCTCTACCGTGCCTCGAAGCCCCAACAAGTGAAGCTACAACCTAAATAAAACCAATGTGCTATCTTTTCAACTGTAGCTTCAGAATAACTCCTCTGAGAGCAGCCCTCAGCCCTTACAATCGGATGGCTGTCCCAGAGTTCCCCCTTTTAGGAAATTTGGAACTGCTATTGAACAGGCGGGAATACTCAAAAACAGAGGCACCGAGGCTGGAATTTGAAACATGCATTTGGAAGATGGTGAGGCTGATGATGCTAGTAAACTCGGTCAAGAGACTTAAACTTTCAGAGGAACGTGGGCAGGGCTGTGCTTTAGAAGGATTAGGGTTACAGCAGGGAAAGTTTGGGGTGTGAGAGAGACTGAAATCCTTTGAAGGTGTAAAAGTTTTCTAGAAGAATCTGGGTAGTTAGAATATAAACAAGGGTGGGAAAGAAAGTACAGATCAGAGAGGCCTGTTATGGTCATGTCGGGAAGGCCCACCAGTTACGTGTGCTACCACGGCACTCAGTTTTTCTTTAAGAAACAGTCATGATAACCGTGTTCTACGGTGGAAACAGCATGTACAGACCCATTTTTATAAGGATTTTCTTTTAGACTTTAAAGGATCATTTTGCCCGGTAATGGGATCCTTTAGAACATCTCTTAAGCAGGATGATGGTAGAAACAATTCAGTTTGCTTCAGGAGAACTGTGAATTCATTGCTTAGATTATAACTGTTTCTAAGTTTTGAGCTTCTTGCCAAGATTTAAGACCAAATCCTGCCTTTGAATTCAATGATAGACTGCTATTTGTTTCTCAAGGACCAAGACTGACAGAACCCTCAACCAAACACTATTAGTTGTTTTTTTTTTTTTAATAAACATACAGTGTGTTTTTCTTTTATTTTAAAACTGTGCATCTTCATGCACATCCTGACCTTCATCCTGATATGAAGAGAAATGCGTAGTTTTGGGGGGTGTGATGTGAGGGGAGGGGATGCAGCAGTGGAGACTGTTGGGGGGATATACCCTAGAGAGAAGCTTGAACATGCTGGCTTTTTGGCAACTAGCTGTGCTACCATCACCCACAGAGTTTAAAAATAGAAATTCAGAGACCCTGGCTCGATAGGTCCTGGATGGATTCTCGGAATCTGTACTCATAAAAGCTTTGTGGGCAGTTCTGGTGGGCAGATCTTCTAGAGGGGGGCTGCCCAGACACCCAGAGTCCCATGGTGACAATGCCCTGCCAAAGAAGCCATCCCAAAGCCTTTTTGAGTTTGTTGATCAAGAAACTCTCCTTTCCTATGTTTCTTTAGGTTTGTTGAAACCATTTATTAGTCTAGAATCAAACCTGGCTTTCTGCCTAGGCAAAATTCTGCTTTTTATTCAAGTATTTATTCATTCAGCAAATGTTTATTTAGCGAGGTAGTTTTTTAAAGATACAATGGCAAGTAAGACACACTGATCATGTCTTTCATGGAGTTTGTATTCTAGTGGGAGAAGATAATCAGAAAGATAGAGAGAGATGAGAGAGAAAACAAATGGCCCTAAAGGAGATATATGGCTCAAGGAGAATTTATTTTCAAAGGAAACGTTCACAGAAGCATGTGTTAGTGCGGTATCCCAGCTGGGGGCAGCCCCGCTCTCACCATATGAGCCTATAGGGATGTAGGGAGAGCATGATTACTTGAATCCAGAAAGAAACAGGGTTCTGTACAGTTGGCCATTTTCAAAAGAACAGTGCCCTTAGGTAGAGGGACACAGCCAGATACAAACTGGGAGGCATATTCTCAGTGCATACATCTGACAAAGGATGTGTATCTAGAATATATGAAGAATTCATACAACTAAATAAGAGGAAGACAAATAACCTAATAAAAATGGGCAAAATGTGTAGCTAATAAATACATGAAAAGATGCTCAACATCATTACTCACCATATAAATGCAAATTAAAATCACTATTTGCCAACTAGAATGGCTGAAATTAAAAGAAAAATCTGACAATGACAACTGATAGTGAGGATGGGGAGCAAAGGGAACCTCCCACTGGGCTGCTGGGAACGCAAAAATGGCACAACTACTTTGGAAAGGAGTTTGTCAGCTTCTTATAAAGTTAAACATATATTTACCAAAAGACTCAGCAAAAGTATTTACCACCCACACCCCCAAAACGAAAACTATGTCCACATAAAGACTTAACTTGAATGTTCATGGTAACTTTATTTATAATAGCCCCAAACTGAACACAACCCAAATGTCCACCAATAGGTGGATAAATAAATAAATACCAGCAATAAAAATGAAAAAAAAACCCCTATCAATACATGCAATTCCACGGATGAATTTCAAAAATAGTTTGCTGAGTAAAAGAAGTCAGACATAAGAAAAGCCTTTGGTCCACAGGACAGGATCAAGCCTTGAAGGGAGATTACGTGGACAGAGAAGAGAGTGAGCCCGATATTAGGTCCAGAGTCTAGAGTCCCCCAGTGCTTTCAAACCAAGGAGAAAAGGATCCAAAAAAGGAGGCTGAGACGGAGCAGCCAGAGGGCTAGGAGGAGACCAGGAGGGAGGGCGTTGTGAGGAGGAGGCAATGTCATCTGTCTGCACTGCTGCTGAGCCAGCAGGGAAATGGGACAGTACCAAGTGGGGTGCACTGGTGACCTGGCAAGAGCTGCTGCCGTGGGGACCTGGGCAGAGGAGGAAGTGGAAAACGCCAGTTCTCTCGGATGCGAGCAAGGCGTTTGCTTTGAAGTACTGCAGAAAATGGAGCAGACGGTGATACGGAATCAAGGGAGGTGAACTTCTTTGTTATTTGCTATGTTTTGTTTGTTTGTTCATTCTAGGATTGGAGATACCATTCTGTAGATTGGGATGAGGTGGTAAAGAGAGAGAGAAAAAGAAGTAGATGACTCAGGAGAGAGAACAATTGCAGAAGAAAATGGAATGGAATTGCAACAATTTGAGGTTATTGAAAAATACTTATTTTTCCCTTTGATTTATTGATTGCCAACCATTTACTTGTAAATAAAAGTTATCGCACCAAGAATCCCTTCATCGCTCATCTACCAGGAAACTGGAATCCCAGGTCCTCCTGGGGTATTCATTCTATAAACACCACTTTGATTTTACTTGTTGGGACAGTCATAGCTTATATTCTGGCATACTCATTCTGGTATATATGGTATATACATATATTACATATATGACTATTATATGAGTATCAGACACCAAATAATACATCCTCACAAAATTAAAGTTAAAATGTCCTCAACTGGAAAGACCATGACATTCTAGGTCACTACAATGTCTTATTATTCTATAAGAGACTGAATATTGCATGAAGAAACATCAAACTGTCATCAAACTATTTACTTGAGAACAGGTAAGAGAGCAAGAGAGTCAGAAAATTAATTAAATGTGAGGGCTCTTATAGAAGTAACAAGGAACAGAGAAGAATATTACCAGAGAAGTAAGCAGAGAATGCCTTTCTCAAGGCAATGGGGAGATAACCACACAAAGATAAGATGTATTAAAACTAGGAGACGGTCATACTCATGTGTACAACAATATTAGCAATTACCACTTGTATAATATTTTATGCAATGATCAAAATGCAACAAAATTGGAAATTAATAATTAAACATTTAAAATAGGAAAAGCAAGCAAAAACAAATTTAAATGACAAACTAGAAAAAACATATGGTCCACAAAGGGATAATAAACTTATAAAAGCTATAATAAATAAACAAAAAGAAATGGAACATACAATTTTTAATGAATAAAAAAGTGAAGTTATTCATTAAAAAAGAAATACAAATAGGCATCAAAGTACAAAAAAAATGGTAGTAGAAACATTATAAAATGAAAAATAAAATGGACAGCTGTTTAAATAATCTTCATTGAGGACACGAATAGAGGGAAAAAGCATTCTTGTCTCTCACTAATGAGACTATAATTTTGTGTGACTTTTTTGTAGGACTAGTTGCTAATATGAATCAAAAGCTTTAGAATAAAGGGAAAAAGCATTCTTGTCTCTCACTAATGAGAGTATAATTTTGTGTGACTTTTTTGTAGGACTAGTTGCTAATATGAATCAAAAGCTTTAGAATGCCCTTAAAAATTGACCCAATAATTCAACTTACAGAATTTTCCTAGACAAATAATCAGAGAAATCCATAATGATTTTATGTACAGGGTATCTGCTACAGGAAAAAAGGGAGTAAATACTCCAAACATTCAATAAAATGGTGTCAGTTACATAAATTATCTTGTATTAATACAGTGCAACTCTACAGGTCACTGTGGTAAAATATTCATGTTTATTATGAAGTGGAAGAAGGTATTTCATAAAGCATTATTTACAATATTACCTTAGTTTAATGTATTTTGCCTATGCTTAGAATAAAAATAAAAAGGATATACAACTAAAGGTTAATAATTGTTATCTCTGAATCGTGGAATAAAGTTATTTTTAGTTAACTGTGCTTTTCATATTTTTCTCTAATGTGTGGCAATCACATAAAATGCTATTTTAAAAATAAATCAATTTGTATATCTATTTTTTAAATCAATCTCTCAAATAACTATTGAGTTAAGGAGGAAAAAGAAACACACAAGAATATACATTTAGAAAATAACAAGAAAATCACATACTTTAGCCTAAATTTTACCATAATCATAATTCCAAATAAAGAGGAGAAAATAAATAAAACAATCAAGAAAAGAGTGGCAACGAAGAAGTTCTCTTAAGAGAACAGGCATAACGAACCTAAACTAGAAATAATTAAAAATATATAATTAAGAAAAAGCTATGTTATTTTATTTTTAAAATTTATTTTTATACATTTTTAAAGGTTACGTTTCATTTACTGTCATTACAAAATATTGGCTCTATCCCCATGTTGCACAACACATCCTTGAGCCTGTCTTACACCCAAAAGTTTGTACCTCCCACTCCCCCACCCATATAGTGTCCCTCCTCCCCCTGCTGGTAACCACTAGTTTGTCCTCTGTACCTGTGAGTTTGCTTCTTTTTTTATTATATTCACTAGTTTGTTGTATTTTTTAGGTTCCACATATAAGTGATACCATATAGTATTTGTCTTTCTCTGTCTGACTTATTTCACTATGCATAATGCCCTCCAAATCCATCCATGTTGCTGCAAATGGCAAAAATTTTTTTATGGCTGAATAATATTCCATTGTGTGTGTGTGTGTATATATATATACACACACACACATATTTATACCACATCTTCTTTATCTGTTCATCTGTTGATGGACACTTAGGTTGTTTCCATGTCTTGGCTCTTGTAAATAACACTGCTATGAACACTGAGGTGCATGTATCTTTCTGAATTAGCGTTTTTGCTTTTTCCAGATGTATACCCAGGAGTGCAATTGCAGGGTCATATGGTAGTTTTATTTTTAGTTTTTTGAGAAACCTCCAATACTGGTTTCCACAGAGGATGCACCAAGAAAAAAATATTTTAGAAGATAACTGAAATAGATAAATTTGAGACAAATTTATTCAGTGAAAAAGAAAAAAGTATATAAATAAGAATTTTTAAATTTATAAATTGTAAAACAATATACATAAAATTGAAATTTTCCTGTGTATGTTTGTGTATATACACGAAGATTTGAAAGGAAAAAACACCAAAATGTTAAAAGTTGTGTGATGGTTTTTATTGTATTATTTATATTTTAGTATGTTTCCCAAATCCTTTACAATGAGTAAGTATTAAAATAATAAAAAGAATAACATTATAAAATATATTAAAATAAAATTATAAGTAAATACTACACAATTATAATGAATTTAAATGTTTAAAAGAAATGGAAAATAAAGTTGATTAAAATGTAAAGTATTATATATTAAGAATTATAGATAAATAGACACCAATTTCTTAACAGTATTTTTTCTCTGAGTAGTGAAATTACGGATAATTTAAGATGTCTTCCCTTTGCTTGACTTGAATTTTTTAAATCGTATACAAATGGATACATCACTTTTTAACAAAGGGAAATGTACTTTAAGATACTGACACAGCAAGAGGGAAGAGTAAATAATTTCATTTCTTCAAAAAACAACCACTGTCAAAAATGTCAAAATTTTGTCCATTTCCACAAAAGCTACATTTGTATGTGTACAGCTAGGATTGATGGTGGAGGCTCTCAAACTTGCAAGAAATAAATGAACCCAAGCCCATCTAAAAAGTCCCCCAGCACAGAAAAAGTTACAATTGCATGAAGTTCAGTTTTAGCAAGTAAATGTTGCAGATATATCAGTTTACAACCTCAGCCACTGCAGAAATGTAAATTTTCTTTGTTTTTGTTTTCCTTTTCCAATTCAGGATGGCAGAATTTTAACCTAAAATTTCACCAGGATTGTGTCTAAATTCTAGGGAGTTTACCAACTGCCACAGTGTCACTCATTCATTCATTCATCTGTGCACATTCTGCTGCATTCCAGGCATCTGCTGGCGTATCCATCCCCCCATCTGACCCATGATACAGGCAGCTGATTGCGTGTGGGGTCGTTTGTCTTCCCCATCTTCATGAACTCTTGGGTTCGGTGGCTGTCTGCCACTCCACGCTGCTCCTACGTGCTTGGGAATTATTCCTTTCTTCTGCGGGTCTTACTGTCTCTCCAGGAACCCCTGAGTGTCTCAGCTCCACAGATCAGGCGGGGCTTCTGTCACCTGCCTGGGGCATGGTCTGGGGAGCAGCACGTCGCCTCACTCTTGCTGAGATCTAATGGTATTTTCATTCTCACAGTTTCCCTTCTAACGTTATACCCTTCCCCAAGTCAGGGAATAATCTTGGTAGAGAAGGCTTAGGTTAATAATTTCCTTACCATCTCATAAGAACACTCCTTCTAAAATAATCCAGTTTTTCTCTTCTTAGCTATCACATGCCTTTCCTTAGAGTACAGATGGCCTGGATGCACAAATGTGGGAGATGGCCAAGGAAAATGCTGAGAGAACATTTCATATTTCAATAGTTTTGATACAAAAGATGTAACCAAGATAGCCCGCATAGAACACTGGAGAAGACACCACTTAGAGAGGCTGACCCGCTCCAAGTCTGCCTGCTCTGAACACTGTCCAACAGTCGTGTCTGTGTTAAGTGACCCTTCCGCCATGCCGCAGTCAAACAGGGCCATCGGATTTCGTGCCAGGAATGTGTAATTTGGGGCTGAGAATCTGGAGACTTACACAGCAGATGTTGCTGTCCCCATGCTGCCTTGGACCCCTGCTGCCAGGACCTCAGTGCTTCCCTGTTCCCTTTCCTCAAGCCTTGGTTATTGAGCTCTTTCCTGGGTTCTGCGAGATATTCCAGTATCTTTCCAATAAATTCTCCTTTTCTCAGGCCAGTATCATTTTCTATTACTTGCCATGTAAACAGTATTAATAAAAAATCATAGAACCACCTTGCATCTGAATACAGAATAAAACATCTTAAATGAAATATTTAAGGACATAACTCAACCAGGTATTAATTGAATTGGGAATTTGGAGTTAACTTGTCAATTTATTGAGAGGATTTATTCTCTACTAAAGTCCCATGGAGAGATGTATGGCCATGAACACACACAAGAGAAAAATCAGCAACATTACTTAGAAAATGGAGATTATCATATGCCAAAGTTAGAAGAATTTTAATAACTGCATCATCAATGAGGATATATAGAAAAATACATTTTGGAGTTATATACTGGACTCTGTGAACCGATATAACGCAGAGGGTGGCAAAGCTGGTAGGGAAAAATGTTAGTATTTCGCTGCAGGCCCAAATATCCAGGATTCACTGAACAGAAAACGAAGCAGGCATCCCCTACTGCTCAGAGCAGCCCCCAGAGTTGGCCATAATCATGACTTCTTCCACCCATGCCGGCCCCATTGGCTTAGATCTGCCGAAGGCAATACGACTGCCATACTCAAGAAGACGGGTTGGCACAGAATGGGGTGTGGTATATTCCCACCCAAGGATGCCCTTAGGGCCAGCCTTCCGCTTCCAACCCCTGTCAAAGAACTACAGGCTGCCTTGACATCAGCAGCAGAGTTAGGGACCCTGGCAAAGTGGGGACTGGCCAAGACGCCACTGCACTGCAGTCTACCCAGCCGGGGAGACACACGGCCAGCGGGAGGCACGCCGACCGCCCCTTCCCGGTCCCCTTCAGAGGGAGAGAGGCTAGAGCAGCAGTGCCAACGCTATGCCCACATTGTCTGAGACTCGGGACTGAGACTCCTACAACTTATTTCTAAACTGGGTCACTCTGCAAGTGAAAGGGGGCACTCGTATTAATTACGGGAACAAGCGGTGTAGCCCGGCACACCGGGATAGGTGGTCCGCTACTGAGACTGCGCCTGATGGACCCCCCTCAGTTCAAAGTCCGTAACAGAAATAAGCCAGTCTGGACCCATTGAAAAGAAGTCGGGAACCAAAGGAAAGGGAAGGGTTACCAACGATGATCCCATCTAGGAGAATGCATCTCTGAGGAGGAGGGACATTCTGGGACATACCCGCCTGGAGTCCCCAAAAAGATGCAAGGGAAACGTGCACACAGAGCACCCCCGCCCCGCTGAAGGCAGACAGGAGAGCAGAGCTGGACGTTTGGGCCCCTCTGGCAGGAAGAGCTGCTTCCTGCTTGACATCAGAGCTGAAAGTGGATACTGTGTTGTCAGCACCATTTACTTGCTATAAACACTGCTACGCATTCCCTGGCAACGGAGTTTCAGGGTGCGAGCTTTCCAATTTCATATCCATTATTCTATGGTTTACACACGCCGCGCTGGAACTGGTAACGTTTAGGGCTGTGGACACATGTACAAAAACCAGAGCCAGGCTTCAAGAAAGCTCTACTCAGCTGCCCCCTGAAGGCTCCGTGCTTAGCAGGGGTCACAGACCGGCTTCTGCCTGCTACACAGGAAGAAACAAATCTTCTCCCTACACGAAGTTCTCTGATAAAAATGATCCATAAACAAAACAGAAAGAGTATGTTCTTAAGATAATTAAAGTGACGATGACATTTCAAAAATGACTGAATCAAGATATCGCTTAAGAAAGGAATACTGGCTTTGCTATTTTTCTGTAAGTCATTCTCATTCAAGGAGCTCTGCTTTAGAATCCCACAATAGATATTCAAGATGGCATATAGTTGGTCATAACCATAATAGAAATAATTACAATTTTATATATATATAAAAAGTAGACACATAGCACTTATTCTGTGACAAATACTGAATTAAGTACTCTACTTTCGGAGCCTCACACTCAACAATGGCTGTGATAAGAGTATCTCCATCTTAAAAATGAGTGGACACAAAGCTACCTTCCCGAGTTCACATGGTTAGAGAACGAGAGCTGGCTTGAATCCATGGCCGGCCAATTTGAAGGCCATGGTGTTAATCATCATGGCCAAGTGCCAGAAGAGTTCTCAGCTCAGACAAGCATCTAAACAGAAGCTCTAGCCCGCAATCTGAAGAATGCCCACACCCCCCACACACATTGAACACGCAAGTCTGCCGGGAGAAATCTTGTGGTCTGTGCGGTAGGCACTGCAGGGCACTGTGAAGATGACCACTCATTGGGACAGAACTCCAAAAGCAGTGTGCGGTGTAAGTTAATGAATTAGAACTCCATTGACAATCATTGACCCAGCACGTGTCCATTGCTACAACAAACCAGTGAATATAATAAAAAAAGCAGACTCACACGTGACCCAGCACGTGTCCATTGCTAACTCCATTTACAATAACTGACCCAGCACGTGTCCATTGTATACCGAGAAAGATCATTTCATAAAGTTTTATTTTTTCATAAATACGTGCTTTTTCTAAGAGCCTACATCTAACGTTAAAATATTTTGAAGCAGCTGCCAAGCAGTAGGTTCAATACATCTCTAATTTAAAGGGAGGGTAGGACCTTCTCTGTATTCAGTGTAAGTAAACAAAGTACAATTTTCCAGTTCTGCACAGAAAATGACTTTTCCCTGCTTCCATGGACCAAGTAGACAATTGATAAACACACCACTTACAGCCACTTTGTGTCTTAGCAGGAGCCGAGATTTAAACTCCAGTGCAGGGAATGCACACGTGCTCTCATTCCGGCCCTGGAAGACAGGAAAGGTACACCAGTCTGAGTGCGCTGTTCATCCCCAGCAACGTGTTTACGCAGAGAACTGTACGGAATGACAGAGGTCACTCAGCCGTTTGGCCTCTTCCTTTCTTTGGTAATGGGAGGCAGCAGGAGCCCAGGTTCTCACGAGCAGCAGCGGCGGGGCAATCCTCACTGGGGTTGCACAGACTAGAAGCAGATGTGGCATCGGCCCCCCCACGCAGTCCTGCGCGCTGCTCTCAGCGCATGTGCAGTGGGGGTTCCCTGAGCTAAGACGGCAGTGAGTCAAACAGGCATCTTTATTTCAACACGTTAAACAAAAGTGCAGGACTTGACGGGGTAGCTGAGAGTCAAGGTCACTCACTTTCGAAAACGTGGCTTTTTGAAGGTGAATTCAAACATCTGGAAATACTTTAAAAAAATAAATCACTTCTGAACTGAAGCACTAAACGGCGATTTTTTTGGCAAGGGGTGTATCAGGGTTACTGAGAAACGAACTCCTGGCAAACGACGAGCTTAATGCTCCCCTCATGAGATCAGCACATAATTCACTATATTCTTAGAATGATTTTGCTTGAACTGTTTCAAGAGTTCTGCCTGGCAGGAAATGAGTTTAGGGTGAAGTGGAGACACAGGCCCTGCAGCTTCTCAGAGCAGACATGTCAATCGGTACTCATATGTGTATCTGCGTGGAGTCATGAAGCTTTACAGGAAATTGTTTTCACATACGTGGTTACGAATCTTATTCCCACAGACCCACAGAGTCCAAATCTGTGAAAAACCATATTTGATGAGAGTAGAGAAACTCTACAAAGAGAAACAGGAAAACACTAAAATGGAATTAAACACAAACTTTTTTTATCTGAAAGAAAATAGAATAATTGTGTCAAGACCTCACAGGATGGAAACCTCTTTGCAGCAAAAAAAAAAAAAAAGCTTCCTGTTTCGAACCTTCATTATGTTTCTTGTACTTCATCACGTTTCTGTATATATAGTCAATTCCGCAGTCATAATAGAAGGCACGATTTCTGCATGTGTGTACAAAGAGGAAAAAAACAATGAGAAATCATAAACATAATTATAATTACACTAACAGTGATAAAAATGAAATATATTAACCTCAGTACACCAGTGAAAAGGTACGAATGAACAAATGAACCAGGGCCCTGTAGAGGTACTGAAACACATTTTATTAAGTTTATTTGTTTGTCTTTCATTTTGTGTATATATATTATTTTATTAATAGCTCTTTAGAAGACCTGAGGGAACCCTTTAGACTAACGTGTATTCTGGGACTTCCTCTGATCAACAAGAATTATAGGCGTTTTCCTGTCTGTGTAGGAGCATTTCTCCAGGGATTCATGCTGTTGTTTTGGTAGCCTCACTTTGAATTGGTAAGAGAATATTTAAGATGGATAAGAACTCATTTTTTTAGGAAGAAGGAAACATTTCCCCAAACTTGGAAATCGCCATTGGGCATGTGTAAAGAAGTGAAATAATCTTTTACCACATGTGTATACCTGTAAGAGACAAAAATCACAGTCTGTCCTTAGCAAAAGGCAGCAGGTGGGACCCCTCCATCACCTCTGAAGAAACACCTCACGCTCCAAATCATGTGTCCTCTATGGTACCATATTCAACAGTAAGAACATTAATTGGTATCAACCATAGACACGGTAATCTAACTTTAGAGAACACTGTATACTAATTTGTGTCCTTAAGAACATCTTTATTCTAAAATTCAGATATTATAGCAAGGATGTGAATGGGTTTGCTCCTCAGAATGGCTGGAATTTGAGATTTCACCCATAAGTTCAGAGAATGTTTGTCAAGCGGTGATTTTACTCCAGGAAGTTTCCTCATCTACCCCTGGCCTTTCAGCAAAGACCACTAAAACTGAGTCAAAAATCGATTTTAAGACATAAGAGAAAATATGAGTTTGATATAGTCTTTTTCATTAAAATCTGAGTGTGTTATCTAATTTCATAGCTCTCAAACTTCAGTGTGCATCAGAATTACCTGGAAGGTTTGGTAAAACACAGGTTGCTGGGCCCCCTCTTAGAAGTTCTGATTCAGTGGCTATGGAGTGGAGCCCGAAAATCTGCATTTCTAACAAATTCCCAGGGCATCCTGAAGGTGCTTATCTGGGGACCAGGCTGTGAGAACCTGAGCTAACTTAATCCTTTTTTTTAGCCTCTCTGAAAGGTAATGGAATAGTAAGTACATATCGGTGATAACAATGTTATCTGTTTCATTTGGGTTGACTGAGTTCTTCTCTGTCGAGTTAACAGCTAATTCCTTGAAAATCTTCATCCATAGAAATATTAACTAGCACTTATCGAATGCTGAAACAAAGGATATCAAAGTTACTCGAATTGAGTATTAAATTTAGCCAAGGCAAAAGAGATACCACAATACATTTATAATGCTCATTGCGAGGTTAAAAATGTCTTGAAGGGAAAAAGTATTTTCCTGGCCATATTCTTTAGAAAACCACTGCCATGTAAGTTTCGTGTTCAACAAATATTTGAGTGCCTATTTTTTCTTTTTTTTTTTTTTGAGTGCCTATTTGCACCAAGTGCCATTGTGGGTGAAGAAGGCCCAGGTCAATGTACAAAACAGTTGAAACTTCAGTCCTCTTGGATTTTTGTAAAGGGCGAGAGATGACAAACAAACAATAAAATATAAAGAATGTCAGATGAGGATTAGTGCCATGGAGAAAAGTCACAAGAGAAGTGAAGGCACAGGTGAGGGTATTAGTTTCCAGGATGGTCGACACGTTGTTAGCAAGGAGGTGACATTTGAACAAGATTGTGAGGATGTGAGGGAGTGAAACAAGTCACATCTAGAGGAACAGCATTTAGGACAGAGGAAGCAGCAACTGCAGACGCCTGAGGTAAGTACTGCAACACGAGGTATTTTCACTTGATGACCTTCCACACTAGGTACATGGCAAATCCTTACAGGGAGTGAAGAGTAAAACTCCCTATAAGGATTTGAATGGTACCGAGATCACAGGAGTGAGGCAGCTGGAAAAGCCAGGCAGAGAAGGGAGACAAGTGAGCATGGCGAGTGATACCGAGCTAGTCCCTGGGGCTCCGTCCCGCTGGCGACCCATCCGCTCAGAGCCTGTCTCCCTAGACCAGCGCTGGGCCTTCGCCCCCTGACCCCTGTCCCCGGGGGTTGGGGACCCTCCATGTCTGGGTTCTGTGAATAGACCTCCTCAGCGTCAGAGAGACACTGGTGTCAACAGGAGGTGGGACCGTGACGCAGGCGTCCACCTCCAAAGGGAAGAGACATTTGGAATTTCTGGTCCTTGAGATTTTCAACAAACAAACAAACAAACAAACGACAGACAATGTGAATGCAGAGTTGACAGTGTATTAGGACAATTCAGGAACATGGACAATCAGCCCATTACAGCTAAGTCAAAGGGTCATAAGGACACTCACAGGCAAGGCCATTTTAATTTTATGCAAAGAAATTTGGAGTTTGTTTAAAAACCAAGAATGCTTTGTTGAAGTCAAGCTTCTATGTTGCTGAAAGTAGAAGCAACAATTTCACTTGAGAAGTTTCCCAAGAATCTCAGTAGGCTGTTAGTGTTGGATAGCATTATATTTTCTCCAACATCTCAGTACAAGACCCTTAAAAAGATATACCTAAAGTACTGGTCTGTGCCGCTGTGTTGGACGAGTTAGCTGCTGTTTTAGGTTAGAAGACCCGACCCTGGGGCTCTGTCCTCACCCCTCTTCTGGTCTCTCTCTATAGTCACACGGTTGGTGACGTCTCTCCTGTGGGGCCACATGACAAAGCCTGCCATGACCTTGAGATCTATGTGCTGACTGCCTATTTGACAGCTCCATGTGGACGTCTAATGATCAGTATCTCCAAAACTGAGACTCTGAACACCCCTCCCCAAGCCTACCCCACCCACAACCTTCCCAGTCTCGGATGCTGGCAAGCCCATCCGTTGCATGGTCCGGGGACCCCTCTTGTTCTGTCACAGCCCACATCCAACCCACCAGCAAGGCCTGCTGGCCCTGCTTCCAATACACCCATAATCTGCTCCCTTCTCAACACCCCTACCACTGCCAGGCCTACCCACAACGTTCAAAGAGAGGCTCACAAACATATTTCTCAATATTTTAAAGGTATAAAGCAAGCCATTAAACTTAAGAAGTCTTCTTTCTTGAGAAATACATCTTCCAAAGGATGTGGAGGCCCAGAGTTTATAAAGTCCGAAGCTCCTTGGATCTCTGTGATAGAATGCCATCGGCTGAGGGTGGCAGGGGCAGCCCCAGCCCTGACCAGCTCCCCTTCCCACCCTGGCCCCGCGTGCACACGCGTGCACACACGCGGACACAGGTGGACATACACAGGCTTCACCCACACGTGGTCCCAACAGCTGCCCTGGCCACTAGCAGGCTCCCGGCGTGCACGCCGCCTGCATGCTCTTCCTGTGTTATGGTTGCTATGGAAAAGTTTGTTTCTTTCATCTTATTTCACGTGTTCGGTTTGCTATACTTTCTCTTTTCCTCCTTTTTTTAATCTTCTTTGAATAGATCAAAAGTTCTCTGCTATCCCTGAAAGTTATACATTCTTCTATTATTCTTCTTACATTTACATCTGACTTTTTCAGAGTTTCGCTTATGCTTTTATTACCCTATCACTGTTTCAAGGTTATGATTATGTCTTTTCTCGGGATAGCTAAAGAACCTCAGCATTCTCTCATGTGGTGGGTAAGAAACCAGGGATTTGGGTTTGGGGTGATAGATTTGTGCTTCTAGTCTTTGGAATGTGTGCATGTGTGTGTACCAAGTATTCTATGCTGTGGGGTGTGAGCACCCCAAGTTCCATGCCAGCCTATAAGCCCACAGAAGATTTTGTCAGTGCATAGGATGGGGTGCTGTCCAGCTTTGCCTGGGCCCCAGCTCTCTGTACCCAGGGAGCAGCTCCTGCAAGAGGCCTGCTGCAGGTGGAGTGAGGGTCTCCAGGGGACACGGAAAAAACTCAAGTCCACTCCCTGCAGGACCTCTGCCTCTTCTACTCAGGGACCCCTTCTCTTCCCAAATTGGGATCCAATCACTTTTATCTCCCACCTTATTTTATTGGCTTATTTTAGGAAAAGAGCAATGCTCTGAATTTATGAAGTGTTGTCTCTCTCTCCTAAGATCTCCAGAGTTGGGTTGCAGGGAAAGAGGTGGCTATATTACTTTCATATCTCTCCCACACGAACACTTTATAAAACAAATGTATGTGACCCACAGGGTACTGGGGATGAAACCATTAAGTAGCAATACCTTCAAACTACTCTGTCAGTGAGGGAGAATTTAATGTCACTATCCAAGAAGTATTACGATAATCTTGTCTTGAGAAATCTTTTTCAAAATCAGACTTACTCAAAAGACATTAAAACGTCCACCCGCACCCCGTCAGTTTGATGGAGAAGATACAGGAAGGGGTGCCCTTAGATGACAGACTGGACCGCAGCACAGCAAAACACAGATCCACTCGACCAGCAAGTACGTGGACTCATTTTGCAGGAACACAAAGCCTTCCTGGAGGTATTATTGATAAGGGTATTGATAAGGGCTACCCTAAATGGATCTCTGGGGAAGTATGTAGATATGCAAAGACTAAGGACTTTCTACAGATACTTCCCAAATGTTTCACTTTTCCTCACTAAGTCAAGAGTTAAAACAAGCAAACCTCCCAGGTTATACATCTGTCTGGACTGGCAAGATCCTCCCACCTCTTGGAATCCTAACTTGGGAGGTCCAAGCAGCCCATCTTCAAGAAGGTTGTCTTCACAAAGCCATTCAGCCCGGGTGTGTCATGCACCCTAACGCAGGGCCCAGCAGCGAGCATTTTGATTAAAGTGCAGAATTCCATGCAGCATCGAAACGAATGGTGTGGAGATGAAGAAAGTAGCTCTTTATTGTGGACGTTGGAGGAAGGTGTGGACTCGTCTCTGCCCATTATAAGAGTGCAGAAAAAGAATACAGGAAACATAAAGTCTGTTGCATAAATGAGAAAGCCTGTTTCTGTTGTGATTTGCTGTGATATTCAAATCACAGAGAGGAGTTTGTCAGAAGTGCTCCCAGCTGAGACTGGTTTGTCTCAGGAGTGACCGTGTGTGTTGGGAGGCCCTCAGCTGGACACCGTGAGTGGGCATCTCGGGTGGGACACCACGCCCAGGGTCATGGAGACCCCTCACACTGGCTCCCAAGCACCAACTGGTAAATACACAGGAATTCTGTGACTGGCTTGTTAAACTGTTTGTAGCTTGACATTGGCCATGATTGGAATATTTACACCACAGAAAGCAGCAAATGCTACAAATCAGAGCTTCTTTATTTTTTTACTTCCAAAAGCCCATGTTTTCACGTGAACCAATATCTTAGCAATAACGCCACGACATTTCTCCCTTAGAAAGAAATGAGCTGCAATGAATTCAAGTGAACAATAAGAAAAGTTTAGATATGGAAAGACAGCTTGCCTTTCATCCTGCTGCTTCAAGAACTAAAAGTACACAGTTTGATATATTTTGTACTTACTGTACAAGATTAGATTCATTGACATATTATAGTGAATGCTACTAATTGCACATTATTAAAGTCCACGATGTTTTATGATTAAACAGATCTACCCATTATCATATTTTAAATAGCATATTTTCATTTGATGATTCTCAAACACTTATTTAAAAAATGCTCATTTATACTACAGCAACAAACTCCAGGAGAAGAAATATTAAAGTTAGAGAATTATTATGGGATGACCACATTTTTCAGGGAGGTAAAAGGGAATAAATACATCAAGCTCATCACCTTCAGTTTATCCGGCACACAGCAAAATGCCATGAGAATTTTGGAAAGGTGCCTGGTAATGTTTTCAAGTCTACAGATCTGAGGATTCAGATCTTATATTGAACTGAATTATGAAATTGGATTATAATTGGATTATGAAAGATCCTGCATATTTTTATAGATTATTTCAAAATTATGGTAATAAGTTTCAGCATAAGTATTCACCAGCCAACGTTTGGCTTCCTATTATTTCAGAAAAACTTTCCATGAATCCTAATGTGTTTTCAAAGTCCATCCAGTGGAGAAGGAGCAGAAAGGCAGCAGACCCGAAAGCTGCTGATCTGGGTTAGCAGAGAAAGTTAGAAAGGCCTCCAGCGGCCTTGCAGGAAGCGCTCGTCACCTTCCTAGCAGCTCAGACTCAGCGAGGGGCAGGAGGCACCAAGCCAATAGAGCAGAAGTACAGGCTAGTAATTAGGGAAAGAACAAGGGAGTAACTCCCCAGTTAGCAGTTTCCCAGCTGAGATGTGAGTCACTGAAAGACAGAAACCCGCTCCTCTGACTCATCTACAGCATTTTAAGGCCACAGCACTCACGCTACTGCATGCAAGTTGGATTTAACACAGAGAGTAAATTTGGACACAAAAGCACATATAAGAGTTTTTCCCACTTATCATTGCACAAATTATCCTGGTCAGATAGACCTGGGCATCAAAAAGCCTACACTCAGAGGAAAGGTGCAGTCAAAATCATAAGGGAGTGAATAAAATAGATTTACTGACTTTGTAACATCAGGAATGGTCCTAGACCCAGATAAAGATGTAGAATAATTATCTGAGCAAGAAAGGTGCACACCTTAGACTGAGTGAAGGGCATCAGGACTCCAGTTACAATCCAATGGCAGCTGCAAGAATTAGGTTAAGTATTCAAGTAATTTTATTCCTGGCATAAATCTTTACATACCGAGTAATGTCTGAAAGAACGTTCCAAATTTATTCTAGAAAAAAAAAGGAGTTTTGTTTAGGTGCAAGGAAAGTTGCAGTAGGGGACTGGAGAAAAAAGAGCAAACACAAACGTAAAACAGATGTTCAGAAACACCTTCACGCTTGCACCACGTCCTGCGTGGACTGTCTGCTGATGAGGAAACTTAGTTTGATCTCAGCAGTTTTCTACTTCATATAAACTATTCCTAGTGCGCTAAGGCCACAGCACCCCATGATGGAGGCAAGTGATAGAGCTTATATTTAGCGCCAGACCTGCTGTGGGTTTTCTCTCTCTGCTTTGTACATTTTCTGGGATATTTTAAAGGTAAGTTAGAAAGAACAAATAACATGCTGTTTCCTGCTCCAGATTACTCCCATGAAGTCCACTACAAATTTTATTTCTTAAGAAATAATACCAAAATACAGTGTGTGTGTGTGAAAAAAAATGTAAACAATGCTTGATAGGATAATGAGATTAGAGATGGTCTTTAAAATTTTTCATTGTTATGCTAATACAATACCTTTATAAAACCTAAAAATCTTGAAACAACACATTTTTAAAAAATTGTGGTAAAATACACAAAACAGAAAATTTATCATTTCAACCATTTTGAAGTGGACAGTTCAGTGAGATTATGTCAACAAATTTTTTAAACTTTCAGATGGCACCTGAATAAAATATGTGTTGTCCATTGGTGATTTTAATATATCTGGTATATAACTAAAGTCACCACAAAACTTTTTCTGGGAAATTGGCAGATCATAAACATAAAAAAATTTATTTTGCTTTATATTAAACCTTATTGTTTTACTGTTTCAAAATTCAAATTTACTCACAAGAAAGAGTCAGTTTCATATTAGATTTGGTTTAACAAAAAAACAAACAAACAAAAAAATAATACCTGACTCAAAAGGGCTTGGAAGTGTATTTATATTCTGCACACAGTGTGACAGAGCAAATAACACTGAAGTTGAGTCACAGTTTCAAGTGAGAAACCCTTAAGTCACACCACCCTAAGCTTCAAATGGTGTTAGGTTTACATACAGGAAGTTGAAGGGAGAATGGGGTTCTGCAGACGTTTTTTGATCATTTCTGTTCCAAGAGGAAACATATTTTTCTATGTCCTGATTGCAAACAACTGGGCTGAAAACTCAAAATGTACCATCCTCGTCTGTCATAGAGATAAGATATCACGTGAGATGACGAGAAAGTGTCAATATTTCATCAACTCAACAAACTACTGTGAAGCATCTGTTTTGTGACTGTCACCCTGCCAGGTGCTAGAGTTACATAAAGAAAAGAAACATATTTACTCCTCCCAGGGACTTAGAGACTGCTGAAGAGACACCTGAAAGAACTATTACAATATAGTCTGTGTTATTCCAGTACAGCCTGGAGAGTGCAATGCTCAAGGTGTGCACATAATGATGAGGTGTGTGTGTACTTACATGACGTACCTTGTGTTCATATGCAGGAAGCCTATCTTGCTCAACTGCAGAAAAGTCTAGGAGCCAAGGAATGAGACAAGAATAAAATCAATGATTTGATTACTATTAACTGTGTCAATTTGGAGGGAAAATAATAGGAGAGGTTTTTAAAATTTCATAAGTCCGTATACAAAAAGCATCCTGAGAATATAGAGGGAACCCCACATGGTCTACAGAAGTTCTGGGGAGAATGTTCTGGAGAAATGATATTTCCATTAAGACTGAAAGTGGGAGCTTGCCAGAGAACTGAGGGGGAAAATGGTCACGGGGCAAGATAAAAAAAATGTAAAGTGGTTTGAAATGGTCTGGCAAGTTGGGGATGACAAGCAGTTCTGCTGCTAGATCACAAAATGCAAGGCCTTGCCCAACAGCAGATGGCAGCCTCTGAATGAGACAGGACCTGGAAGCCAACCAGGCCAGGGACCAATCCCACCTACAAGTCCATCCACAGTAGTCAGCCCAGCCACAACAGAAGGGCCAACCCAACCCACATAGGGTTGCCCCTGTAGAGCAAATAGCTCTGGTGACCAGAGGGGAGTGTGCTGCTGGGCCCCAAAGGACATCTCCTATATAAGGCCACTTCTCCAAGGTCAGAAAACATAACTGACCTACACAATATAAACTAATAAACACAGAGAATTAAGCAAAATGAGGCTACAAAGGAATATGTTCCAAATGAAGGAATAAGATAAAACCCCAGAAGAGCTAAGTGAAATGGAGATAAACAATCTACCCTCCAAAAAGTTCAAGGTAATGACCATGAAGATGTTCAATGAACTTGGGAGAAGAATGGATAAACACAGTGAGAAGTTTAACAATGGGTTAGAAAATATAAAGAAGAGCCAAACTGAGCGAAAGATACAATTACTGAAATAGAAAATATGCTAGAAGGAATTAACAGTAGATTAGATGATACAGAGGAACAGATGAGCAAACTGGAAGACAGAGTAGTGGAAATCACACAAGCCAAACAGGAAAAAGAAAAAAAGGATTAAAAAAAAACTAAGGACAGTTTAAGAGACTTCTGGGACAACATCTAGCATACTAACATTCACATTATAGGGGTCCCAGAAGGAGAAGAGAGAGAGAAAAGGGCAGAGAGCATATTTTAACACCTAATAGCTGAAAATGTCCTAAACTGGGAAAGGAAACAGACATCCATGTTCAGAAAGCACAGAGAGTCCCAAACAGGATCAATCCAAAGAGGACCACCCAAGACATATTGTAATTAAAATGACAAAAATTAAAGATAGAGAGAAAATATTAAAAGCAACAAAGGAAAAGTGACTAGTTACATGCAAGGGAACTCCCATAAGACTGTCAGCTGGCTATCCCTATCAAAACACCAATGGCATTTTTCACAGAACTAGAACAAACAATTTTAAAATTTGTATGAAAACACAGAAGACTTTGAATAGCCAAAACAATCTTGAGAAAGAAGAACAAAGCTGGAAGTGCCATGCTCCCTGATTTCAAACTATACTACAAAGCTATAGTAATCAAAACAGTATGATTCTGGCACAAAAAAACCAGACAAATAGATCAATGGAACAGAATGGAGAGTATAGAAATGAACCCACACTTTTATGGCCAATTAATCTATGACAAAGGAGGCACGAATACACAACACAGAAAAGAAAGTCTCTTTGATAAATGATGTTGGAAAAACTGGACAGCTACATGCAAAAGAATCAAACTGGACTGCTTACTCACACTGCACACAAAAATAAACTCAAAATATATTAAAGACTTAAATGGAAGGCCTGAAACCATAAAACTCCTAGAAGAAAGCATAGGCAGTATACGCTTTGACATCAGTCTTAGCAATATGTTTTTGGAATATCTCCCCTCAGGCAAACAAAAACAAAAAGAAACAAGACTACATCAAACTAAAAAGCTCTTGCACAGAGAAGGAAACTATCAACAAAAGAAGGCCACTACTGAATGGGAGGATGACATATCTGTTAAGGGATTAACATCAAAACTATGCAAAGAACTCATACAACTCACCTTCAGAAAAAAAAAAAAAACCTGATTAATAAACGGGCAGAGGACCTGAAGGGACATTCTTCCAAACAAGATATACAGATGGCCAATAGACACGAAGAAAGATGTACAACATCACTAATCATTAGGGAAATGAAAATCAAAACCACAATGAGGTATTACCTCATACCTCAGAATGGCTATTATCAAAAAGACAACAAATAAAAAGTGTTGGCAAGGATGGGGAAAAAAGGGAACTCTCATGCACTGTTGGTGGGAATGTAAATTGGTGTAGTCACTATGGAGAACAGTATGGAGCTTCCTCAAAAAATTAAAAATAAAACTACCATACAATCTATCAATTCCACTTCCGGGTATTTTTCCAAAGAAAAGGAAACACTAACTGGAAAATATATATGCACCCCTATGTTCATTGCAGCATTACTCACAAGGTACAGAAGTAACCTAAGTGCCCATCAATAGAGGAATGGATAAAGAAGATGTGATATATATATATATATATATATATATATATATATATATATATACACACACATATATATATGTATATATATACACATATATATATGTATATATATAATGGACTATTATTCAGCCATAAAAAAGAATGAAATCTTGCCATTTACAACAACATGGATGAACCTACAGGGTATTATATTAAGTGAAATAATAAGTCAGAGAAAGACAAATACATATGGTTGCACTTATATGTGGAATCTAAAAAACAAAACATATGAACAAACATAAAACAGAAAGTCATCAATATGAGAAAAAACAGGTGGTTTCTAGAGGGGAGGGAAGTAGCTAAGGGCAGAGCCTTTATTGTAGGGACTTTATTATCTGACCTTAAAGAAAATGTGAAAATATGCACAGATGTAGATACACAAAGTTAGGGGACAGACATTTGAAAGTAATCATGCCTCTTGTTCTCAACTTCCTTTAAGAGGTAGGATGGAAAGTAACCTGCTAAAGTTGATAAGCGCTGTTGAGAAGGAGACTTAAGGAGAATAAATGCAAAGGAAAAGTTCCTGAAGGAAATTAAGTGCTACTCCAGTGAACACGTGACTCATAAGAAAGCAAAACAGCCTTACTGCTGATGTGGAGAAAGTTTTAGTGGTCTGGATATAAGAAAAAAACCAGCCACAACATTCCCTTAATCCAAAGGCTAATCCAGAGTGAGGCCCCAACTCTCTCTTTGATTCTATGAAGGCTGAGAGAGGTGAGGAAGCTGCAGAAGAAAAGAAGAAAAGTTGGAAGCTAGCAGAGTTTGGTTCATGAAGTTTAAGGAGAGAAGCCAACTCCATAACATAAAAGTGCAAGATAAAGCAGCAAGTGCTGATGTAGAAGCTGCAGCAGGTAATCCAGAAGATCTAGCTAAAATAATTCATGAAGGTGGCTACACTAAACAACAAATTTCCACTGTAGACAAACAGCCTCATATTGAAAGAAGATGCCATCTAGGACGTTCATAGCTAGAGAGGAGAAGTCAATGTCTGGCTTCAAAGCTACAAAGGACAGGCCAACTGTCTTGTTAGGGGCTAATGCAGTTGGTGACTTTAAGTTGAAGCCAATGATCCTTTACCATTCCTAAAATCCTAGGACCCTTAAGGATTATGTACTCTGCCTGTGCTCTATAAATGGAACAACAAAGGCTGGATGACAGCACACTTGTTTACAACAAGGTTTACTGAATATTTTAAACCCACTGTTGAGACCTACTGCTCAGAAAAAAAGATTCTTTTCAAAATATTGCTGCATTGACAATGAACTTGGTCACCCAAGAGCTCTGATGGAGATGTATAATGAGATTAATTTTGTTTTTATGCCTGCTAACACAACATCCATTCTGTAGCCTATGGATCAAGGATTAATTTCGACCTTCAAGTCTTATTAGTTAAGAAACACACTTTGTTAGGCTATAGCTGCTATAGACAGTGAGTCTTCTGATGGACCTGGACAAAGTCAACTGAAAACCTCTGGAAAGGGTTTACCATTCTAGAGGCCATGAAGAACATTAGTGATTCATGAGAAGAGGTCAAAATATCAACATTAACAGGAGTTTGGAATAAGTTGATTCCAACCCTCATGGATGATTTTGAGGGGCTCAAGACCTCAGTGGAGGAAGTAACTGCAGATGTGGTGGAAACAGCAAGAGGAATAGAATTAGAAGTGGAGCCTGAAGGAATGGTGACTGAATTGCTGCCATCTCATGATAAAACATTAATGAATGAGGAGTTGCTTCTTATGTACGAACAAAGAGAGTGGTTTCTTGAGATGGAATCTACTCCTGGTGAAATGCTGTGAAGATTGTTGAAATGATAACAAAGGATTTAGAATATTGCATAAACTCAGTTGATATATCAGTGGCAGGGTTTGAGAGAATTGGCTCCAATTTTGAAAGAAGTTCTACTGTCAATAAAACGCTCTCAAACAGCATTGCATGCTACAGAGAAATTGTTCATGAAAGGAAGAGTCAATCGATGCAGCAAACTTCATTGTTGTCTTGTTTTAAGAAACGGCCACGGCCATCCCAGCCTTCAGCAACCACTACTCTGATCAGTCAGCAGCCACCAACACCAAGGCAAGACCCTCCACCAGCACAAAGATTATGATTCGCTGAAGGCTCAGATGATGGTCAGCATTTTTAAGCAATAAAGTGTTTTTTAATTAAGATATGTTCATTGTTTTTTTAAGCATAATGTTATTTCACACTTAATAGACTACAGTATAGCATAAAAATAACTTTAATATACACTAGGACTTGCCTTATTGCAATACTCACTCTATTGCAGTGGTCTGGAACCGAACTCACAATATCTCTGAGGTATGTCTGTACTCAGTCACTCAGATTTGGAATAGAGAGGACAGATTAGAGCATGGATACATGACTAAATTCTACCAGGCAGGTGTTGAGTGAAGACAGGAGTGGGAACCAAGAGTGCTGTTGGATCTAGTGTGAATGAAGGAGGAGGGACCAGGCCAAGCCTATGAGCCTTGGAAAACAGAGATTTAAGATATCTCTAGGAAGCTGAAGCCCTGGAAACTGAAGGAATAAAACCTAGTATTTCAGAGGTTGACTAGTTCATAGTGATAAGTTACAGTGTGTGGCCATGAAAGTAAAGAAAAAAGGGGATAATGGTTATTGGAGTTGAGAATTAGTCAAAAGAAAACACTTATTTTCTTCATTCTTCTGCTCACATGAGAAGGGCGAGAACTCCTCCTTCACCCCCTGGTAGGGAGCAGGAGTAGGTGAACATTTTGGTCCCTTTCCCTTTTCCTTACTCGCTGCTCTCTTTGGGAGGAGGAATCTTATTTGATCACTGAGCTCAGTGGAAGCTAGGTTCACTGGTCCATATTTCCAGGGGCAGCCTTGCTGTCTTGTGATGTGGGTGACACTGGCCCATGTTCTCTGCTTCGTGCTCCCTCGTGCTAGGTGACAGCGCCTGTGCTTGGGTGAATGGTCAAGACTGTGCTCATGCCAAGGTCTGCACTTGTGGGGGAAGACAGAAGCCACAATTTAACCTCAGTTCCAAACTGCACTCTCCACCCGCCGCCCCACCCCAAGCCTTAGTCATAACAGAACAAACATATCTTGACTCCTTATTGTTTAGAAACTCCTGCTGGGAAGGGAATGAATGACTTATGTTCCCTAAGTTTTAGTAAGGAGGTCAAGGCATTTTGAGGCTAGGATCTGGATAGGTTATCCATCTGAGTGGTGGTGGGTACTGATAACCCAGAACGATGTCAGGACTTTGGGAGGAAAAAAAAGACTTGGAGCCAGATACCAAATTTTCTATAAATGCAGCAGAATTACTAGACATTTGATAAATGGTAGAAATGAGGTAGGGCAAATATGTTGGTTATGAGGGGCAAGACCCTCAAAGGAGCAAAAGTATCTATGAGAATGGGCAGTAAATGACCTTAAGGTGACACTGGGGATAAAAAGGAATGCTGACCTCACCTTTTGGCTCTGAGTATGGGAGAATGAGCAGTCTCTAATCGCGTTGGCTGCTAAGGACTCTTCATCCTCGGGAGAGAGGCAGGTTTCACTGAAGGCCAGAGGGTGTCAGTTCTGCACAGAGTTTCATGATGCAGAAGAGTTTGTTTACCACATTTGTGGTTCCAGAGGGAAGAGTGAAAAATTCAGAATTATAAATTCTTACCATTTTTATATTCTTGAGAGCAGAGGGTGTGAATTTTTACTGTATTCCCTCTGCTGAATAGAGTACCAGACATATAGTAGGCACTAGTGAATATTTGCAGGATGAATGAATGAATGAGTGAGCCTATGAACGAAGAGTTATAAGGTGATCAGACTACAAATAGAGGAGGTGACTACAGGTTTACACTAAGAAAGGAGACCAGAAATGTGAAGCATGGTCGGGATTAATTTGGCTCAATGTATTAAGCAGAATTGAATTAGAACTGCCTTGGTGGGAGTAAGGAGAGGCCCATGGAAAGAGACTTTCTCTGCAGGTGCTGAGCACAGGCTCAGCTCTGGGGTGGCTGAAGGTTCCAAGCTCCCTTGAAAGTAAGAGGAATCCCAGGGCTCCAGCCTCTGTTCTAGGAGTCACACTGGGGAAGGGCTGGCCAGTAAACAAAGGCCTAAAGCAAAGGTGAATCACAGACCACATCCCAGACAAAGGGAGGCTGTGTCTGTAGCCATGTAGAGCATCAAGCCCAAAGAAGTTGAAACAGGAATTTTAAGTAAAGGAAGGCAAAAGTGGAATCAGTGGTTTGAGGAGCCAGGAGAGTTTCCCTTGACCAGCACCCCTTTTTTACAGGTCAAGAGGAAGTGGGACTGCTGGTCCCCAGATCACTGCTTTCCCAGTAGACTGAGTCCTGGTCAGGCATTTCATTGTTGGGTTCCACAACCCCCAGAATACAATACAATACTCCCCACTCCACTGACACTATGGTAAGGGTGTGTTGCAGGAAAGGAGGAGGGTCACTAAAGTTAGACAAGCCCCCAGATGTGAGAGTCTCATTACCTGGAAGAGCCCCTACGAGTTGCCCAGCTGATGTGAGAGGTGGTATGTCAATTCCTGGAGAAGAGCCAGAAGGCACGTCTAGGTCCAGAGGCCAGTCAGCATGATGCCTGTACTGTTGCTTTCCAGGTGGGTCGTACGAGGGAGGCCACACTCACTGGACTGGGATGGGTGGTGCTAGAGCTTGGGGCTTTTGTTTGAGCAGGAGAGCGGGAGCCTGAGCTGGAAGGGAGGGAGCGTTCCAGGTAGAGGGATTGGAGAGCTGTGTTTGAGTTATGATGTGGTAAGAGAGGTGGAGAAATGGCAGCACAGGGGCTCTTTAGGTGACCGAGTGGTAAATCCCACTGGATTTGGGGCAAGAGACACTAAGTGACCTTGAAGAGAAGGAAAACGAATTTGCAGTTAGGAAATAGGTATCCAGGGGCAGAAGGTCTTGCTGGCACATGGTTCAGAAAAGACTGAAGAAGTGGATAAGAAGTAGGTGAAACAGCTCAGTAGGCCAAGCACTCGCCTTGGGAAAGGATTCCACCACTGCTGCTTTCAGGAAGAGGCGTGGTTATACAAGGTGAGTGGACTGAAGATAAAATGAGAGTAGCTATTTCACAGGAAGTTGTAGAAAATCCAGGGCAAAAGCTGGTCACTTGAAATTAATCAAGGGGTTCTAAATTAAAATTTTGCCTTGGAATAATGGAAAACAACATATGGAAGCAAAATTGTTTGAAAAAAGAATGGGTGTAAAAACAGAAAATAAGGCTGAACATTATGATCCGTCTTCAACCCCTTGAATCTTTTTGGTCAACGGTGTTTATGTATGAGGTGGAACCAGGCAGAGGCATGATAGAATGTGTTAGGATTAGAACCCTCTTGCCTCCATAGTGGTATACTTTTTAATGGGCTGAGTTCATTGAAAATATTTCCTTCCTTCTTATTTGAATTCCACCTCTGCAACTTAGGCAGTTTTTCCATAGTTGATTCATAGCTAAAAACTTTTTTTTTTTCATTTTCACCAAGAACTTTATTGAACAACTTATTTTACCCTTTTGTTCCACTACCTTCTGCCATTTTTCAGGCAACTTCATAATTCCATCTTCCCAAAACTTTTTACCTTTTTTGAGCAAAGAACTGGTCCAGGTCATAGCTAAAAACTTTTATCTATGATTGCTTTTTCTTTTACTTGGGGTTATCTCCCAAGCACTAAGTTGTCTGATACACAAACAACAATTCCATTCTATTTGCCCACCAAAAATATTCTGAAAAAATGGTGAATGTGAGCAACCAGACAGAACCTAATTAAGAATATAAAATGTCTTCTAGCCACTTATCCTATAATATTGTGATGTAATTCAAGCCATTTCTTGTTTTATGAGCTATGGTTATACAACATGTAACAGTCTACCCCTCCTACGACAGAAATTCAAGATCATTTCTTTGAGGTCAGCGACTCCTCTTGCTTTTTGGGTCTTAAATCTAAGGCTGAGTAAAGTTCAGAGCTGCCGTCATAAGGGAAGAAAGTAAACCAAGTTCAGAGTTCAGTGACTGAGGAAATAGTCCAGATTCTACCGAGTTCAGATTCCTTTCCACAGCCTTCCAACCTAAGGTGCTGACTTTTGCCCTTGTATGTGAGAAAAAGGTCTGGGCTTGGGATAACTTCTCCTCTGGAAACATCCCCCCAAGACCTTGTGCTAATTCAGGAATTCATCGAAGGGTGGACGTTTCGTAAATGCGAATGCCTTGCCAGTAAGTCTAAACCTGCAGTTACCACCTCAACGTGAACAAATCGATTAGAAATATGAGCGCTCTTTCTTCCTAACAACTGCTTGAGATCCATGGGCTCAGGGAGAGGAGACCCGGGCAGAGCAGTAACCGTCCTGCGTGGCTGAGAGGAGGCTTCCGTCGTGGAGGGCAGCGCCCACGCCGGGGGCGGGGGGCGAAGAGGAAGTGATGGGGAAGCAGGACAGGAGCGCAGGGTGCTGGGGAGGAGGTGCCGTCCGAATGCTTTCCTGTAATTTGCAATCCTGCTCTGAGGGCCCCGTTGGCCACATGGCATAGCACAGGTGTGACTTAATATGGGAATTTATCATTTTTCTATTGGTGTAGTCCTACAATCCATTGTTTTTAAAAAAGTGATTTCGGACCTATGTAAGAACAAAGCTGAATTATCGGGAGCTAAAATCGCATTGAACACTTTAGTGTGCAGTGGCCTCAGAGGCCTGCCTGCCTGCCTGCCTTGCGAAGTGTTCTCGAGCTCCCCCCCATGAACCCCTGACTTTACATGGGACGAGGCACGCTGCACATCAGTCTTCTTCCCGCTGGCAAGAGGACCCTGGGCAAAAATTCAAACTACTGGAATATTTTCTCAGTACTTCTATACTCCTTGTGCTTCCCTCCCTTGCCACTCGGGCAAGCTAGGCAGCTTTTGGCCTGGTAGCTTCTTGTGTCTTGACCCGATTTCAGTGGTTAGTATCTACCTGGGTCAGGGGCAGACACATGCCTTGCCTTGGTACCGTGATGTCCACCGACCCAGGGCTCCATTCCTTCCATTAGCGGCTTTCTAATTGGCTATTCCCTGAAGTCTGGTGCTTGCTGTTGCCCTTCGTGGTGAGGACGTGTGGACTCGGTGAGGTAAACTATCCACTGTAGGTAAAGTACATTTGCCAGAGGCTTTTCTGGCAAATATCTCCCTCATTCTTTCATTCACTCATTTTGAAAACTTTAATTGAACACCAGCTTTGTGTCAAGCCTGGGGGATAGAAAGATACACAGACAGTGGTCTCTGCCTTGGAAGGTATCGCAGTCTTTTAGGGGCAAAGGTTGTAGTGACAATACTCCACATTTGTGTCTGGGAGTGCAGTCTGATCATTCTGGAAGAGGCAGCTGGTATTTCTCCTGATGCTCCAGCACAGATGTTTGGTGGGGATGGGCGCTGGTGCACTGACTGGGGCAAGGAAGTTAGTAGATATTCCGACAGTGTCTTAAACCCCATTTCCAGGCAGAAACGGTAAGAGGCAGGCATCTGCCTCTGTTGAGGAATGGGGAGTAAACTTGCAGCTTTTAAAAATAATCAGTGATAGAAAATGGAAAAATAGAGGCACTGGAATGCCATTCTGGCTTGCATAATTTTGGAAAAACAAAATGAAAAGTTTCTAGAACTGTGTTCTGGCATGTTTCCTTAATAACACAGTCTTGTTTATGAAGAATATGTGAGGTAGAACCTAGACCCTAAAGCAAGTAAAAGGAGTGAATAACCATAATTACCTGCATGTCTACTAAAACTAGTTTGTGTGATGCCATTGGCCAAATACATATCCTAATATTACACCACTGTGTCTATGGGAAAATTTAAGTGTACCTCTATCAATTCAAATACAGGACTTTTTACAGACCTACAAATATACAGTGATATACTCAAGCCCAGCGTAGCCTCACTGAGACAGAACTCTGCAAAGACACAGCTTCCTAGGTTCCAGCCCCTCCAGACACTGAGAGCCTCACCCCGATGCCACTGACAGTGAAAAAACTTAAAGTGGGTGCTCAGCACAGGTCTCCTATTGGTGTCCCTGAAATGGGTGTTTTCTTTGTCCAGCACTTTTCTAGAGGAGAAGGCTGAGTGCGGCTTGGGAAGGAACAGAGAAGAGTGGAGGCCCAGACTTACCTCCCCAGAGGCCGATGGGAGGCCAGTGTTGTTACCTGAGCCCCCCTTGGGTCTCACCCCATGGCCTATCGAAGGATCTCTTCCAATGACATAAGACTGTCCTGAAAGGCTTTTTGCCAGTTTTCCAGTGATGCATTATTGCTCACTAATGATTTAATGACCCAAAGGAAGGGCATCACAAGCTACTACTTAATCCAACACTGATGTGAAAAGTAATTTTCTGTTTGGAGACAAAGCTGAAAGCAGACCCTCTGCTTTCTCAGTGCCTTGGTGAGTCTCAGGTTACACCACTAGACAACAGTCTCTCTCTAGTAAAGAGGCACAGAAGTAGCTCTGGGAATTATTCTTTAGTCATGTCATATCCAGATTATCTAAACATTGATCTAAACAGTGAATTTTATGGTGCACTTAACATTTTTCAATATTTTCTCATTTCAAGAAAAAGATGCCTTTCACAGAGCAGAATCTCCAAGCACATTTGTGGGTTGATTATTGAATCAAACTCTTCATTCCCATTTTGAAAAGAAACTTCCAAGCATTAGGTTTGCTACTGCTTTAAAAGATGTAAATCAACGTTTCCATGACTATGGAGAATGATAATAAAGGTACTAGAAAATACACTCTCACCTTTGTGAGATGTACGAGGAAATGCACTTTACACTCAAAATCTCAGAGATCTCCGTGCAAGGTGGGGATGGCCTGAGTAAACAGAGCTAAGGAAGGAAAGGCACGGGGGCTAGAGTCAGCTGCACGGGGACGTGCTCTTGGAGATGCGATGCGCCCGCGTGGCAGAGTGTCGGCACAGTCATCGCTGCTGCTGTTACGCTGGTCTTTATGCACCAAGCGCACATCAGAGTCTGCTGACAAATGAATAAACGAGTTTTTCAGGGAAGTCCTAGTCAGCATTTTTAAGTGCTTACAGAGAACTGAGGAAGAACAAGTGGCTTCAAATACAAGAGAAAAGATTTCGGGGCTTCCCTGGTGGCGCAGTGGTTGAGAATCTGCCTGCCAATGCAGGGGACACGGGTTCGAGCCCTGGTCTGGGAGGATCCCACATGCCGCGGAACAACTAGGCCCGTGCGCCACAACTACTGAGCCTGCACGTCTGGAGCCTGTGCTCCGCAACAGGAGAGGCCGCGACAGTGAGAGGCCCGCGCACCGCGATGAAGAGTGGCCCCCACTTGCCACAACTGGAGAAAGCCCTCGCACAGAAACGGAGACCCAACACAGCCAAAAATAAATAAATAGATAAATAAAATTAAAAAAAACAAAACAAAAAAAACTTCGTTCTTTATTAAAAAAAAAAAAAAGAGAAAAGATTTCATTCAGTAAAAGTGATTTGAGAAAAATGCTGGAGCGTGGCCTTCCGGGTTTAGGGTACGTTTGAGAAGAAAATGCACATCCATCTGTGATGATTTGAAAAAACTGTCTGCTTGAGGAGAAAACAGGCTGAAGGAGCCCATCTCCTCAGGTTCCTTTGGTATTAAGGAGAGCTTAATCCTTGTTAACTGGCGTTTTATTACCGCAGCTTTCGGTGGTAACAGACAGCTTCCCGAGCTGTGAACAGCACTGACGTGGAAAATACCCTGACCTGCGAAGCGCCAGCCCTGGTTCCCCGCGAGCAGGGACAGTGCATCAGCAGGTGCCCAAGGGGTGGCCTGTGGTTACAAACTTAGAGGCTTAGGATGTGGGCTTTTCAAAGACTTGAAACCTGGAAATTGTTTACAAAACGCAGTGCCTTCTATCCCACTTTCAGGGGAGAGGATCAGTCTCAAAGATAACTCCGTAGCCCCCGCCTTGGGGAATTTTGGCACAAACACCGTGTTCTAACTATCTGATGGCTCCTAGGACACGACAGCCTCTTAAACCTCTAGGTCTTTGCTGAGGTGGGGCGGGTCTCCCAGGGCCCCCGGTGCGACTTTCCCAGGACGTGCGCCCCAGCCTGCCGAGCAAACGAGGGGCCGTCTCCTCCCCTCATTCAGTATCAAGGCACTTAGCCATGCTGCAGGGGGAGCGTGGGTGTCCAGCCTCCTGCTCTCCCTGCGTCCCAGCAGTGGGGGCATAGTTTCTGGAATCGCGGCCAAATAATACATATCAGGTTGAGTTGGTCCCTCACCGCTTCCACACACAAAGCACCCACTTCTGACTTGACAGTCCCATTCAGGACAAACTCTGGAATCCCCTCTGTCAGGCTCCCTAGTCTACCACTCTGGGGAATTTAAAAAAAAAACGCAGGCACGGTGTGGGGTTAAATGGCCACTACTCTCAGAGTCACACCGAGGCCAGCCTTGTGTTTTCTGTCTGCTTTTCTCTCTCGATTATTTTGGCACAACTGACTGAACAAATAAAGGGTTTGGGGTGGGGGTGTGAAATGATGCAATAAAGTTCTAACATGAAGCTAGAGGGTAACACTGTGATGCATTCACATTGGCGGGCGTAAATCAGAAAAGGGTGACGCTGCCAATGTTTGCCATTTTTATTAGAATGTAGAAACCCATTAAACTGATTGCACTTAAGCATGGCTTGCTGCGTCTATGTACTTTACTCTGACAGAGAGGGTGGAAATACAAAGTCTGATCTTAAATGGAGGCTTGCAATGACAGTTACTTTCCTGACCTGCACGGCCAAGTTAAAGTTTATGTAGTCCTCCCTTAAAGCCCAGAGAAATATATGTTTGGGTCAAAATGGCCTTTATGACTCTCATATGAGGAGCTCTGGCTGAGTTCATAAAGTCGAGGCATGTCCCGGGGGCACTGTTCTTAAATATGGAAAACTATTTCCTAACCCAGAGCCAGGCTTCAGCCACAGTGAGATTACACTGGCATCAGAAAAAGAACGGGGCTCAGATCTTCAGACCAGAACATCCGTCCACTAGAACATCATGGAAGAACCGCAGTTTTCTCAGTGCCTGATGTCTGCTTCTATAAAAACAATAGAGAAGCAGAGAGGGGGCAATAAGCTAAATCGACTTTAAGAATATCAGGAAGAAGAGCAGAACATTTGGGTCTTGGAAAATGAAGTGAGATTCAGGCATGAAACTAAGGCCCTGAGCAACTTAGTTTCAGAGAAGAACCAGGAATGTTTCTCAGGAGTTGTAAGCACTGGGCCGTGGCTGGGAGTCAATTGAAGAAAAGGCTCACTGGACGCGAAGGACCTCGGCATCAGGCAGCGTGTGCACGGCAGGTACCTCTGGGCTGCAACGGAAAGAGCCGCACACAGGCCCGCAGAGCACTTAGTGAAAAGCACAGGGGGCTGCCTGAAGGCTTCGCTTCAGATGAAAACTGCAGGAGGAATTCTGAACTGAAGTTAGGAGGACACAGGTAATACTCTGGATACCAAAACATGTGGGCCCAGAGAGAAGCAAGGTCCGCCTTCTCACAGGTGAGACCATACCCCCCAGTCTAGTGAATGTTCTCTTTTACAGGTTTTAAGAATCAACTTGAAAAATCAGCTTCAAGGGTATCTCGTGACATTTGAGATATAGGTAAATACATGGGTTATTGGCCTCAATTTCAATATTGTTTGAGAACGTTTCTATTCAGAAGATTTCTTGACTGACAAATTTTGGAATAAAGTTTATGTGGGGTGTATTTAGGGATTCATCGGGAATGGGATATTTTGAGACTAGATTGTCAGATGGCTACTCACTCCTGCTCCTTGATGAGAGACGGGGAAATACCTACAACAGCATGGGTGGGGATCCCTGCACCCTCTCAAAACCTGAATCCATCATACTTTTACACATGCTCCTAGTCTGCTTCTCATGGTCCCACAGAACAAGGTACACCCCCCCTTCCCTATGATGTCTTGGCAGTGTTGAAGATGCTTGGCAGGGTCTCTGAGTTCTCCTTCTTCAGTCAAAATAGCCTTAGTACCTTCAGAATTTCCTCAAAGGATCTTTTAATTGCCTTGGCTGCTTTTATCCTGAATGTGCTAGCTTATGAAGAAATATTAGGCTCAGAATTTAAGGTTCATTTATTCCTCAACACATAATTATGAAAAGCGTCAAAGCGCTAATCTGAGCTCTGCAGAGAAGAGCAGAACCACCGTGTGCAGATGTCTCTAGTACTAGCTGTGATGGGCGAGCAGTTAGAGAGCTGCAGTAGCAGAGTCACATGCTTTCCACTAACTTAAAACCTAATTCATAACTGCCCCAAATTGGAAGCAACCAAAATGTCCTTCGATAGGTGAATGGATAAACAAGCTATGATACATTCATACCACGGAGTATTATTTAGCGATAGAAAGAGCCATCAAGCCACAAAAAGACATGGAGAAATCTCAAGTGCCGGTTACTAAGTAAAAGAAGCCAATCTGGGTGGTTTCCGGAGGCAGGGGTAGAGGTGGGCAAACGGTAGTCACTTCTAGTTATAAACTAAGTAAGTCCTGGAGACGTCACATACAGCACGGTGACTGTAGGAAACAATACCGTATTGTATATTTGAAAGTTGCTAAGAGATTATCTTAAAAGTTCTCACTACACAAACACACAGAATTTGTAACTATGTGCAGTGATGAATGCTAACTTAATTTACTGAGGTAATCATTTTACAATATACACCTACATCAAATCATTATGTTGTACATGTATAACTAACTCAATGGTATGCATCAATGAAATCTCAAAAAAATTAAAAAGAGGAGCAGCTAAGCCAATGTGAAAAGACTCCATACTATATGATTCCAGCGATACGACATTCTGGAAAAGGCAAAACTATGGAGACAGTAAAAAGACCAATGGTTGCTGGTGTTTGGGAGCTGGGGGAAGAGGACCGAATAGGTGAAGCACAGGGAATTTTTAGGGCAGTGCAACTATTGTGTATGATACTATGGTGGTGGATAAATGACATTATGCATCTGTCAAAACTATAGGGGGAGCTGAGTCAAGATGGCGGAGTAGGAGGACGTGGAGTTCACCTCCTCCCACAGGGGCATGAAGAATATGTTGACAGATGGAAATTCTCACAGAGCACCTGCTGAGCACTATTAGAGGACCTCGTAAACCTAAAAGGACAAGAAAAGATCCATGTGTAACCGGGTAGGACGAAAGAGAGAAAAGGAAACAAAGAGAAAAGAGGAAGTAGGACGGGACCTGCGCCCCTGTCGGGGAGCTGAAGCAGCGGAGAGGTTCCCACACCCGGGGAAGCCCCTCACTGCGGAGGAGGTCAACTGAGACAGAAGGGAGCTTTGGGGGCCCTGAGGAGAGCATAGCACCCCGTCTGTGGCAGGCAGGACAGAGTGAGACCTCCACAGACGGTCATGCCACAGCGCTGCATGACCCAGCCTGAGAGGTACGGACAGGGGCTGGGCGCTGGAACGTGGGGTTTGGAGAGCAACCCTGGGGAGAGGACTGCTGCTGGCTGTGCAGAGACAGCCCGAGGGGAAAGGAGAGAGGAGCTCTGCAGCCAGGAAAGCCCCCGGAGGAAGCCTGGTCTGCCGCACAAGCAAAGGGCCATTGTTGAGTGACGCGCGAAGGGCGGGGTTGCCATTGCGGCCTCTCTCCCCATGTGCCGGCCCCTGCCTCTGCAGGCACTAGGAGGGGCTCCCACCAGAGCAGGTTCGTGTGCCTCATTCGGTCGCCACCTCCTCTCCCTCCCACCTGAGTGAGCACATGAGCCCCAGTCGGTCGCCACCTCCACCCCCTCGCCGGTGCAGGGAGCAGACACCTGAGGGTAGCCCACACGCAGAGGTGTGGCTGAAACCAAAGCTGAGCCCCAGGGGCTGTGTGACTAAGGAAGAAGAGCTGAAATCTCTCCTTGCAGCCATGAACCTTGGATTAAACGCCCCCACGACTGGCTTGGTAAACTCAGTGCCTGCAGAACATCTGAACGGACAACGAGTGCTCCTGCAACTGAGACGGGTCTTGCTTTCACAGCTATGGACTTTGTGGGCACGCACATGCCAGGGTTGGGCCAGGCCGGATTCTGAGCTGCATCATAACTCCCACAGCGGGTCCAGATCCATGATTACTGCAATTCTGGAACCGGACTTCAGTGGATCTATGCTGGTGGCCTGGTGTAAACAATGCCCGAGAGACACCAGGGCCAATTGCCGGCACACCCACAGTTAAGGTGGAGCCAAGTGCAGTGCCAACAACAGTGTAATCTGAGAGCTCGCACCACGGGCGAAAGGCAGCACAACAGAGCACACCCACAGGTGAACAGCTCCAGAGGAGGAATACTCAGTGACTTCTCTCCCAGTGGGTGTGCTCCAATCACACATACCTCACACCACAGATCAGAAACACAGCTCAGAAACAGATCTGGGGGCCTCTACTGCAACAACTAGGGAGCAGACTACACCTCTGACAGGGCAGTGACAACCACAGAGCAAACGGGAGGCCCTGCTCAATACCCAGTGCAGGCTCTGGTCACCACAACACCAATCAAAACCCCTGTCAAGGGGATAAAGGCCAGCATACACTGAAGAAAGTGGTGGCAGACATCCATATTAAAAACAGCCCTTGCACCAAAAAAAGAAAAAAAGAAAAAGAAAAAAATTAAACCCACGCAAGCTACACAGCGTCGTTCCCACTTAAAAATAGTCCTCCAAGAGAGTCTGAGGGTCTGGCATCAGGAAGAAGAATGCCCAGAGCATTTAGCCTTGAAGGCCAGTGGGGCTTGAGTGCAGGAGCTCCTCAGGGCTGGGAGAGGCAGAGACTCCACTCTGGGAGGTGCACACAAGGTCTCACATACACTGGGACCCAGCACAAGGCAGTGCCTCCACAGGAACCTGGGCTAGACCTACCTACGGGCCTTGCAGGGCTTCCTGGGGAAGTGGGGGTGGGCTGTAGCTCACGGTGGGGGCAAGGACACTGGGACCAGAGGCCCCAGGGAATATTAATTGACATGAGCTCTCCTGGAAGACCCCGTTTCAGCACCAAGACCTGACCCCACCCAACAGCTTCAGGCTGCAGTGCTGGAACTCCTCAGGCCCAACAACCAGCGAGACAGGAACACAGCCCCACCCATCAGCGGATAGGCTGCCTAAAGTATTAAGCTCACAGCCACCCCAAAGTACATACCCTGATAGGGAACTGCCCACCAAAGGGACAAGACCCAGCTCCACCCACCAGAGGGCAGGCACCAGTTCCTCCCACTAGGAAGCCTGCACAAGCCCCTGGACTAAGCTCACCCACCAGGGGGCAGACACCAGAAGCAAGAGGAACTACGATCCTGCAGCCTGCAGAAAGGAGACCATAAACACAGTAAGTGAGACAAAATGAGATGATAAGGAAATATGTTGCAGATAAAGGAGAAAGATAAAAACCTACAAGAACAACTAAATGAAGAGGAGATAGGCAATCTACCTGAAAAATAATTCAGAATGATGATAGTAAAGATCATCCAAAATCTTGAAAAAAGAATGGAGGCACAGACTGAGAAGATAAAAGAAATGTTTAACAAAGAGATAGAAGATTTAAAGAACAAACAGAGATGAACAACACAATAACTGAAAAGAAAAATACACTAGAAGGAATCAGTAGCAGAATAACTGAGGCAGAAGAACGAATAAGTGAGCTGGAAGACAGAATAGTGGAAATCACTGACACAAAACAAAGAAAAAAGAATGAAAAGAAATGAGGACATTCTCAGAGACCTCTGGGACAACATTAAATGGACCAACATTCATATTACTGGGGTCCCAGAAGAAGAAGAGAAAGAGAAAGGGCATGAGAAAATATTTGAAGAGATTATAGTTGAAAACTTCCCTAACATGGGAAAGAAATTGTCACCCAAGTCGAGGAAGCTCAGAGAGTCACATACAGGGTAAATTCAAGGAGGAACATGCCAAGACACATACTAATCAAACTGACAAAAATTAAAGACAAAGAAAACATATTAAAAGCAACAAGGGAAAAACAACAAATAACATACAAGGGAATCCTCAAAGGTTATCAGCTGATTTTTCAGCAGAAACTCTGCAGGACAGAAGGGAATGGCATGATATATTTAAAGTGATGAAAGGGAAAAACCTGCAACAAAGAATACTCTACCCAGCAAGGCTCTCATTCAGATTCGAGGAAGAAATCAAAAGCTTTACAGACAAGTAAAAGCTAAGTGAATGCAGAATCACCAAAACAGCTTTACAACAAATGCTAAAGGATCTTCCCTAGGCAGGGGAAAAAAAAGATGCCAAAACTAGAAACAAGAAAATCACAAATGGGAAAGCTCAACGGTAAAGGCAAATAAATATACAGTAAAAGGAGGAATTTATCCACACACAAATATGATATCAAACCAGCTACCATGAGAAGAGGGGAATACAAATTCAGGATATGGGAACTGCATTTGAAATTGAGACCAGCAACTTAAAACAACCTTGATATATATATAGACTGTTATATCAAAACCTCATGGGAAATGCAAACCAAAAAACTACAGTAGATACACACACGAAAAAGGAAAAGCAACCCAAACACAACACTAAAGATGGTCATCAAACCATCAGAGAAGACAGCAAAAGAGGAAGGGAAGAAAAAAGACCTACAAAAACAAATCCAAAACATTTAAGAAAATGGCAGTAGGAACATACATATCAATAATTACCTTAAATGTAAATGGATTAAATGCTCTAGCCAAAAGACATAGACTGGCTGAATGGATACAAAAACCAGACCTGTGTATATGCTGTGTACAAGAGAACCACTTCAGACCTAGGGACACATATAGACTGAAAGTGAGGGGATGGAAAAAGATATTCCATGCAAACGGAAATCAAAAGAAAGCTGGAGTAGCAATACATATCAGAAAAAATAGACTTTAAAATAAAGACTATTACAAGAGACAAGGAAGGACACTACATAATGATCAAGGGATCAGTCTAAGAAGAAGATATAACAATTGCAAATATATATGCACCCACTATAGGAGCACCTCAATATAAAAGGCAAACACTAACAGCCATAAAAGAGGAAATCAACAGTAACACAATAATAGTGGGGGACTTCAACACCCCACTTACACCAATGGATAGATCATCCAGACAGAAAATTAATAAGGAAACACAAGGCTTAAATGACACGTTAGAACAGATAGACTTAATTGATATTTATACGACATTCCATCAGAAAGCAGCACAATACACTTTATTCTCGAGTGCACAAGGAACGTTTTCCAGGGTAGATCACATCTTGGGCCACAAATCAAGCCTCGGTAAATTTAAGAAAACTGAAATCATATCAAGCATCTTTTCCGACCACAACGCTATGAGATTAGAAATCAATTACAGGAAAAAAATTGTAAAAAACACAAACACATGGAGGTTAAACAATATGTTCCTAAACAGGCAATGGATCACTGAAGAAATCAAAGAGGAGATCAAAAAATACCTAGAGACAAATGACAACAAAAACACAGTGATCCAAAACCTATGGGATGCAGCAAAAGCACTTCTAAGAGGAGAAGGTTATAGCAATACAATCTTACCTCAGGAAACAAGAAACAACTCAAATGAACAACCCAACCTTACACCTAAAGCAACTATAGAAAGAGGAACAAACAAAACCCAAAGCTAGTAGAAGGAAAGAAATCATGAAGATCAGAGCAGAAATAAATGAAATAGAAATGAAGAAAACAATAGCAAAGATCAATGAAACTACGAGCTGGTTCTTTTAGAAGATAAACAAAATTGATAAATTCTTAGCCAGACTCATCAAGAAAAAAAGGGAGAGGACTCAAATCAATAAGATTAAAAATGAAAAAGGAGAAGTTACAACTGACATCACAGAAATACAAAGGATCATAAAAGACTACTACAAGCAACTATACACCAATAAAAGGGAAAACCTAGAAGAATTGCATAAATTCTTAGAAAGGTACAACCTTCCAAGACTGAACCAGGAAGAAATAGAAAATATGAACAGACCAGTCACAAGTACTGAAATTGAAACTGTGATCAAGAAACTTCCAACAAACAAAAGTCCAGGACCAGATGGCTTCAAGGTGAATTCTATCAAACATTTAGAGACGAGTTAACACCTATCCTTTTGAAACTCTTACAAACAAATGCAGAGGAAGGCACACTCCCAAGTTCATTCTAAGAGGCCACCATCACCCTGATACCGAAAACCAGACAAAGTTATCACAAAAAAAGAAAGTTACAGGTCAATATCACTGACGAACATAGATGAAAAATCCTTAACAAAAAACTAGTAACCCAAATCCAACGGTACATTAAAAGGATCATACACCATGATCAAGTGGGATTTATCTCAGGGATGTAAGGTTTCTTCAATATACACAAATCAATATACACCACATTAACAAACTGAAGAGTAAAAACCACATGATCATCTCAAGAGATGCAGAAAAATCTTTTGACAAAATTCAACACCCATTTATGATAAAAACTCTCCAGAAGGTGAGCAAAGAGGGAACCTACCTCAACATAATAAAGGCCATATACGACAAACCCATAGCAAACATCATTCTGAATGGTGAAAAACTGAAAGCATTTCCTCTAAGATTAGAAACAAGACAAGGATGTCCATTCTTGCCACTTTTATTCAACATAGTTTTGGAAGTCCTAGCCATGGCAATCAGAGAAGAAAAAGAAATAAAAGAAATCCAAATTGGAAAAGAAGTAAAATTGTCACTGTTTGCAGATGACATGATACTATACATAGAAAATCCTAAAGATGCTACCAGAAAACTACAAGAGCTCAACAATGAATTTGGTAAAGTTGCAGGACATCAAACTAATACACAGAAATACTTGCATTCCTATACACTAAAGATGAAAGATCAGAAACAGAAATTAAGGGAACAATCCCATTTACCATCACATCAAAAAGAATAAAATCCCTAGGAATAAACCTACCCAAGGAGGCAAAAGACCTGTACTCATAAAACTATAAGATACTGATGAAAGAAATCACAGATGACACAGATGGAGAGATATACCATGTTCTTGGATTGAAAGACTCAATACTGTGAAAATGACTATACTACCCAAAGCAATCTACAGATTCAATGCAATCTCTATCAAATTACCAATGGCATTTTTTTTACAGAACTAGAACAAAAAAATCTTAAAATTTGTATGGAGACACAAAAGACCCCGAATAGCCAAAGCAGTCTTGAGGGAAAAAAACGGAGCTGGAGGAATCAGAGTCCCTGACTTCAGACTATACTACGGAGCTACAGTAATCAAGACAGTATGGTACTGGCACAAAAACAGAAATATAGATCAATGGAACAGGATAGAAAGTCTAGAGATAAATCCAAGCACCTACAGTCAATTAATCTATGACAAAGGGGGCAAGAATATACAATGGAGAAAAGACAGTCTCTTCAATAAGGGGTGCTGAGAAAACTGGATAGCTACATGTAAAAGAATGAAATTAGAACACTCCCTAACAGCCTACAGAAAAATAAACTCAAAATGGATTAAAGACTGAAATGTAAGGCTGGATACTATAAAACGCTTAGAGGAAAACATAGGCAGAATACTCTCTGACATAAATCGCAGCAAGATCTATTTTGATCCACCTCCTAGAATAATGAAAATAAAAACAAAAATAAACAAATGGGGCCTAATTAAACTTAAAAGATTTTGCATGGCAAAGGACACCATAAACGAAATGAAAAGACAACCCACAGAATGGGAGAAAGTATTTGAAAATGAAGTGACTGATGAAGAATTAACCTCCAAAATACACAAACAGCTCTTGCAGCTCAATATCAAAAAAACAAAAAACCCAATCAAAAAATGGGCAGAAGATTTAAATAGACTTTTCTCCAAAGAAGACATACAGATGGCCAAAAAGCATATGAAAAGATGCTCAATATTGCTAATTATTAGAGAAATGCAAATCAAAGCTACAATGAGATCTCACCTCACACCAGTCAGAATGGCTATCATCAAAAAATCTACAAACAATAAATGCTGGAGAGGATGTAGAGAAAAGGGAACCCTCCTACACCTTTGGCAGGAATGTAAATTGGTATAGCCACTATGGAGAACAGTATGGAGGGTCCTTAAAGAACTAAAAATAGAACTACCATATGACCCAGCAATCCCACTACTGGGCATATACCCTGAGAAAACCATAATTCAAAAAGACACATGCACCCCAATGTTCATTGCAGCACTATTTACAAAGCCAGGTCATGGAAGCAACCTAAATGTCCATTGACAGAGGAATGGATAAAGAAGATGTGGTACATATATACAATGGAATATTACTCCACCATAATAAAGAATGAAATAATGTCATTTGTAGCAACACGGATGGACCTAAAGATTGTCATACTGAGTGAAGTGAGTCAGACAGAGAAAAACAAATATCGTATGATATCGCTTATATGTGGAATCTACAATAATGGTACAAATGAACTTATTTACAAAACAGAAATAGAGTTACAGATATAGAAACAAACTTATGGTTACTGGGGGCGGGGAATGGTAGGGAGAGGGATAAATTGGGAGATTGGGATTGACCTATACACACTACTATATAAAAAGTAGATAACTAATAAGGACCTACTGTATAGCACAGGGAACTCTTCTCAATACTCTGTAATGACCTATTCGGGAAAAGAATCTAAAAAAGCGTGGATATATGTATATGTATAACTAATTCACTTTGTTGTACAGCAGAAACTAACACAACAACTATACTGCAATTATACTCAACTATAATCCAATAAAAATTAGAAAAAAAAAACTATAAAGCTACACAACACAAAGAGGAACCCTAATGTAAACTATAGATGTTAGTTAATAATAATATATCAATATTGGTTCATTGATTATAACAAATGTACCACACCAATGCTAGATGTTAATAGAAAAAAAAAAAAAAGAAAAAAACCCAACTCTTAAATAAAACCTAAAGTAGTTTTCATAATCCCTCTACCATGTCATTTCACCCCATTATCCTATTTTTCTATTACCTTCTGGACCCAAAGGCAGGCTTTTTATTCGGTCCCTATTAAACTACACTGTGCGTTTATTAGTCTGATAGTGTTGGACCATGACTCTACCACCCAGCACGTGCCCTATTCCCTGGTAGGTACATATACTACCCAGTAGTTTGGTGCGTATGGTCTTTGTTCATGTATATGTCATAAACTAAAGTGAATGAACCAATTTCTTCAACAACTATCTGTTAAGTAACTGGTGTGTACCTGGCATTGCTCTGGTATCAGTGAACAACATATACGTGCTGGTGGAAGTTATATTCTTGAGCAGGAAGACAGACGATAACCAATAATATCACAAATGAGTTCTCAAATAGGTTAGAAAAAGCTAAGCATCATGGGAAAAACAGAATGGGGTGGAGGGGATCATTCATTATTCAAATGCCCCGGATCTGAGCGTGGAAGGAACATGGCGGGTTTGAGGCAGTGTAGAAAGGCCACTCTGTGATGGCCACGCAGAGAGCAGGAGACAGTGGTCCAGATGAGGCCACAGGGCGCTGTGGGGCCAGAGCACGCTGGGCTGCGTGGGCTGAGGGGAGGGCTTGGAACTCTATGCCCTCCTCCCCCCCGCAACAGAAAGCCATCCCACGGTTTTTAACAACAACAGGGATGAAACGAGCCTCTCGAAGAGAGAACTGACAGGAGGGAGGTGAGAGGCGCCGCGGGGAGGCGAGCACCAGCAGTCTGTAGGGGCTGCGGGGCTTGGAGCAGGACAGCGGGGAGACGAGAAAGCGGGGGCCGCTGCGAGGAAGGGCTGACTCCCCGGCCTCCGCCGTGAACAGTCAGGCGGGAAGGGGCAGCGGTCACTGAGACGGGAAGTCCTGGACCAGGAAGAGCAGTCCGGGCAGGCTGATGGGGTGTGGGGTGCCTGTGACGTCCACAGGCAGGAGAAGCGGCAGGCAGTGCATCTATGGGCTTGGAGATCAGACCCATGCGTTCGTTCAACAAGATATAACCTTCCCTAGCTAGGGTAGTATCATAGTCACTGTTTCTACATCTTGCAGAGGTGTCACAAAGGCATGTTAGAGGAGATGGGAACGGGGTTTCACGCCACATGGACGTGAGTGAAGTTTCCTTGAGTTTACTGAGCTTCTCTGAGTCTCAGCTCCCTCTTTTGCAAGTTGTGGTCATCACTTCAGTGAAGGATTTTTGTCAGGCTTGAAAAAGATAACGTATTAAAAAACTCTAGCAGATCTTTTCTATTTGAGATGAGAATCCTCAAGTCCCCCTGTCTCTGTCCCTCTCTTTATCACCCCTCCTCTATTTTTTCTTCTAGAGTTTCCTATTTTACTTTCAAAAAAGGAATTTTGTTCTCACATGTCTTGTCCCCAGTGTATCTACACAGTTTCCTCCTCAGTGACTGACATGCCTCTAATAATCTGCTCTAGGATTTTTTAACATTGACCGTAAGAAAGTTGTGGACTTAAGAACGCATCTTATTTTCTTTTGTCAAGGCTTTACCTACATCTGAGACTCCCGTCTCTTACCAGCCTTGCACAAATCCTAAATGCTCACGAACAGCATTTGTCATAACGTCAATCCGCCATCACTTGATTTCAATCCGGCTGCACTAGGCAGTGAAGGAGAAACTGAGAACGTGGACGGATGGGTTCCTTTGGGATTGGGATTTGACGACACAGCTTTGGTGGAAAGATAAGAAAGCAAGAAAAGCGCAATGCTGATGTACTGTTGTAAAATGCTCAATCATTCCGCTCAGCCTGGCTGATAGAGTGAACTGGGAAACTAGGATGATGTATACATCCCAGCGATACAAAGAGCAGTGTTACTCAGAATAAAAGAAAAGGCAAAGAGGAAGAACGGCAGGCTCAGTGAGATCTGAGTTCATTATTTCAGAGGTGGGATAATCACAGTGTGACCAAGAGAAGAAAGTGCTTAAGTGAAATAGAAGTGAAGATTGTCAGGGTTTAGGAGAAGAATATTTTGAGAAAAATTATAACACGAGATAAGAGTCTCTACCAGATATAGAAACATACTATAACATATCATGTTTAAAGCAAAGAAATATGGCATAAATACAGAAAAACATATGAGTGGTAAAGTATAGAGAGCCCAGAAATTGACCTAGATCAGTGTGGGATTATTGAAATATTGCTGGACAATGAGTGGGAAACAGCAGAAACTTAATAAATTATATTGGGTTAAAATTAGACAGTATTTTGGAAAAAGTAAATATATAACCATATTCAAAAATCTCTGAATATATCAAAGAACTAAATATTAGGGAAATCACAGACGAGCTTGCATAAAGGCAGAATTTGTTATAACTTTAAACTGTTGATATCATTTGAAGAATTGAAGCAATATAAAAGTATGAGAGAAAAACAACAGATTCTATTACATAGGAATGTAAAATTTTTGTAAGCAAAGAAGGGTTAAAATAAAAATGCGACAGAAGACTGGGTAGCACATACAAATAGAATGCATACATATAATAAAGCAAGTGGTATAAATTGCTACAACCCTAACGGAACGTTAATTGGCTATGAAAATATTCATATAATTTGGGCCAGTACTCTAACCTCTAAAAATTTATCCTAAGGAAATAGTAAAAAGGAGAAAAAGTTAGGTCCATGAAAGTATTAATTGCAGGATTATCTGTAACTGTAAAATAATGAAAACAAACCAAATACCTAACAATAAGGGAATGGTTAAGGAAATTAGGACATCGTAGCTCAATGACATATTTAGCTATTAAAATGGTAATTTGGAAAACAATGTAATAACACAAAAAATATTTGAGATAATATTTAAAGGGTATGGTAACATTTATATGGTTATGGACAAACACTAAAATAGCACACTGGAAAGTTAACACAATTCTTTTAGTGTGTTAGCATTATGGGGGATTTTATTTTTTAAGTTTCATTTAAGAGTTTAAAACATTATATGGAAAATTCAAACAGAAGACATGCACAAGGTAGGAAGGACTACAGGTGCTGCTGAAACCAGACAGGTAAGTCACCCAGGCTAATGACACAGGCTACAGGAGTTCTGGGCTGTGTCTGAAACCCCCAGAGGGTTTCCTTATCACCCCGATTCCCTCGCCAACACTAGAATTAATCTGTGTTACTCACAGGAAGTGGTTTGCTTCGATGCCTGACTTAATGTCCTCAGATGAGTCTCCGCCCTGAGGCACTGCCCCTCCTGGTAACTACACGCCACCATCATTTTCTAGGCAATAAAAATGTAGGACGGTCAACCCTAAGCTTCTGAAATGCAAAAAACCTGACATTTTCAAAGTTTGGGCTTTTTCAAAACTTCCTCAATCTTCTCTAAGCAAAACGGACCCATAAGAACCAATTCTATTGGTCTGTCACTTTCTCTGTGCCCAGACAGAGTAAGATTTCTTCATTTTACTCTACGTCCTCTGCCAGATAATTTGTGGATCTTTTGGATTATGGGTCATCAAAACATGGAGAAAAGAGGAGAAACGAGACCTGAGAGGAAGGAGGAGCAGAGGAGGGCTAGGAGAGGCTATCAGTCTACAAAGTAAGGCAAGGGGATGCGAGAGGAGAGGGTTTGCCACCAGAGGGCAGATCCAGGGTGCGAAGGAAGGGGCTTTGGAGAAGGGCTGCTCTGGGTTCCAAGTCTCTCTCGACATCCCTGCGAGATGCCAGCGATGCCTTTTCAATCAGTGTGTGACTGAACCGTACTTTTATAGGTGAGCCATTGATTTCAGGAAAGGAGCCATACTGGGCCTGAGAATTTATAAGTGCCTCCCTCCTCTCCCTATGGATACATCCTGGGACATTCTGGTGCTACTCCAGACAAGAGGCCGGCTGGTTCGTGCCTCTCCTGCTTCCTAAGGAGCAGGCCCTGTCGAATGGCCCAGGGGAGCCGGAGCTGAAAGTTCTCTCTGCTGGATGTTTCTGCCAAGGAAGGAAAGTGAAAGCAGAATCTTCAGCATCAGAGTTAACTGATAAAAGATACCAACTAGAACAGTATTTCTACATATTTCCATTTTCCATGAGAGACTGTACCTCATGGAAATTCCTCTCTGGAGTAAAATAATTAAAGGTAGATACAAGTGTGTCCTTTTGCCACGTTTTCAGTATTAGTTCTCTTAAGGGGTAATATTTAAAATATTTATCAACTGCCTAGGACACAGGCACCAATCATTAAAATGAAACAGACATTGGGGCTTCCCTGGTGGCGCAGTGGTTGAGAATCTGCCTGCTAATGCAGGGGACACGGGTTCGAGCCCTGGTCTGGGAAGATCCCACATGCCACGGAGCAGCTGGGCCCGTGAGCCACAATTGCTGAGCCTGCGCGTCTGGAGCCTGTGCCCCGCGACGGGAGGGGCCGCGATAGAGAAAGGCCCGCGCACCGCGATGAAGAGCGGTCCCCGCACCGCGATGAAGAGTGGCCCCCGCTTGCCGCAACTGGAGAAAGCCCTCGCACGAACCGAAGACCCAACACAGCCAAAAATAAATAAATAAATAAATAAATAAATAAGAAAATCCTTTAAAAAAAAAAAAAAAAAATGAAACAGACATTAGCCTTGAGTGGCTGGAGTGACAGGGCATTGTGAAGGCTTGGAGCAGTGACCATTTACCAGCCAGCTGGAAATACTGCAGTATTTTAACAAAAGTATGGCCATGTTGGCATTTACTTATTATCAACCTTGGTTCTTCCTCTTCTCTTCTCCCCCTTGGTAGCTGCAGCCTCTTTTTTGTCTTGCCCGACCCCCGCCAGCGCTGGGTGTGATTCCCTTTCTCTCTGATCATGAATTACTTCATGTGCCTGGTGGTGACCAGAATCCTACAGGTAGACTTACTCCTCAGATGCGAATGGGGGCAAGCGGGTAGTGGTGCGACAGCCAGGGTGATGACCCCAATTGTCATGGAAGCGGAGGAGGGTTTCCGTCTTGGGCAGGAAGGCAGAGAGTGCCCATGGTGGCAGAATGGAGCCCGTGGGGACATTCCAGACAGGGAAACTTTTCCCAGTGGTGTAACACTGGGTGGCCCCTATCATCTCCAACCTTCTCAAAGCTGCAGACGTTGCTAGCTTTTGTGAGACCACCCAGACCCCTCACTGAGCCCAGCTGCAGCACTGTTTCGTAGCAACGAATCCCCTCAACGAATCCCCTGGATGATTTCCCAAAGGAGGGGTGGGAGCGGGGACGGGCAAGAGCTTCCTGTGAGCTACACTGATTTCATTAATTTCATCCTCACTACTTGTATCGTCCACTAGAACAAGTAAATCAAGTTATAAGTATGGCTGTCTCGATTCAAGCTGTAAGGAAAAAAAGAAGCAAGTGTTCCACGTTACAAATAGAAACAAAGGGAGAAGAATGATGCTTTAGAAGAGGTTGATGATTTTAACACCTCCACGTCTATACTCATTTACTCAGTACAGCAAACCCTACTTAGTAAAGTAAGACAAAAGAATGTCCTGTTAAAGAAGCACACAAAACATTTGCATTTGAATGAGTAAAATCCCCAAACCTCAATGCTGTAAAGCAGCAGCTGGGGTGCAGTGGAAGGAACTTCTGGACCAGGAGCTGAGAGAACTGGGCTCCAGGCCGGCTCTGCCATTCAGTAGCTGCCTGACTGTGCCCAGCTCAGCCGGTCTGAGCTTGGGTTTCCTCTTCAGTAAATGAAATGCTGGACTAAATGATCTCTACAATCCCCAGTCAAGTGAAAATCTCTCTTATTGTCGTCTGCAGTCGACACAAATAAATGGCAACTCCTAATCCCCTCGGCCCTCCCCACCCAGCTCACAGCCAGGTGAGTCTGGTGGTCCAGGGAGTGGCAATGTAGGACGGTTTCTTTATCTATATTTCTGCCAGTGCTTCTCTTAAATAACTGATAGTGGCTGGAAAATGCTTTGAAACTTAGAAGTCACTGGGCAGAGGTGAGGGGTTGACCCTTAGACTGATTTTATTTAAAGACCATCAAAATCTGCAAACCTTCTATACTTTTCTTGCTACGTGTGGCAAAATCTTTTTTTCAGAAGCTGAAGTGTCAAACAACATTTTGTACGTGGTCCTGCCCTGTCTAAGGTAAGGGTGACCTGCCTATAATTTCTCTCCATTACAGACACTCCAGGCTCCTTTAAGAATGGCTATCAGCACTATTCCTTGACAGATAATGTGCATTTCTTTATGGCATTTTGATTATTATTTCCTTAAGCCATTATTTAAAGCTATTATTGATATTTTACTTTTCAAGTGCAGGAGTGCTGTGCCTGGAAGTATTAATAGTTATGATTTGATGAGAACCTACCACATGCAAGTTTCCAGGATGGAAACTTTATATACAATATTATTTAACTGTCAAAATACCCCTTTGAGTGGAGATATTACTATCTCCAGTTAACAGATCAGGAAAAGCTAAAATCGCATAAGTATCTTGCCCAGTGTCAAACTGATGGTGGGGCAGAAATCTGAACCCAGGCCTCTCCAACCGTGGTTTCCCACTCATCCCCTCCTCCTTCTGGATGCCAGGCTCACAGCTTTCATTCCCATGGTTTTTATTCCCAAATTCTTATAAATTCTTTATATTGAGAAATATCTGCTAGCATCATCTGAGTTCATCCCAATATATTCCCTATAATTTTAGTATAATCAACTTAGAGCCTTATTTATAGTGAAGAGGTCATGCTTCATGCAAGAGGGCTTGAGTGGACCTGAGGCAAATCCTCAAGAGACCTAACGATTCAGCACTGCTGCCTCCCAGTGGCTGTGAACCTTGAGTGACTATTGAGCTTTAGAGAGGCCTGCGATTATAGTGATTTTGGGTAGAATGAAGATGTAGAGGAAGGAAAAGATAGGAAAGATTCTAAGGAAATATATACTACGAGGCTTGATGACTGGGTATGGAAAGTGGTGGTAAGTGAGAGAGGTTGGAAAGTAGATGATGTTTATCACAATATTGAAATGAAATTACAAAGGGTTTGGTGGGGGACAGAGGGACTTGGAGGCCAGTGAGAAGACCAGTGGGTTGAACGTGGAGTTTCACTAACGTTTAGGAGGTGATCACAGCAAGAAAACAATCAGTAAATAGTCCAAGAAGGAACAGGAAGAGAGTAGAATAGAAACGGGGAAAGATGATGCTGAAGACAATTTTAAGGACTAAAGCAGCCAAGGGTGTAAAATTTCAGAGTTTATGATTGTATTAAGCTAATTGTTAGTTTAAGAAAATTGCTTTAAAATTACTGCAGCAGATTACTTGACTTGTAGAAATACACAGAAAAATGACTTGTGTAATTTCTCCATTATGTGTCATTCTTTAGTCCCTAAGAGCCCTGAAAACAGATATTACACTGGTAGAGGAAAATGACCCCAGAAATGGGTCACGGTAGAGCCTGCAAAAGATTTGTTTTGCCTACTTTATAGTTTTTTATCAACATTATGAAAATAAATCTTATTAATTTTATGAGTCAGTAATATCTATCCCAAGGATTGATATTTATGAAAGAAGTAAAACTAGAATGCTGACTTAAACCCCAGGGAGCTTTGTTATAATGAGAAATCCTCAAGACCTGAATTTAATCAAGAACTTGATGAGGATTTTACATTGTGCTATTAGTCATACTCCTCAGGATTTACCTCATCGTATACTCTTCCTTCATTTAATAATTTTTTTCTAACTTTGCTAAGTTAGAAGCATTCCAAAAACTGATCACGACGCAATAAGCATTACCAACAATGACCCTATCGTAGTGGAAATGACCTCATTACCACTCTTGTTGCCAAGAGCAATCCAGGGCAGATGTGGTCTTGGTTTGAGAGGAAGAAAACAGTCTTAGGATGAAACAGAGACACTGGGAAGATGCCTCCCCCCAAATCCCGATCTGTTCCTCTTACAAAAAGGATCATGAAACTTTGGTTCCAATACCAATGAATGCACCGCTGATTTAAGAGACAGTGCACGTCAAGCTGACGGTCAGAATTCTATAAATGAGGTATGGACGGCATGACGTGAGCTTGGCTGCGTGTTTACGAGCAATAGCCGGAGTCGCAGCAGTGACTGCCCTGCACCTGTGGCCTCTGCTCCCAGTTACAGCACTGCCGTAAATTCAGACAACATCTCCCCAGCAGGCCTCTGTCACTACCGAGACATAACTGCAAGTAAAGATGGCCTTTCCTTCTAACTTTCAGTTCCGTTTTCAGTCATTTACTTCATCATTACTCACGCTATTATTCTTTCGCTCATTCAACAAATAATTTTTTGTTTACCTTTCTGTGTGCCTCTCCATGTACTGTTCTAGTGGCAAACAAGACAGACAGCATCCCTGGCTCTATGAGGAGGCAGAGCCGATGGGCCCCGCTGCTCAGGTCCTCCGCACTTCTGGTGGCTGAGCAGAGAGCTTGGGAAGGAGACCTGAGCCAGCTTAACAGAAGGACGGGCTAATTACTAGTTTCCATGACCTGGAGCATCCTCCTTTCCATCAAAGCCACTTCCCCGGCCAGGGAACTTACGTGATCTCAGGGATGTTCTCTGACCCTGTCCCTCATCCACAAATGTGTGGAACATTGCGGGGGACTGTCCTTCTTCCTTGGTACCTTGGCCGTGGGTCATATCTACACCCGGCCTAAGCTCTGACAAGTAACAAGAGTCAAGGAGATTCTACCTGCTTCTACTACTTCTCTGAAGGTCTTTCTCAATAAACTCTATATCTGAACTGGATGATGCCACAACAAATAAATAGATAGAGATACAATTTCCGATCGCGATAAGTGCTGTGAAGGAAACAGAGCAGTGCAATTGGATCGAGAGGGACTGAGGCTGGGTCAGGACCAACCTAGGCAGGACAGTCAGGAAGGGCTTCTTGGAAGAGATGGTAACAGAATCAAAGCAGGAGTGATAAAGGGCAGGCAGCCCAGCAGAGAAAGAACATTCAAGCACAGGGAACAGCAAGAACAGTGGCTTGGGTGAAAGGATGAGATTGAAATGTCTGTGGGACAGAAAGAAATCGAGCACCACAGTGAATGAGGCAAAGAGTATTAGGGTTGACTTCAGAGAAGTAATCAGGGGACTGGTAAGGAGATTAGGTTTTGTTCTAACCGGAATAAGAAGTTATGGGAAAAAAGAAAAAAAAAAAAAAAGAAGCTATGGGAGAAGATAAAGTGAAGGATTAATAAAAATTGATAAGCCTATGTAATAGTTTAACTCTTGGATCTGGAGGAGAATGGCGTGCAGGTGGCATGGAGGGAAGCAGGGAACCAGTTAGGAGGCTACTACCGTGGTCCAGGGGAGCGGGGAAAGGCAGAGGGGCAAAGACTGCTTCGTCTAATTACGGGACCTGCAGCGAGTGTTGGTGGGATGGGAGAGGTGGGAACAAGGAGAATCACAGATGATTCCAGCGTAGAGAGGGGCTGTAGCCCTTTCAAAAACTGGTGCACACGATCACTCAAAATTCTGTAAAATTAACCACCGAGCAGAAAGTAGGAGGCCACGGGAAATAAAGATGAACAAAGACTGGAGGGTGCAGGGTGACAGGAAGTTGGAGACACGCAGTGGTTCTCAAATATTCTCGGGAAGTGCTAACTCCTGCAGTTCCTTACAGGCAGCTGTCATCTGAGGGCTTCTTTTAGGGGCTCCCGCAAGCTAGCACTCACTGCAAAAACGTGGCAGATTATTCTTCAAACCTGCATTTTAGAAGGGGGATGAGAAGATAGACTAAGCTTGAGAGAAGCTTTTTTTCTTTCTCACGGCCCTCTATAAAAAAAAGTTCAGGACCAGAGTCTCAAGCTGACTGGGAGGTTGGCCACCAGACTTTACCTCAGAGATTGAGAATTAGTCACAAGATTCCACGTAAGCCACAGAAGAGAAGTGGGAAGCAGACAGCACTCGCCGAACTGCCATGTGCCTGGCCCCGTACACATTATCTGTTAATCCTCCAAAAGAACCCGTGAGAAAGACGTGCTTTCCTTCAGGATCTGCAAGAACAAACTGAAGCTCAGAGAGGTTTATGAACAGCTCACGGTGTCCCCGACGGTGGCAGGGATGAGCCCCGGGCTCCGCCTCCTGGGCCAGGTGTGGGGCTGCTACAGGGGACGGCACCTCCCCTCACACCATCGCCGTGCCCGCCCTGAACTCTGGCCTCTGCTTCTTTCAGCCACTATCACGAGGTTCACCCCTGGGACTGGGGTCTGCCCTCAGGGGAAGAGTCATAAAAATGGGAAATTTACCAAGTGACTTCTCTCCTTCCACGGCCCACCCCCCTCCAGAATCTGCCTGCTTTTCCTCTCTCTCCTACGTCTTCATGTAGTGTTTAAAATATATCATGTCGAGATTATAGTTATCTTCAGGAGAGTTCCTCGATACTCTATTACTGAGAAATAATGTTTTAAACAACAAAAAAATTCTGAATCAAATAAATGGTTTCTAGAAATGTATTCATTTTCTTTTCACCCTTTACTCTGATAGAATGAATGCTTTTTGGTGCTCACTCATCATCTCATTTTAGCCTCCTTTTGTAGAAGATCTAGTTGGTTCCTACACTAAACCCAGTGCCCATAGACTAAATAACCACACAATTCCACGGGCGTTTTCCACATCGCATTCTGCTATCTTATTTATGTTTCTGTACTGCCCTCTAGTGGTTGATTGTCTGAAATACAAATCAAAGTAGAGTAGGCCCTTTGTATCCATGGGGTCTGCGTCCGGCGATTCAACAAACCACGATCCAAAATGTTCAAATTCCAGAAAGTTCCAAAGAGCAAAACTTGAGTTTTCTGCAAGCTGGTAACTATTTACAAAGCATTTATATTATACTTATAAACAACTATCTACATAACGATAGCATTTACATGGTGTTAGGTACTATAGGTAATCCAGAGATGATTTAAAGTATAGGGGAGTTTGTGTGTAGGTTATATGCAAATACTCTGCCATTTTATATAAGGGACTTGAGCATCCATAGATTATGGATTTTGTTATCCACGGGGGTCCTGGACCCAATCCCCTCAGACGCCGAGGGATGACTGTATTATTTTCGAAATGCAGGCACTTTTTCTAAAGGTAAGACAAATCTCAGACAGTTCAATTGGTTAGTAACAACTTGTAGTAGACATAAGTCTTCCTAACAACAATCTTACTGATTGTGAACTATTTCAATTTTGACTTTGACAACAATAGAAAAATTTTAAATGCTTAGAAGAACTTTAAAAATTCTGGACATGTTTAAAGAATCTGTTGGCATAGTTGGAATGTAGACAATAATTAAGTATATTGGAAAAGACTCCTGAAAGCCCCTGGAGAAGAAAGTGCTGGGCCTAGAACCTGATTTGAGAGGAGGCCGGGCGAGTATATGCTTTCTTGGAGTAACATCGCCATCTTGCGTCTTTCTTAGATACTGCTGATAAAAATAAGCAAACCCTTATTTCTTTTAGCACTCCTAAATGTTCTCTAATTAAAGAAATTTGAACATTTGTTTCAAGGTTCAAACAGAAGTTTTATTTATTTATTTAAAGAAGAGTTTTTTTAAAAGACTGTATTGAGGTATGATTTACACTCAATAAAATGCACCCTTTAAAGTGCACCAGTTTTCAATGAGTTTCAAAAATGTAAACACCCAGGCAGCCATCAGAACAATCAAGTTGCATAACATTTCCATCACCTCCCAGAGGTACCCTTGTGCCTATTTACAGATAACCCCATGCCCAGCTGTTGCCCCGGGCAACCACTGATCTGCTCTCTATCATTAGAGATCAGTTTTGACGTTTAGAATTTCATATAAACGAAATCATACAGTATGTACTCTTTTGTGCCTGTATTTAAATATGTGCTTTTTTTCTTCATCATAACATTGTTAAAATCTGTTCATGCTTTTGCATCTATCAGTAGCTCATTCATTTTTGCTCCTGAGTACTATTCCTTTGTGTGGCTACTCCTCTATTTACCATTCTCCTGTTGATGGACACAGCTTGTTTCCAGTTTTTAATTATTTTGAGTAAGACTGCTCCGAAAGTATGTGTATAATAAGTGTGTACAAATGTTCTCATTTCTCTTGGTAAATACTTAGAAGTAGATGGCTGGGTTTCAGGGTAAATAGATGTTTAACTTTATATAAAACAAAGTATTTTCTAGAATGGTCTTACCATTTTATTTTCTCAGAGCAATCAATGAGAGTTCCAGCTGAGTCATATCTTTCATATTTGGTGTTGTCATTCATGTTATCCATTATGATGGATATATAGTAGTAGCTCATGATGATCTTAATTTGCATTTTCCTGTTCACTAATACTGTTAAGCATCTTTTCATATGCTTATTGGTCATTCATATATATTCCTTTGTTAAATGTTTAATAAATTTGCTTCCCTCTTTTTATAAAGTTGGGTTGTTTCTAATTATTGAGTTATAAAGTTCTTTGTATATGCTCTGTATGTCTTTTGCCAAATACATGCATTGTTAGTATATTTTCTGAGTCTGTGACTTGCCTTTTTGTATTCTTAAGTGTCTTTTGAAGAGCAAACATTTAAAATTTTGATGAAGTCTAATTCATCAATAATTTTTTATAGGTATAGCTTTTTGTTACCTATCTGAAATTTTTGCCTATACTGAGATCACAAAAATTTTCCCCTATGTTTTTTTCTAGAAACCTTATAGTGTTAATATTTATATTTTGGCCTATGATCCTTTTCATGTTAATTTTTGTATATGATAAGAGGGAAGTACTGAGGTTTCTTTTTTCCTAGATAGATACCTAAATGCACCAGCACCATTTCTTAAAAAGACCATCCGTTCCCCTTGGCCCTTTCTTGAACATCAATTGACCATATTTGTGTGGGCATATTTCTGGACCCCTTATTTTATTCCTTTTATCTGTTTATCAGAACTTAGACTTGTCCTGATTACTCTCATTCTATAAGTCTTCAGATCCTCCAAATGTGTCTTGTTTTAAAATTATTTTGGCTACAGTATGTCCTCTGCATTTCCTTATGTTGGGTTGGCCGAAATGTTTGTTTGGTTTTTTGCCCTTAGTTGTCTTTAAAGTCATTTGAAACAATTTTGTTAGATTGTATTGTGACAGTTGTCATATAAGCGTGCATTTTAAAAAAACTTATCAAAATTGGTGAATTTTTGTGTGGCCATTTTAATATCGAATATGGAAGAAAAAAAGTAACATTTTTGGCATATTATGTTTCATTTATTTCAAGAAAGATAAAAACACAACTGAAACGCAAAAAAAAAAAAAAAGATTTGTGCCGTGTATGGAGAATGTGCTGTGACTGACTGAACGTGTCAAAAGTGGTTTGCGAAGTTTTGTGCTGGAGATTTCTCGCTGGACAGTGCTCCACGGTCGGGTAGACCTGTTGAAGTTGATAGCGATCAAATAGAGACTTTAATTGAGAACAATCAACGTTATACCACGCAGGAGATCGCGGACATATTCAAAATATCCAAATCAAGTATTGAAAATCATTTGCACCAGCTTGGTTATGTGAATCGCTTTGATGTTTGGGTTCCACATAAGTTAAGCGAAAAAAACCTTCTTGACCGTATTTCCGCATGTTATTCTCTACTTCAACGTAATGAAAACGTTCCATTTTTAAAACAAATTGTGACGGTCGATGAAAAGTGGATACTGTGCAATAACGTGGAACAGAAGAGACTGTGGGGCAAGTGAAATGAACCACCACCAACCACACCAAAGGCCAGTCTTCATCCAAAGAAGGTGATGCTGTGTATATGGTGGGATTGGAAGGGAGTCCTCTATGATGAGCTCCTTCCAGAAAACCAAACGATGAATTCCAGCAACTACTGCTCCCAGTTAGACCAAGTGAAAGCAGCACTCGACGAAAAGCATCTGGAATTAGTCAACAGAAAACACATAATCTTCCATCAGGATAATGCAAGACCGCATGTTTCTTTGATGACCAGGCAAAAACTGTTACAGCTTGGCTGGGAAGTTCTGATTCATCCGTAGTATTCAGCAGACATTGCACCTTCAGATTTCCATTTATTTCGGTCTTTACAAAATTCTCTTAATGGAAAAACTTTCCATTCCCTGGAAGACTGTAAAAGGCACCTGGAACAGTTCTTTGCTCAAAAAGATAAAAAGTTTTGGAAAGATGGAATTATGAAGTTGCCTGAAAAATGGCAGAAGGTAGTGGAACAAAATGGTGACTACGTGGTTCAATAAAGTTCTTGGTGAAAATGAAAAATGTGTCTTTTGTTTTTACTTAAAAACCAAAGGAACTTTTTGGCCAGCCCAATACATTTTAGGATCTGCGTGTAAAGTTCTACAAAATAGCTAGCTGGGATTTTGATTGGGATTGGCATTGCACCTATTAATTTGGGGAGAACTAACATCTTAACAATATTGAGTCTTTCAATCCATGAACACGATATTTTTCTTTACATCTTTAATTTCTCTCACCAATTTTTTATAGTTTTCAGTGAATAGGTTTTGCAAATATTTTGTTAAAGTTATCCTTAAATATTTCATGATTTCGATGTCAGTATATAAATACAATGGTATTTAAAAATTTTCATTTTCTAATTTTTCAGTATGTAGGAATACAAGTGGTGTTGTATACTGACCTTGCATCCTGTGGCCTTCTTAATTCACTCATTAGCTCTAACGTAAATTCTGGAGATTCCTTAGGAATTTCTACACACAATCATGTCATCTGCAAATAAAACAAATGAACATTTTTCTTTCCAAGACAAAAAATGCCTTTTATTGCTGTCTTGCTTTTTTGTACTGGCTAGCCTGGCAAGGACTTCTTGTGCAAGGCCAAATGAAAGTGATGGGGATGGAGCCGGGTCTTAGGGAATATGGATTCAATCTTTTCCGTTGACTGTGATGTTAGCTGTACATATTTTGTAGAAAAATGTCTTCTATCAGTTGCCTTTTATTCCTATTTTGGTGCAAGTTTTTGTAATAATTGCAGACTAAATTTTGTCAAATGCACCTTTTCTTTTCCTCCTGAAGCAGGAAAATTTATTTTCCCCTCCTTTATTCTGTTAAGGTTGAGTTACATTAATTTTTCATATGTTAAGTCAACCTGGCACTCCCAAGAAAAAATCCACTTGGTCATAATATATTATGCTTATTATACATAGTTAGATTCAGTTTGTTAATAGTTTATTAATGATTTTTGCATCTAGGTTCCTGAGAGATATTGGTATGCAGGTTTTTTTCTTTGATGTATTTGTCTGGTTTTGGTATCAGAGTGATGTTAGTTTCAAAAATTGAGTTGGAAAGGGTTCCTTCTTTATTTTCTGAAAGAGTTTGTGAATATTATTATTTTTTTCTTCTTAAAATGTTTGGTAGGGCTTCCCTGGTGGCACAGTGGTTAAGAATCTGCCTGCTGATGCAGGGGGGTTCGGGGAGATCCCACATGCCGTGGAGCAACTAAGACTGTGCGCCACAACTACTGAGCCTGCGCTCTAGAGCCCATAAGCCACAACTGCTGAAGCCCGTGCACCTAGAGACCGTGCTCAGCAACAAGAGAAGCCACCGCAATGAGAAGCCTGCGCACTGCAACGAAGAGTAGCCCCCGCTCACCGCAACTAGAGAGAGCCCGTGCGCAGCAACGAAGACCCAATGCAGCCAAAAATAAATGAATAAAATAAATAAATTTTTAAAAAAAGTTTAAAAAAAATGTTTGGTAAAATCCATCAGTGAAGACATTTGGGCTGGGAGTTTTCCTTGTAGAAAGATTTTTTTTTTAAAATTTTTATTCATTTATTTATTTATGGCTGTGTTGGGTCTTCGTTTCTGTGCGAGGGCTTTCTCTAGTTGCGGCAAGTGGGGGCCACTCTTCATCGCGGTGCGCGGGCCTCTCACTATCGCGGCCTCTCCGGTTGCGGAGCACAGGCTCCAGACGCGCAGGCTCAGTAACTGTGGCTCACGGGCCTAGTTGCTCCGCGGCATGTGGGATCTTCCCAGACCAGGGCTCGAACCCGTGTCCCCTGCATTGGCAGGCAGATTCTCAGCCACTGCGCCACCAGGGAAGCCCTGTAGAAAGATTTTTAATTATGAATTCAGTTTACTATATACATGGCTATTCAGATTTTCTATCAATTTTTATATTATAAAGAATTTGTCCACTGTTTTTAAGTTATCAAATTTAACAGCATAAATTTATTTGTACTATTCTCTTTTTATCCTTTTAATGTCTGTAGGATTGATAGTGACGTCTTCTCTTTCATTCTTGGTATTGGAAACGTGTATTTCTTTCTTTTTTTAATCAGCTTAGGTATAGATTTACCAATTTTATTGATTTTCCAAAGAATCCTTTGGTTTCATTGATTTATCTCTATTGTCTACTTAAAAAGGTGGTAAATGTTTTCTGTTCATGGCCAAATAATAAATATTTTAGGTTTTCAGGCCATATGATCTCTAACGCAGCACTAGACAACAAGTAAATTAATAAGTGGAACTATGTTCAAATAAAACTTTATTTACAAAAACAAGTGGTGAGCCAGATTTTGCCTGTGAACTGTGGTTTGCTGACCCTTGGCTTATTAATTTCAACTCATCTTCACTTTTTCTTCCTTGTACTTTGGGGTTCATATTCTCTCATTTTCTAGCTTTGTAAGGTAGAAATCTTAATCCTTCAGTTCTGAAGAACATTTCCAATGAGTTTAGAATTCTAGGTTCACTCCCCCAACCAGCACCAGTAGTTTAAAGATGTGATCAGTTTTAGATGAAATGCTTGCTCTTGGTCTTTGTTTCTGTGTATATATGTGTATTGCTTCCTTTGGCTACTTTTAAGATCTTTTTAATCACGATTTTCAAAAATTTGATTATGATAATGATATACTTTGCTGTGTTTTTCTGTTTCTTCAGCTTGGTTTTTTGTTTGTTTTTGTTTAGTTTATTGGATGTGTGTGTTAGTTTATAATTAATCAAATTTGGAAAATATTGTGTTCAGTGATGTCACATTGGTACCCTGAAGTCAGCAATAGTGTGAGTATTTACATCATAAAAATTGGCCTATGCTATAAATCAAGTCTTTTTTCCCCCATGGAGCCAGTTGTTAAAATTTACTGCCCACAGGTCACTAAAATTTGGTTTTCAATTTTTTTTCTTTATGTTTTTCTACTATGGTAGTTTCTGTTGCTATGTGTTCACATATACTGATATTCTTAAGTTTTCATTGGATGCTATCCTTATACTGTAAATTTATTAAGATACTGTATTTTTCAGCTCTAAAGTTCTGTTTGGTTCTTGTTATAATACTTTCCATTGATCTTTTCATGATGTTTTTCTTTGAATCCTTGACCATATATATATATATATATATATATTTTTTTTTTTGCTGCGTTATGCCTTTGTTGCTGTGTGCGGGCTTTCTCTAGTTGCAGCGAGTGAGGGCTACTCTTCATTGCGGTGTGCTGCCTTCTCACTGCGGTGGCTTCTCTTGTTGCAGAGCATAGGCTCTAGGTACACGGGTTTCAGTAGTTGCAGCACGTGGGCTCAGTAGTCACGGCTCGCGGGCTTCAGTAGTTGTGGCACGAGGGCTCAGTAGTTGTGACTCGCGGGCTCCAGAGCAGAGGCTCAGTAGTTGTGGCACACTGGCTTAGTTGCTCGTGGCATGTGGGATCTTCCCAGACCAGGGATTGAACCCGAGTCCCCTGCACCGGCAGGTGGAATTCTTAACCGCTGCGCCACCAGGGAAGTCCCTTGACCATATTTTTAATAATTGTTTTAAAGTCACTCATTGTTAGCTCCCTGTTACTGTTGACAGGAACACTGTCAACTCCTGTTTGGCCTCGATTGCTTCTTCCTTCTCTCCCTTCCTCTCTGTGTTTACTCTATGGCTAATTTAGTCCTATTACTAAGGTATCACCCTCCTGAGGTTTCTACTAAATGTTCCATATAGTTGACAAAGATTCCCTATTTGGCTGGTCAGAACTTGCATGTTTCCTAGATCTTGCGTTCTCTAGGAATGATTCATCTGAGAGCACCTGGTCATTGTTAGCCCAGCCTGGTGGAGTTTTACCTTATGCTAGCATAGCTCAGTTTTTATCAACAGACTCACAGAGAACCCTGAAGATTTCTACAGCTCTTTCTCCATCTAGCTCCCTCCTCTATGCTAGTCTGCCCCAGAAATTCCAACATCTCAGACTTCTTGATCCCTAATAATTATCTCCTGAACTCAAGACCACTGCAAGGGATCCTCCCCTCAACCCTGCAGCTTTGCTTTAGACAGTGCCCTTCAGGCAGAAGGCTGGAGTGATTTTAAGACTCAGTGTTCGAAAGTGGTTATTTCATATATTTTGTCCAGTTTCCTCATTTTTTTTAAACATTGAGAGGACATGTCTTTTTCCAGTTTCTCCATCATGGCTGGAAGCTGAAGTTCTTATACATGCTTGACCAAACCAATAATCTTTCTTCATCTGGTATATTCAACCCCTTTGACCGAGCTCTTAATAGCACTATCAGTCTTAGGTGGTATGCATTATGAATAATACAAATGGAGGAGATATTATAATCCACTGAGTCAACACCAGCTATAACAGAGGGAGCTGGATGTTGTGGGTAGATAGATGGTCCTCTTGTGCAGTGAATAAATTATGTCCTTCCTTGGTACTTAATCCTTAGGTTGGGTTGAACTAACCTGAGGGCTAAGTATTAAATTTCTCATTTCTTAAAACAGCTAGAAAGTAACAATCTGAGGATTCACTCTGGGGTAGTAGAGAAAGAGATAAAATGCAAAAATAATTCTTTCCTGGGAGTTAGGAAGCTTGGCTCAAAGGCCAGGACTCTGCATTTGTAATCCTCCACACTTCCTTCTATTTCTATCTGTAAAAATGGGCAATTGAACTCTTTGTCCTTTAACAATCCTTCTGGCTTGGCGATTTTTACTACTGTTTTCTTTTCTCACTGTTAATTCCTAGTATTATCCCATGTTAATTGGTGTAATATCATAGGCTAGAACAGTTATTTTCTAAAGGGTTAAATGATCCCTAGTGCATCAATTAGTAGAGGGTGGGTGCTAAGAGCAGTGCTAGGAAAGTGAATAAAAGATAAAAACAGGCATATCAAATAGCCTCTTGTAATAGTGTAGCGATCTCTGTATTTCCAGTTAAAGAGAGCTTCTGGGTTAAAAAAAATCACAAGATAGCAGGGCCTGATATTTTAATCTCCAATCTTCTTATTAAAATAGCAATGATTGTGAAGTAAAGCAGGAGCTCAGAATTCATCTCCTCCAACATCTAACGTAACTAACAATAATTATTAGCATAGTGAATATTTCAAGAGCAAGAACCAAATGAGGAAGAGCATACAACTTCATGCCATGAACTTCAGTAAGTAGTGAAAAAAGAAAAAAAAAAATATTCTGGCATGGCTTGGCATAGCTTCCTAGCCTTAACCCTAAGCTCCAGAAAGAGAGGGAATGAAATATTGAGAATTTCCACAAATGTTTCTTACTTTGGAGAAAAGTAGTCGGAGGGTTGAACAGGAAGCTCAGGTAAAATTCAAAAAGAAATTGTAATAGGGAAGAAAAAATCTGACTCCATATTGGACGTATTTCTTTTACTTCAACCTTTGTTATACATAACAGCCCATCTCTGGGAACCTCTTATGCCTGAACATTAAGCTAAAATCCCTTTTTTCAGCTCACAGGAAGCAAACTGACCAGGCCCACCTGTGAATGGCTGCAGGAAAGAAGAAATTGACACACCCCCTTGGAGTTTGGAGGGAACCAGGAAATATTTCCAACAACTTATCATCTTTTTAAATTTTACTTCCTCACCTCCCGCCTCTCTGTTCCATAAAAGAAACTAGCACCCAAACCTGGGCAAGATGGGTCTTTTGGACACTAGCCCACCATCTTCTCAGTCTGCTGGCCTTCTGAATAAAGTCATTATTTCTTATCCCAACAACTCATCTCTCAATTTATTGGCCTGTCATGTGGTGAGCAGTATGAGCTTGGGCTTGGTAACAAAATCTTCAGGAGTAAAAGCATCTACAGCAAGACACTGAGCAGGGGCAGAAGAGCTGTAAGACCTGTGTGGGTTGGAAGAACAGTCTGAGAGCAAGGGATCACCCACACGATAACTGGGTGCACTTTGGGCCAAGCGAATATTAGGATAGGGCACTGGGTCAGAGGAGAAAACAGAATCCATATCCTTAAGCAAAGGAAACATAGCTGGAGCCAGGCCTATGCCATTTCCCTGCATCCTCGGGCTACAGAGAAGGCAACAGGAGCAATGCTCATCTTCCAAGCTGCAGTTCTAAGGAAACAATCAGGACTCTGAGTATGAAGGACACTGGGGAAAACTCGGCCACACTATAGAGAACAAAGGGCAAGTCAAGCAGAGTAGCCTATGTTCTGCATATGCAAGATGAAAAGAAAGGACATAATTATACCATTCCCTGTATTTTTGTGGCTTTAAATTTTTTATAATAAATATTTTTAAAGGATTGTTTAAATTTAAATTATACAAGCATACAACTGAAAGGTAAATACAAGGAGATATGAAGATAGCATAAGACAAAGAGTAGAAATCTCAAAGAAACAGAAGGAAACTCTCTACAACTTTTTGTGACAAAAGAACCTTAATAAGGACATGAACTCCAGAAAATGATTTTTCGTCAGTAAAATTTTAAAAACAGAATAAAAAAGACAAAACTGCTACTGAAGAAAAAAATTGAGAACCAAAATAATATCAGGGAATGAATTAGAAACAACAAGAAACAGAATAGAGAGTTAAAAACTGAAATAATAAAGTACAAAAAGGCTTGAGCTAATCACAGTGAACAGAGGAACAAGCAAGGTAAAACAATTAAGAAAATATAATATATAAAGCAAAAAGAAAAGCTAACAAAACGTCATTTCCTTAAACAGATACCCCAGCAGATCAAGCAGAAAACTTACTACAAAATTTCCCTGAAGTAAGAATCAAATAGTCTATGTAAAAAAATTACACAGAATATCAGTTTTTATTGCGACAGATCTTGTTTGCCATTGAATTTCAGGAATAGAGAAATAATTCTTTAATCGCATAGAGGGGACAAAGTAAGATGGGAATATTTCAAGCTAATGTCAAATTTCTCCCTAGTAACACTTAGTGCTAGGATATAATGGAGTAATTAATTTCAGCCAAATTTTTAAAACTAACGAAGTGACAATTTTATACCCACCCATGTCACTAAAATACAAAGACAGATATATTCAAACATGTGTGAACTCAGGAAATGTACTGTCTATAAGAACCTTTAAAAAAAATAAAACTACTTGACAAGGAAATTTAACTGATCAAGAAATAATTTTAAAAACATAGTTTAAAATCTGCAATCCCTTTCTCAATATAAATTTTCACAAAGCTCTATAAACATCTTCCTAAAAGGTTAATTCTACAGTGCAACAATGGAAAACAACATTTCATGATTTTTATATTCTTGTGATGTTACTGCGTCCAAAAATTATACTTGCTTGAACTTTTATTTCTTTTAGAAAACAGGAAGAAAAAAAGGCAATAAAAACTTGCCCCAATTTGCTAGGGCTGCCATAACAAAGCACCACAGACTAGATGGCTTAAACAGAAATTTATTTTCTCACAATTCTGGAGGCCAGAATTCTGAGATCAAGATGTCAGCAGGGCAGGGTTCTTGTGAGACTGCTCTCTTTAACTTCAGATGGCTGTCTTCTCACTGTATCTTCATACCACCTTCCTTCTGCACCTGTGTCCAAACTTCCTTTTCTTATAAGAACATCAGGCACACTGGAATAGGGCCCACAATAATTACCTCATTTTAACTTAATTACCTCTTTAAAGGCCCCATCCCCAAATACACTCACATTCTGAGGTCCTGGGGCTTAGGACTTCTACATGTAAGTTTTGGGGAGACACAATTCAGCCCCTAACACTCTCCAGGGCTCGATGTAAAGAAAGTGCAGTTGAATGCCATCATGCTCCATTATTTAAGCCCCAGGGAATGCAATGAAAAGGTCAGAACCCCTTGCCTTCTTGAAATAAATCAGCTGGTTATAGCTAGGTTTGGGATCAAAGTCATCTCATCCACGTTGTCTTGGGAGAGGTGCTGGACTTCTTATCATCTTGGGGGGAAAAAGGACTGACTAGTAGTAGAGGGAAAGAGCACAGGACACTCAGTGTTGTTTAACAGTGGTTTTGATAAAGCATAAAGAAAACAGCAGAATGACTAGTTTCTTCCCATTTCCTAGAGTCTTATTTTTTATTTTCACTCACTTTATTGTTTAAGGTTTACAGAAAAAATTGAACATAAAGTACAGAAAAAGACTACACCCTCCTCCTCCCACTCCCTCCGCACAGTTTCCCCTATTATTCACAACTTGTACTAGTGTACATCTGTTACTATTGATGAATACATTATTAACCAAAGTCCATAATTTACACTAGGTATCACTCTTTGCGTTGTACAGTTCTGTGAGTCTTGACGAATGCATACCATCATGTAGCCACCATTGTGGTGTATTTCCAGGCACTCAAAATCCCATGCTACACCTACACATTCCTTCTTCCCTGTCCCCATACCCCAGGCAACCACTAACTTTTTCGTCTTTACAGTCTTGCCTTTTCCAGAATGTCATAGCTGGAAGCATACAGTGTGTAGCCTTTTCAGATTGCCTTCTTTCACTGAGAAATACGCATTTAAGGTTCCTTCATGTCTTTTCACGGCTTGATAGCTCTTTTTTTTTTTTTTAATCACTGGATAACATTCTATTCTATGGACGTATCACGGATTGTTTATCCATTCATCTACTGAAAGGCATCTTGGTTGCCTCCACATCTCACAATGATAAATAAAGCTGTTATAAAAATCCCTGTGTACGGGGGCTTCTCTGGTGGCGCAGTGGTTGAGAGTCCGCCTGCCAATGCAGGGGACACGGGTTCGTGCCCTGGTCTGGGAAGATCCCACATGCTGCGGAGCAACTAAGCCCGTGCGCCACAACTACTGAGCCTGCGCGTCTGGAGCCTGTGCTCCGCAACAAGAGAGGCCATGATAGTGAGAGGCCCGCGCACCGCGATGAAGAGTGGCCCCCGCTCACCGCAACTAGAGAAAGCCCTCGCACAGAAACGAAGACCCCACACAGCCATAAATAAATATAAATAAAAATAAATTAATTAAAAAAAAATCCCTGTGTACGTTTTCAACTCGTTGGGTTAAACACCAGGGAGCGTGACTGCTGGATAGTGTAGTCAGATTATGTTTAGCTTTGTAAAAACTGCCGAAGAGTCTTCCACAGTGATTGCACCACTTTGCATACCGACCAGCAAGGAATGAGAGCTCCTGTGGCTCCACATCCTCATTAGCACTTGCTGTCGTCAGTATTTCGGATTTCAGCGATTCTAATAGGCACATCTCATTGCTTTAATTTGCAATTCCCTGATGACCTGATATTGAGCACTTTTGCATATTTGCCATCTGTATATCTTTTTTGGTGAGGTATCTTGTGCAGACCTTTTGCCTCTTTTTGAATTTTTTTAGTTGCTGACGTTCAAGAGTTCTTCGTATATTCTGAAGACAAGTCTTTTATCAGACATGTGTTTTGCACATATTTTCTCCCAGTCAGGGACTTGTCTTTTCAATCTCTCAACAGTGTCTTTATGTAGAGCAGAAGTTTTTGATCTTGATGAAGTCACACTTATTTTTTTCTTTCACGGATCATGCCTTTGGTGTTGTATCTAAATACGTCACCAAACCTAAGGTCACCTCTGTTTCTCTTATGTTATCTTCTAGACGTTTTAGAGTTTTGCATTTTACATTTAGGTCTATGATCCATTTTGAGTTAATTTTTGCAAAAGGTCTAAGTTCTGTGACTGGATGTCCAGTTATTCCAGTACCTTTTGCTGAAAAGATTATCTATGCTCTTTTGAATTGCCTTTGCTCATTTGTCAAAGATCAGTTGTCTCATCTGTGTGGGTCTATTTCTGAATTTTCTACTGTTCAATTGATCTATTTATCTCTTCTTTCACCAATACCATATTGTCGTGATTACTACAGATATACAGTAAGTCTTGAAACCTAGTAGTGACAGTTCTCCAACTTTATTCTTCTTCAATATTTTGTTGGCTACTCTTTCGTCTTTCTATAAACTTTAGAACCAGTTTGTTGATACCCAAAATAATTTGCTGGGATTTTGATAGGAATTGTGTTGAATACCAAGTTGGGAAATACTGACATCTTTAAAATATTGAGTCTTCCAATCTGTGAACATGGACTATCTCTCCATTTATTTACATTTGTATTTCTTTCATCAATTTTGTAGTTTTCTTAGTATAGATCTTGCACATATTTTGTTAAATTTATACCTATGTCTGCCTGCCTCCTTCCTGCCTATCTCTCTCTCTCTCTCTCTTTTTTTTTTTGGTGCTAATAAAAATGATGTATTTTTTATTTCAAATTCTAATTTGAAAGCAATTGACTTTTGTATATTAACTTGGTATCCTGTAATCCTGTAATCTAGCTGTAATTGTTTATTAGTTCCAGGAGATTTTTTTGTTGATTTTTTGGGATTTTCTACATATACTATCATGTCATCTGTGAAAAAAGACAAGTTTTTAAAATTCTCCATCTATATGCCTTCCCCCCCCTCCCCTTTTCTATGTCATGAGTAAGGACATCTAGTATTATGGTTAATAGGAGTGTGAGGGTCTTACAATTTTACTTTTCTTATAATTTTTACTTTATTGTTTTAAAAGAGTTAAAGTGGGCTTCATCAAGAGATTAATTCCTTATGTAGGGACTATTCCAATACACTAACAGAGATTGGAGGGGAGAGGAATAAGGAGGGAGGAAGTGTGTTAAATTTCTCATCATAGCACGGCACCAATTTTACTAAAATTAAAACATTTCAAGAATATATATCTTATAATAACTCCAACCTTATGTTTTCTCTTAATCTAAGAGTTATAATTAAGGAGCAATATAGCATGTGGTAAAGAAATGTTTATCATCTTACATTCAGAAATTTGGAAATTATTTCATTTTCATTTCAGTTCATTTTTCTTCTGTTAAACTCAGATAAAGTAAACTTAATATTTTAAATATAATTTTAATATGATCATATTTTTATTATATATCCGTATACTTTTTCTAGTTATTTACCTAGATATCTTTCTACCTGTATGTTTGCAGAGAGAGAACTGGAGTGGGGTTCATCTGTTAATGAAGCATTTTACTGGATAATGGATAGTGGTTGATTTTTAACATTTTCTTTGTACTTGTCTGTATTGTCTGAATTTTAAAAATAATTAGCATGTATTATTTTTGCTAAAAATGTTATTTCAAAAATATAATCACAAATGCTTAAAAAAGATGCACTCAACAACCAAAAAAATTAAGATAACAGCTATATGTCCAAATATGGATGGAATTTGCTCTAAATACATACTATAGTGTTAGATTTTGACATCATGTTTACACAGGTTCTACCCTCTGAAGCAGTACCACATAACTTAGGGGGTTAGGTAGCAATTACTGTCTTAACCTTTCCCGTCTGCTTCTACATGACGGATTAAAATGCTACATCAACCAAAAACTGTACAACCACAGACTTAATTATTATGCAGAATCTACTTTATGAAACAACTAAATTGGTGGACTATCCTCTCCACTCCCCAGTTAGCAAGTCTTATTTCACATACCTTAAAGCTTAGGACAATAACAGTATCACTCCTGAATTGTTAACAATAATTTTTAATATTATAATTAGTGTATGTATAAAATAGCTTGTTTATTGACTCAAGATAAATATAAGCTGTCATAAGTTAATATGCTTTTTAGATATATTTGACTCATAGATTCTTTTTCTCTTGCAAATTTTTTAGAAAGCTAAGTCATCTGTGGAGTTTTACTATCTCTTGTTTTATCAAATATCTTATTACCTTAAAAAAAGGGACTTAAAAAATTAAAAAAAATTTAAACTAGTAAAAATTGTCAATGGAAAAAATTTAAACATTATCAAACCTAAAGTAGCAAACATCATGAAATCTATATCATCTTTAAAGGCTTTCCCTTAGACATATATAAATACATAGATGTTGTGATATTTACTATAATGTAACCCAATGTGGTACATATTTACTATTTTGTGGTATGATATTTACTATTTTGTAACCCAATATAGAACTAGCTCAGTTACTGCAACGAGAATATAATCATTAGAGAATTACATGTCTTAAAGCAGGCATACCTCATTTTATTGCACTTCACTTCACTGTGCTTCGCAGATACCGCACTTCTACAAATTGAAGATTTGGGGCGACCGTGCGTTGGGCAAGTCTACTGGCACCATTCTTCCAACGGCATTTGCTCACTTCCTGTCTCTGTAACACAGTCTGGTAATTCTCATGATATTTCAAACATTCTCATTATTTTTATATTTGTTATGAGGATCTGTGACCAGTGATCTTTGATGTTACTATTGTAATTGTTTTGGGGCACCACAAACCACACTCATGTAAGATGGAGAACTTTGTAAATGTTGTGTGTGTCCTGATGGATCCACTGACCACCTGTTGCCCCATCTCTCTCCTTCTCCTCAGGCCTCTCTATTCCCTGAGACACAACAATATTGAAATTGCGCTAATTAACAGCCTCTAAGTGTTCAAGTGAAAGGAAGAGTCAATTGATGGGCCAAACTTAATTGCTGTCTTTACGGAGAAATGGCCACGGCCACCCCAGCCTTCAGCATCCACCACTCTGATCAGTCAGCAGCCGCCAAAATCCAGGCAAGACCCTCCACCAGCACAGAGATGACCACTCACTGAAAGCTCAGATGATGGTTAGCGCTTTTTAGCAATAAAATATTTTTTAAGTAATGTACATTTTTTAGGCATAATGTTACTGCACACAACAGACTATACTATATTGTATGAACATAACTTTTATATGCACTGGGAAACCAAAAAATTCATGTGACTTGCTTTATTGTGATATTTGCTTTATAGCACTGGTCTGGAATTGAACCCACAATATCTCTGAGGTACACCTGTACCCATTTTGAAAACCTATAAAAAGAAGATATAGAGGTACAATTTTTAACTCTCTTTCAGAGAAGCACAGAGATCTTGCTTGTTAGTAAAATAAATGTAAAAAAAATCATATATCCCATTTTCAATTAAATATTATATTTTTCTACTTTAAGGAACAAAAGACTAGAACTCTGGGTAAAATATTACTTAAACTACTTGGAGGGTGTATTATTTAAGCTTGGTGTTTTTTAAAAAAATCCTGTATCTATACAAGGGTTTTTAAACTTTCTTACTTCAAGCAGAGATTCAGGAAGCTAAATGGAGCATTAATTCAGCTTATTTCAAATAACTCTATCAATATTTCACTGATATTTTTAAATTGAGGGGCAATTTAAAATTTCTACTATGTATACTTTCAACTTATATTCAACATTATTTATGTCAAAACAAAATTTTAAAAACTTGATTTAGTGATGTGGGTATAGATCTTTTCCACATTATGAAAAAATTCAAACATACGGAAAAGTTGAATTGTTCAGTGAATACCCATACAACTACACCTAAGAATCTTTCAATGACTGTATACCTGTACCTGTACACTTCACTCCTGTCAGCGGTTATATCATTTAACTAGAGCGAGAGTTCAGTGTTTGTGTACGGTGTTTTATTTTTTGAGGTAAACTTTACATGAAGTAGAATACAGACCCTAAGAGTACCACGTGATGAGGTGTGAGAAGTGCACACACCTGCTGCCATGACTGAATGTCTGCACGCCCCACATTCATTTGCTGAAGTGCTAATGAGATGGTGCTTGGAGGTGGGGACTTTGGGAAGTAATCAGGTGATGAGGGTGGAGCCCCCGTGGTGGGACTAGCATCCATGTGCAGATGCCACGAAGACAGCCGTCTGTAAACCGGGACCACACTCTCTACTGAGAACCCAACCACGCTGGCACCCTGATCTGGAAGTTCTATCCTCCAGAACTGTGAGAAATAAGTGTTCACTGTTTAAGCCATCCAGTTGATGGTATTTTATTACAGCAGTCTGAACTAAGACTCCTGTGTAACCCTAATCCTTGTCAAGTTACATTATTTTCACCCGAGTTCCCTCATCCTCCTTAATCCCTATGCCCAAACGCTGTTTTCAACATACATTAATTTTGCCTTGTCCAGAACTTCTTACAAATATATACAGTATGCGGTCTTTTGCATAGACTTCTTTCACTCACCACAATGTTTTTGATATTAAGCAATGGTGTTACATAAATATATATATATATATTTTTTTCCCTTAATTGTGGAATAGTATTTCATTGTGGAAATACATCTTTTTGTTCATCCATTCTTTGTTGATGGACCCGACTCACTTTTAGATTTTTGGCTATATTTTTGTACAAGTCTTTTGGTGAATATATTTTCATATCTCTTCAGTAAATACCTAAAATTGAAATTGAGGGATTACAGAGTGGTGTACACCTAGTTTTATAAAACTGCTGGGTCCCATTTTACACTCCTGTTGACAATGATAACAGTTCTGATTGATCTAATATTTATACCCAGATTTGATGTTGTCAACCTTTTTAAGCATTCTCAGGGTGTGTAGTGATATACTGCAGTTTGATATACTACATTCTCATTATCATTCGGTTCAAATAATTTTCCAATTTCCCTCTTGATTTCTTCTTTAACCCTTTGGATTATTTATTTAGAAGCATGTTATTTCATTTCCAGATTTTTCTAGGTATCTGGTTGTTATAGATTTCTAATTTAATTCCACAATGGTCAGAAAAAACAATGTATGGTTTGAACCTTTTTTTATATAAGACTTGTTTTATGACCCAGTATATGTTCTATCTTGGTAAAGTTACCATGTGCACTTGAAAACGATGTGTATTTGCAGTTTTGGGGGGTAGTGTTCCACTTGTAGACTAATCAGGTCAGGGTAGTTGACAATGTTGTTCAGATCTTCTATTTCTTTGTTGATTTTCTTTTTTGTCTAATGCTGTAAGTTGCAGAACAAAGACTGTTAAAATCCCCTACTTGTTTGTACAGGTGTCTTTTTGTTAATTTTTGTTTCCTGTATTTTGAACCTCAGTTACTAGGTGCACACAAATTTATGATTGATATACCTTCCTGATGAAGGTATTATGATTGATATACCTTTTATCATTATGAAAATGCTCCCTTTTTATCTCCAGTAATTCCTATGTTAAAGTCTACACTATCTAATATTATCTGATATCAACAAACCCCGGTACCAAATTCTGACGTCTTCTTATTGCTTGCATTTCCATCTATTTATTTGCAACCTATATGTCTTTATATTTAAAGTGTATTTATACAATCAGCATATAGCTAAATCTTTGTTTTTTTTCCAATCACTTTGACATCTGCTTTTTAAGGGGAGTTTTTAAACATAAAAATTACATTTGGATGTAATGAAATTACAGATGTGGTCATATTTAGTTCTTCTGTTTTATTTGTTTGGTTTTTTGTGTGTGTGTGTGTTTTTTTCTCCCTTCCTCCTTTCGGGTTTTGGGTTAATTGCATATTTCTCTGAATGCCATTCTAATACGTGATTGTTTTTTTAGCTATATAGCTTTGCAGTTTTTAATTTTTTCTTTAGTGGTTGCATTCTTAACATAGTCTTAATACTACACCACTTCATGAGAAATATTAAGAATGTTGCAATAGTATAGTTCCATGCACCCCTTCCATGGTAAAAGGCTGTACTGTGCTTGTATGACATTTGGCATTTCCATATCTATGTCCGTAAGTTCAGAATTCAAGGAGAAACTCTATAATTACTCAAGTGTGGATATACAAATATAGTCTTACCTAAATATCAAGGCATGATGGTTCAATGTGGTGTCCACAAAGCTCAGCGGTCTGCTGTAATATATATATTGTCAGGGTGATGGGCATCACTTGTTTTCTAGGTAAGAACCTAGGTTTTCCAAATATGTGATGGTATGATTATGGGTTTTTATCCCATGTCAAGGCAAAATACTGGAGCCTGTTAACAGTAATTGCACAGAATATTTGACTACAGGATGTGTTGGGAATGAAGCAGAGTAAAAACTTTTCCAAAGCCCAGAGGTCTGTAAAACATACTTCTTCTCTCTGCCTAACAATGGAGCATGACAAAGGTACCAGAGGAATAAATGTAACTCAGGAGCAGCTGATAGAGCAGAGTTCAGAGAGAGGTTAGAACCCTCAGGGCTGTGATCTTCAGTACCTAAAAGCCCCTGGTAAGTTTTTTAAAAATGTAGGTTTCTAATCCCTAAATGTCCAAATATTCTGATTCAGTGGGTTAGAGGTCAAGAATGTATGTTTTTAACAGTTTTCATACACTGTACTGCAGGTGGTCCATACATATTGTAAAGTTCACATGGGTACTTGGCCTTAGTTTTAAGAATTTTAAAATTCTGGACAGATTGGGGTGTTTAAATAATTCTTCACCCCTAGGCCTTTAGCTCAGGTGACATGGCCTTGGAGTCCTACAGTAATCATCCAAAAGAATGCTATCTTTATCCCACCGTGCTTTATTTTTTTCTCTCTTCACAACACACTTTTTATTTGCCATATAGTATTTTTATTAACGTATAATTTTGTTTTCTTGTCTGTTCCCTTCCCTACCCTGTACATTCCCTTACTAGACCGTAATAAGAGGGTATGACATATCTAGCTCATTCATAGCACCTAGTAAAGCGTTATACACCGTAGGTGCTCAATAAATAATCGAGGACAGACTGATTCATTCCAAAAACATAACATCGCAGCTTGAGAAGCTCACCATTTAGCACCAAATGTCGGGGTTCATAATAGTCTCAGCAAAACCCATAGTCGGATAACACGTATACACTGTACCATGTCTCCACGGTAAACCCAGATCATGGCCTCAATTCCTGGGGAATTCCAAAGATGGACACAGAGGAAGGCCAAGTTTTGCGGGTGGGAGACCGTTTCGAGGGAGGTCGGTCACAAAACACTATGTTGCTTATAAGGTTCATTGTTGACGACTACAATTAAATACGTACAAAGGGACGGGCAGTCAAGAGGTCACCGCCCAAGGCGAAGCCTATCAGAGCCTGGCTTCCGGACCCGTCCAGCAGAGTTTACCCAGCTAGGCAGCGCGGGTGAGGAGCGCGGCGGAGAGCACGCCCCGCCCACGCCGCGGAGGGGCCCACGCATCGCAGCCACGCCCCACGCCCCACGCTCTCCACGAAGCTGCCCAAGCCGTGGCCGGCGCCGTATACGCGCACTCCGCGAGCCCGTTCCGGAAGCGGGGCCGAGACGCACGACGGACTGCGCCTGCGCGCCGACGTCTTCCCGACGGACCAATGAACGGAGGGGTGGGCGGGTAGTAGGCGGACTCGGTTTCCGGTTCCGGTCGGCGCCTGTACGTCGGCCGTTGTGCTACGTGTCTTGGCCTTCGCGAGCGGACGGCGGGAAGGTAAGGCAGCGTCAGGCGGGGGCTCCGGGCTACCGTTTGGTCACTCGCGGAGGCGGCGGACGTGGGCGAGCCCTCCGACCGTCCGCCGCCTGCCCGCACGGCGTCGGGGGAAGCGGACCCGGGGCCGCGGCCCGCGTGCCCGAGGGAGAAGGGCTTCCAGGGCCTCGGTCGTTCGGGGCCGGCCGCGCGGCCGCCTTTCTGGGAACGCTTCCCCCGTCTCGGTGCTGTGGTCACGGAGGGTCCCTTCGGGGTTGGCTTTGGGGCCGTGTGTGTGGAGCGTGTCTCGGAGAGCTCCTCCCTGTGCTGTGAGGGTGAAAGGGTTGGTCTAGAGTCTGAATCAGGAGGCCATAGTGGGTTATTGGATTCTCTCCCCTGACATTCAGTGAAGTGTTTTGGGTGTTGCGCGGCTTTTTTTGTGTTTTTTCTTTTTTTCCTGAAAGGACCCTTGGCATTTATCATGACATCTGTAAAGTTTAGGCTCAGTGGATTTGCAGAACAGAGTTAAGTGCAAGACTAAGGAAACAGGCGTTACTTTCTGTGTGTTGCAGGGGCCCAGCACACCTGGCCCGGGACGTTTATAGAATTGCGGACGTCCTTTCAGTGTTCTTGGGCGAGAAACCCGGGGCTTAGAGAGGCTGCATTTCATAGAAAGGGATTTTTGAACCACCACCTCTTGCGGGTGGCATTAAGTCAACAAAAGCTTACCGAGTATCTGGGTGCCTGGCCACGGTTGTAAAAACCTGAAATCCAGTAAAGTCCAAGCAGCGAATCGGCTTCATTGGCTGTTGTACCAGTGACTGTCAGAGCCAAGGTTGGATGACATTTCTACTGTGTGATGGGTTCCACAAGAGAGCCCATCGGTAACATACATATAGCCCTTTTCCTTAAAAGGTGTGTCCAGACCTAAAGATTCAGACTTCAGCGGACAGCCTCGGAGAGTCTGGGCCTTGGTTTAGCCAGTTTTTGTGGTTTTGAAAATTGTACAGACGATCTGCCCCATGTAGAGAAACTCTTTTCTTAAAACGTTGTGGGGCCATGGTTTGGAACAGTCAGATGGGAGTCCACGTTTACCTCTACTCTAGGCCCTTGAAGCGTCACAGTAGGCATTCATTGCACGAGACGCTGGGGTCTGGGGAGTTTAAAATAAAATACAGCAAATATTTGTTGGGTCCCAACCCTGTTGATTCCCCAGCAGGAACAGCGGGAGGACTGCAGGGTGGTTGAGGGGCGGATCTGTTGTCAAGTGCTCATTAGCCTTTTCGCAGTGAGAGCCCTTTTATACTAAGAGCTTGCGTCCTTTGTCAGTGATGAGAACACGGGCAAAACCTGCCCTGTTCTTATTGCCTTTGTTTTGATGATTGGCTGGAGATTGCAAAAAATAATGTCAATTTACTCTTGGAGTCTGTGTTTTTTTTTTTTTTTGGTGAGATGATACCGACCCACCCATATCAGGCTGGTCTCATTTACACTTTGATATAACTCAGCAAGTCCTTGTTCTATAATAAATAACATCAGTGAGTATCTTTTTTCCCTTTTTGTTTTTCAAACAGGCATCATGGATCAGGTAATGCAGTTCGTTGAGCCAAGTCGGCAGTTTGTGAAGGACTCAATTCGGCTGGTTAAAAGATGCACCAAACCGGATCGAAAAGGTAATAAAATTAAATCTTTGCATTCTCTAAGCCCTTTATTTGATTAATGTCTTCCTGTTTAATAATTGTTGCAATTCTTTCATCAACATTTTTATTGATTTATTTCGCTTTATTGCTTTTTAACATTGTCATTTTTTCCTAAACTTTGTGTACTTTTTGCATACCTTATAAATTTTTCTCTTATATGTATTTTCAAATCGTATAAGGTTATTTGTTACAGCCTTATTTTCCATGTTGCTTTTGCCTTAGTCATATTTAATGACTTTAGAGTTTTTAGTATCTTTCTCATTTCTACTCTGGAAAATCTTTTGGAGCTTTTCCCGCGGTGCTGCTCCCTCCCCAAGCCTCCCCCAAGCAAAAAGGCCTTAACATGAAATCAACAGCATAGTTGGTGCCAACCTAGGAAGTTTAATTTCTTACTTATCACAATTCATGTGTGAAGAGGTGAACCACAGTTTGTCTGCTTCTATTCATTTATTGACTGCTGCCTGAGTTAGGAGCTGGGAATATAATAGAGACTACAATATGATGTATTATATTACATATATAGCATAATCTATAAAAATATACAATAAGGAGCAGTCCTTGCTTTTATGGACCTTAGATTCTTTGAGGGAAGATAGTCATAAGCAAATAATGACAATTACAATTTTTAATTACTGCTATGGTAAGTATTACGGAAGGTAAATAGAGGAATGTTTGACAGCATGTAAGAGGAGGACTAACCAGGTCAGGAGGTCAGGGAGAGCTTCCCTGAGGAGATACCCTTAAATGGAAACATCACCAGGGTCTGGAACCTTTACGTAAAAGTGTGCGCAACCCAGTTCGGGTTTTCAAGCCTTATTTTTGGCTTCATTATAATATCAAAGACAGTTGACCTATTATTTATAAAAAGTGATGTTCTGTGCTTTTATAATTAATCCTTTTAGCAATGTTACAAAATTTTTAAGACAGATACTGTGTATTCTGTCCATGTTTCATTTCTTTTTGGTATTCTGGTCATTTGCTAGGAAGATAAATATGTCACTGCTGGTTGATGGAATCACTAGCCTGAACGTGCACTTTGTTTTTATATATCATTAAATATCAATAAAATATGGAAGTTAAAAGATCTGTCAAACACCTTATTTACTATTAATACTGTCGTGTTTTGTTTTATTTAAAATTATATACTTATTATCAGGAGAAATGTACACCAGTAAGTTTATGTCGGTGCTAATTTTTTTCCACCTATACTTGCAGTGACAATGCAAAAAATAATGTAAATTTTGTATTTTTAAATCCAGAATTCCAGAAGATTGCCATGGCAACTGCAATAGGATTTGCTATAATGGGATTCATTGGCTTTTTTGTGAAATTGATCCATATTCCTATTAATAACATCATTGTGTAAGTAAACTTTATGAAATAGACAATATCTAGGATAGAATGAAAATGCAAACCATTTGAGTTAACAGCCTGCTATTTCCTTAACACACATATGTTTCTTGACTTTTTAATGTTCGTACGGTCTACTGCTGTTTACTGAGTACCAGATAATTCAAAGTGACTTTAAATCTTATATAATTTTTATAGCTACTCTGTGAGATAGGCACTAATTTTTTAATAAGTAAAATTTTAAAGGATCAAGGAAATGAGTTAAAGGCACTCAGTATGAGACAAAACAAGTATTCAGTGACAGGACCAGTATTCAAATCCAGGTCCTCTTTGTGCAATATATTAACTTGTCAACAAGATTTTTAAGGTGCAGAGAAAATGCTCCCCATCTGAAAATCACTATAGTGATAGAGTTCAAACTCTGGACCAGGTTGCTTAGGTTTAGATTCTCTTTCTTGTTACTTAATAGTTGTCATGACCTTGGACAACTTGCTTAGCTCCTCTGTGCCCAGTTTATTCAGTAAGGATAATAGTTCTTAACTAGGGCTATGGAAAGATTAATGACTTAGGTCATGTAAAACCCTAAAAAACAACTTGGGTAAGAACCTAAACGGAAGTTGTGGTTACTGTAATGAGCCATTGATACTAATATACCTTTAGGTATATTAGAGAGGAGAAGAAAAGACAGAGGAACACTGGGATTATTTTATTCTATTCTAAATGCTTTTGCTTTTTAGATTCATTACAAGATTCATTACAAGTTGTTGGGAACACCTTATGGCAGTGTGCAATTAGAGCAGTCAGTTTTAGGCCATTTTGTTCGGTGTAAAGAGTTAGTATGAGTTGCAGTACTTATTTGCTCTATGATTTTGTATTCGCTTAATCTCTGAGCCCTACCTGCCAGAGAAATAATCATGAGAGAAGCCTTTTAGGCTTATTTTACGGGGTGGGGATGGTTTGTAAACTATAAGTCTCTTTAAGTACTAGATATTTTATTATGGATGACGGTGGAAGTTGTCTTTTAAATGACGAGACTGGATGAGTATTGTCAGGTGGCTTTCTTAAGTAGGTTTTCATAGCTATTAGGCAGACATGCCACAAAGGGGTATTTTAGGATCACAGAAAGTTAGACCTGGAAAGGACCAAGTCTCTCAAACTTCCTCCATCAGTTCAGAAATCTCTATTATATTCCTAGTGAGGAATGCCGTTTCTGGAATAGTGGAATCACGGAGCGAATCCTGAAGTAGAATTGGGAAACCTGAGCTCAGTGACTCTGGGCTACAGCCCCTACCTAACCAGTAAACAGAGGAGGGAGGGTGGAGCCTGTGACGTAAGCTCAGTGCTTCTGCTTCCTGCTCCCCGGTCCACTGTCAGGCAGGTGTAACTGACCGAGTTACTGCTTTAAATTGTTAGGAATGTCAGTTAATTGATAAGGTAATAGTAATACGTCACTGTATATATATATATTCTGTAGTTTGTGTATATACACTACAGAACCTAGTCCAGTGCATTCTTGTACACATTGAAAACACTTGAGTCGTGTGTTGAATTAAGTGAACAACGTCAGGTTCTTAACCTTTTTCTAAGGATCATGATGGTAATAAAAATTGCTAACATTTATTGAGCACTTGCTGTGTGCCGAGGCCACATAGCTTAATGTGAGCTTTCTCTTTTAACCCTCATGACAATTGTGTGAGGTAGCAGTATTATTATTTCCATTTTATAGATGAAGAAACTGAGGCATGGAGAGTAAGTAAGTACGTCACGTGCCTATAAGTGGTAAAGCAGCATGTGAAACCCAGGCTCGGGAGCCTGTGTGCTTAACCATTGTATAGGCCATCTCTCATTCCAGCTCAGTTTGAGACCACTACTCATCCTGAGTCAGGCGCCTCACTTCAGGCTCCAGTTTGCATTTCATTAAGCCCTCTTAAAATCCGGTGTTTAGAATCCACTGCCTACTGTGGATGTTTTCTTGCTAAAGGCTAAAATCTTCAGTTTCTCACAGATAACGGCTACCTACAATAAATTTCCTTTATCCTGGGTTTACACAGTTGGTGTGGTTTGTTTTTAGCCTAAGAATGGAACATTACCCTTGTTAAATTCCTTTTTGCTAGATTCCCTTATGGAAGACTTTTGCATTTTTAATCTGTTCATCGTTATTTATCCTAGTTTTGTGTTCAAACATCTTTTGTTTCATTATCTGAGTTGTGGCCTAAAGTACCTTTTAGGACAGTGAACTCTTAGCGCACCCTTTTGGGATTGAGATTCATTAGTCCAGTTGTTCCCAACAGGTCTTTGAAACAAGTGTTAAAAATTTGCTTTCTCTTAATTCTCATTTCTGCAGCAGGCACAATATATCTTTTGCCAACCTTGCTAGTCAGAGATTGTTGAACTATGACCTTTTGGAAGCTAGTTGCTTAGAGAACTTTTCTTCTAGTAACACAATTGTTTTCAGTGTTTAAAGAGTTAAAAAAATATATCTCTAGATAGTTTTTACATTAAAATGAAGGCTAAATAAAACATTTTGTGAGAAAAGCTATCAGAAAACTTAACTCTTTTCATGATATGCCATGACAGCTGTAAAACTAAAAGAAATCTTTTTTTCCTGCTTGAAAGAGCATAAATCACTGTTTAAATCATTTTGAGACAGTAGCAAGTGAAGTATAAACACAAGCTTCTCTTTCACTAGGCTGAATTATCACATTTTTTTTCTTAATGATGAAATTTTTTCCTCTTCTATACAATTACAGCAGTCAGAATATCCACAGAGTTATAATTTAAAGGAGTTTTATAGTTGTGGGTATTTTAGTTGCAGCAATAGAGTTTAATGATATAAGCACTTAAACCACTTCACGTTAAAGTATAGATGCAGGAGTGTTCCTTTTAGGAGTATAACTTTCATCTAGTACTGGAATTACTTTCTTTCTTTAACATCACAGTTTTAAAATGTATATCTCAGTATACAATTTTAATGTTTATGCTTTTGAAACTTGGAAGGTCTTCTGTAGAGAAGGTGATTTTTATTTTCATTATTAATCCAGGTTTTTGAGTGATTATGGGAAGATACAGTGGTTGAGAGCCAGCGCACTACTTTGCACTCTTGATTTTCAAATGGCTGATTGTACATCAAATTGAAAGAGTTCTCAACTAACCGCCCTGTTATGTAATTCATATTTTTCATCTTGTTGAGAAAGATGTTATGCTAGACTGTTAAGCATGTTTTCCAAATGAGGATTCTGAGGTTTAACAGATTAAGCCTGTTCCAGCAGCCATGTCCTCTGTAAGGACCTTTTCAGTTCCAAGATTTTAAAATTCAGTTTCTTCCCTTTGGTGCTGTTTTGGAGTAATGTAGGCGTGGTTCTCAAATAACTGGTTTTGGTTCCGTAAAATTACAGCATATAGCATTTCAAATTTTTGTTATTATTAAAATCTTATGTACACTCACAATTGACCATCTTTTTTTCTTTTACAGTGGTGGCTGAATACCTTTTTAGAAAAGTGTTTTTCATCTTGGGGCTTGGTGAACAAGTGAGGATTTGAGACGCTCATGGAGTAAAAAAAATTTGCCTATATGTTTTGTGTTTTTCTTTCATTTTTTTTCTTCCAAGATGTTTTCTATTTGTAAATTAAAATAATTTCAAAATAGACAAATTTCTCTTTTTTCCATCAGAGATATTGGTCAGATTTTAGTGGTAGAAAGTAATGGGTTCTTTTCCCTTCTTCCCTTCTTTCCTTCCTTCAATCCTTTATATTTTGGTTTACAGGAGAAATTAAAGGGCACAGTGGAATATTGCACTTTCTGAGTACTCCTCTATCAGATCAGTGTTTTCCCATCATGGAGGAAGAAACAGCAAGTAAAGGATGGTAGAGATGGTGAGAGAGAGCTTGAAGGTGGGGTAGGAGTTTTGTCCCTGAGCACTGAAAGTGTAAGTAGGTAGTCAGAGCTCCTACAAGTTTATGTGCTACTTGAAATAGCTTCCTGAAAATCATGGTTAAAAACTTTAAAGTGAGAGCTCCTCTTCAGGTAAACTGTAATTAGTTACACTGTCATAAACATTGGAGTTCTGAATATTTTAAAGAATTTTTTTGATAATTAAATGTGAGATGAAAAGGGGCCTTCTTTCCCCTTTAAAAAAATTACTGGTATAAAATTGAGACAGTCTATTCTCAGTTTTATTTATAAAACTATTAATCTGTTCATTCATTGTTTAGTTATTGAACTTTATTTCTCAAGTTCTAATATTTTAAAAAAAATTTGTTTAGCAGCACACATTTGGTAAGTGTCCTCTGATTCTTAGTGAATAAGGTAGACAGGTGTCTTAACTGGTATTGTTGGGCAGTATTCCTCAGTTTTGGGATCCATGGTTCAGAGAGCAAAGTCTGTGGTTCAGAGAGCAAAGTCTGTTTTCATAGTGATGGTAACAGATTTTCTGCCTATTTTTGAAATACTGATAACTTTTCAGTCTTGAATGAATTGATGTCTTCAAGGAAATAAAGCCTTGGCCATCTCTGCTCTTAAGGAGACCATATAGCTACGTTTGATAGTTATGTAGCTACTTAAAGGCCAGAAGTGTGTGTGTTTATGTGCATGTGTGCATATGTATGTTTGTCTGTATGTTTACACAAGCATGCATATATAGTGTACCTATACATGTATATACACGTTTACATATATACACATATGTATTGAGTACTTACGGTAGAAATCTAAAATGTAGACTTGCTAAAATGTCAGACTTGCTTCTGGCAAATGTGTGTATTTTCTTGTAGGATAAAATGATCTGAACATTAATATTGACTTGATGCAAGATAATTATGAATCTCTATCTATAGCCTACATTTGTGCAGCTCATTTTTTATTTTGTTGACTTACTGGTTCCTGACACATGGGTAGGTGAGGCATTACATAAATATTTTGTATTTATAAATGTGAAGTGAGGGCTGACCAAGGATTGTGGTGATAAAACAGAATAACCTTCACACTCAACAATTGAATTGTTAAATAGGAAAGAATAAATAAATAGATTTTTCTTACTAACCATACCCCTAGTATATCTAAGATATACTAGTGAGTTTGTTTTGTAAAACAGTGCTTCTTAAACTTCAGCAAGTTTAAGAATCACCTGAGGGAGTTTCTTCCCAACCTGAAGAGTGTTGAGTGAGCAGGTCTGGGTGGGCCTGAGAGTCTGCATTTCTGTCTCCCTGCTGATGCTTCTGGTACACAGAACACACTTTCAGTGGCAAGGTTTTAAAGCTCTTGATAATTTTCTGGTGTCTTAATACCTGCACCAAAACATACTAATGCCCTTGTGGCAGTTCTGGCATTTCCATGAACCCCTACACCTTACAACCAAGTGCTTGGCCACCTAGACTAAAACCTGCTGTTAACAACAGAAAGACACGTCAAAGAGGGAGGCAGTTAATGGTCCAGACAGGATGGCTAAGAGTCTTGATAGGAGAGGGTAGGAAGTAAAGCCCTCTTCCTATTGCAGTGTCTTTGTTACTGCTGGAAAGCAGTGCTTTGCTCCAGACTCTGTCCCTCTTGGGGCATTTGTCTCCCATTTGTCTGCCTGGAAGGAAGGGTACTTAGTTTCACCTGAGTGCGGGAGGCACCATGGTGTTTCGTGTTTAAAGGGTGCCCCTCACATTGGGAAGCTCCTGCTTAAGAGGAGCTGCAATCTACTGCAAGTTAACGCCTGTCGTAGTGTCGTGCTCTAGAAGCAGTCTTGTGGCAGGTTTTCTAGATTCTGTGGATGCAGTTTTGTAAGGCTTATTTTACCTGTAGCATCTCTCACCCCCTAACCACTATTATAGTAGTGTGTATGCCTGTCTCATGATCTTGAGGTCCTAATAGAGCTTGCTGTTTTTTTAAATCAGCCTTGCTTGTAGCTTTTCTGTAGGCTTTTTAGACGACACCTGGAAAAGGCTCCTGAGATAGCTTGATTCCGTGATTTAGTAAAGTTCATTAAAATAGAACATCAGACACTTCACTAACTACAGTTTAATCAAAATGGATTTGCATTCTCTTCCCACCAAATACTTACTGAATTTCTAAATGAACAGTATCACAAATGTTGACTCAGTAGTAGAGATTGGAGCATATACTTTATCGGTTTAATGAAATTTATGTAAGATTTTATTGTTTTCAAACTAATGTTCCTTCTCACTTGATCCTCTCAATAACCCTGTGTAATAAGTAATGTAGGGATTGTATTCTTCAAAATGTATCCACAATTTACTACTTACCCCTCCACCCTTCCCACTGCCACCACCACTACCGTCCCACCTGGATATTTCTTTTTTTTTCTTCCAGTTTTATTGAGATAACTATTGACATACAGCACTGGGTAAGTTTAAGGTGTACAGCACAGTGATTTGACTTACGTACATCATGGAATGATGATCACAAGAGTTCTGGTGAACATTCAACATCTCATGTAGATACAAACTTAAGAGAATTTTTTAGTTTGTAATGAGAACTCAGCAATTTTTATACATAATGTACGGCAGTGTTAATTATATTAACCATGTTGTACATTACATCCCCGGTATTATAACTGGAAGTAGGTATCTTTTGACTGCTTTTTTTTTACCCCTCCCCCTTGCCCCTGGTAACCACAAATCTGATCTCTTTTTCTATGAGTTTGTTTTTGACATATAAATGACCTACAACAGTATTAGTTCCTGTTACACAACACAGTGATTTGGTATTTGTATACGTTTCAAAGCGATATTTTACTTCTTTATTGTCCACCCCACTGGAGTACAAGTGCAGGGAAAGGCAGATGTTTTTGTCTGTCTTATTTGCTGCTGTATCCCAAGAGCCTAGGGCAGTGTTTGCATGTATTCGCCACTCTGTTACGTTGAATGAGACTGAAGTGCCCATTGCTGGTTTGTAAGTACAACACAGAACATGATAACTTAAAACACTGGCTTAGTAGAGTACACTAAGGAAATTCTCAACTTTTTTGGTGCTAGTAAGCTAGTATCAGAAAACTAACATTTTGTGTGTGTGTGTATTAGTTTTCTGGAATCAGAATACACATAAACCTACGTGTGTGTGTGTCTTGGCTTTTACTTGCATACTTGGGACAGTGGCAGTTCTGGACTTCTAACTTGCTGTGCCTTCTTACCGCCTCCCTCTCATTGGCCTCCGTAGAAAAGTATTTCCTCCTTCAGTGGTGTTCTAGGGTTCCCTCTTGTGTCTCTGTAGGGCAAAGTAATTTTAAGCCTTTTCATCAATATAATTTACAAGGCTCTTTCCCTGCTTTAAGGGCTGCACGTGATGTTCCAGGGGCCACCTGTTTAGGTGGCTCAGGACTGACTAACCTTGAAAGAAAGAGCTTACACTTGGAAAAGATGATTCTGAAACTAGCTAGGGTAGCACTGCCTTTTCTTGAATGTCTTCGAGGCCTTGTGAAAAAACAAAAGACAAAAGAAATAACACCCCTCCCCCACCCCCCACAGCCTAGATTGGAGGAGCAGAAAAACCAACAACTCTCTGGCAGCTTTCTCTCAGCTGTAATGGGGGTAAAAGGCCCTGCCCTCCCTGTAGGAGAGAGTGTTACCCTCATGGATGTACGATGGCTTTGGAAGCTAAACTTGTGTAGACATGAAACAGACTTTTGTTTTTACCATGTATTCTGGGAAGGTCAAGAGGACAGAGCCAAGTGGAAATATGTCAGGACGTTTGTCACAGCAAACCGAGGCAGTAACAAAGCCAGCTGATTTGGCTGTCACGGAAGAGCAGCAGCAGTTGCACAAACGGGGGTAGCGTGTTGTGTGATGTGTGGCTGTGGATGGAGAAGATGCACGACGCGACAGCTGTGAGTTACGTTTCATTCGGGCCTCACTGAGCACTAGCCCAGGAGGCCGCCTCTCAGGTAGCTCTGAGGAACTGCTCTGAAGAGGTCGGGGAGGAGCCAGCATATATTTCAGTGTTTTTGGCTGGGAAACACATGTAGTCAAGCATAAAAAAGATCACTGCTAGTCACAGAGAACAGACATCTCAAGTGAATGATTTTAGTGCTTTTTTTTTTCCTATGTATGTATAGGAAGTTGCAGGAATCTGCGGTTATTGAAATTCTTCCTTACACATGCATCTTCACTATCTGGGGGCCATATAGCCAAAGCGCTGAGTGCTTCCTGCTTTTTCCAACCTGAATTCCCTCCAGCGTGCACTGTCGGTGGGCACCTGCAGTGGATTGCAACTTAATCCTTCATCCCACCATTCCTACAGGTGGAATGGTGGGCCACATTCTTTGTTTTACGTGGCCTTAGGTTCAGCTTCTGTAACCCATGTGAATTACGGTCTCCTCATCTTCAAAATAGAGACATTAATGCTCAGTTTTCAATGTTGCTGAATTACCTTCGGTCAGAAAGTATGTGTGAATGAAGCTGGCCCAGTGCCTGGAACATAGGTATTTTAGTGTTAGCTCTTGTTTTTCCCTGGCCCTTTCACCTCAGCGGCAGGGTTCCCTGGCACAGGTGGAGCTCTGATTATCTTCATATGGCATTGTCCCTTGTCCCTGCAGCTTGTCCACAGTCCTGTTAAAATTTCTCACATCATCAGTTTCCAAACCCAAAGATGGCTTTCGGGGAAGGGCTTTCAAAGGCAACATTAGGGGTGAGAGTTGCAGGGTGTGTGATCAGCTTGTGGGCTTGCTTCTGATGGGTTTGTGGTGAGGTGATGGGAATCTGAATCATCCGCCTTCTGGTTCCAGCCTGCCTGGGGTTTCCGTGCTTGTGCTCAGCACGTGGTCACCACCCTCCACCTGGGTGGGGGTCTTCTTAGTTTCTGCAGAGCACCTCAAAGGTAGGCGTCAGATTGTTACGTTTCTCCCGTGAGGAAGAACTAGGACTCTGTCTTATTGATGAACTAGTGTTTAAGCTACCATTACTTTTCTTGCTGGACTGCTTTTCCTCTGTTTCTACATTCCCTCACTTCCCTGATTGGTAACTGCTAGAGTCTCCTCTTTGGAACTTAGGGAAGGCCTAGAAGACTAAAACCTTTTTTCCACAAACAAGAAGCAGGAGACACAGGGGGGGCTTTTGTACCTGGGAAGGCCTCACAGAGTCCTGCTCTGTTTCGGTGGTAGCAGGAAGGTAACTAAGGTATGCCTTCTTAAGAAGCGAGAAGAACGTGTGTAACCTCCCAAGTGTGGCTGTTTACAGAGGGTGCAGAAAGTCCTATTGGTAGCACCACTTCCCTAATCAGCCTGGGGTAGAAAGAATTACATCCACAGTAGGCAATAGAAAATGCGTGATTAGTCGTTTTAGGAAGCTGCAAAATAGTTACCTCAAGACATCTAAAAATTGTGCACGACTCACTACCTGTTTAGTCTCTGTGACAAAATGAGAGGTGATTTCTCAGGTGTCTTTTAGTGTTGCTTTTCTGTGATCTGGCGTATTCAGAGGGGACTCTAGGTTATCTGAAAGTGTCCCCACCCCACCAAAGCTGGCCTTCAGTTCAGGGGCACTCCCTGGATCTGTAATGGTTTTCTTTTAACACCAAGTATGTGTCGTTTTTCCACCCCAGTTCTCCAGTTCTCCGACCAACTGAGTGTCCAGCAGTTGAACTCAATCCTGACACTGTGTCGAGTAGCCTCAGATCCCACCTGGTAAAGGCCTCAGTCCCACGTGACTGCCCCACTTCAGATGCCGACTGCAAGTGGGGTCCCCAGACGACCCCCACTTCTGACGGCTACAAATCGGGGGGCTTCTGCAACCGTCCTTAGGTTCAATAACTCACTAGAATGAATTACAACCCAGGTCAGTCATCTACTTAACGATTACAGTTATATATGTGTGTGTGTATATATATATATACATAAATAATATGTGTGTATTTATATGCTGTATGTTTAAAGAAATACGTGTTGACTATTTTCAATATTTATTACATATTGGTCTTTCCCCACTCCATTGTTGTTCAGTAATAAAATGTTTCATTTAAAAGATTTTACAGATAACCTTAAAAGCACATAAAGTTAGAAGGAAAAATGGTAGAGGTTGAAAAGCACAGGAGATCCTCAAGTCCTTCTCCTTTTATAGAAGCGGACACTCCCCCACTCCTGGCCCTTAGAATTCTACTCTGAGCAAGAGCCCTGCCTTATTCAATTTTCTATTTACTTGCTTTACTTGGACTCATTGATTCATATTTTTCAATGGTTTATGATTCATTATTGTCTTTAAATTTGCCATTATTAAAAGTTGTACTAAAAGCAAAAGTAGTAAATCCTGAAAACTCATCTCTTGCTACATATTTCTTTTTTGGCCCTCTGCTCGTGTTGCCTTTACCTGACCTGGATCGTCCTGATTAGTTTCAGCACAGTTAGGGTACCTAGGAGGCTTGGGCTCTGTCTCTCATCTGTGTTTTATCTGCCGATACTATAGGTCTTAACGTTGATATGCCCTGAACTAGATTAAGCCTTTGTTGGAACCGGCAGTCGCAAAACTACACTCGTAAGCTAGGCTATTATCTGAATGCTCTGTAACGAGACAGGGTATTTAGAAAAAGATGTCAGTAAGGAGTATTGTTTAGGGTCAATAAGAAACACACACGCACAGGAGTCCATGAACATACGCGTCGAAGGAAAGTTTTAGGTAACAATACTTAACCCTTTCACAGTGCACTGTGCATTCTTATATTTTCTATTAAATGTATTCTATTTCATTTTTTAAAAAACAAAGGCTTGCACTCTATGAGGTAGAAGTGCAGAGGGTTACTGCTTTCTGCCTCTAGAGGGCTGAGGGGTTAGATGATGAACTTGCTGACAGCCAGCTGGATGGACCTAACGTCAGGGAGACTGTGACTGCTGAAGACTTCGTGCGCCCTTAGGGCCTGTGCAACATCGGGCCTGGGGGGAGGGTCTTTGCAGACCACTGAGGTTGAATTACTGACCACCTGTAGGATGAGATCTTGGAACAGATTAACTTTTATTAGAGGAGAAAATGTGAATTTCTTGCATCCTAGTCTATGGTGTAATATTCATACCTGGGTATTCTGTAACTTAAACCTTTGCAACTCTCACATGTACATTTTATCAAACTAATAAGGAGCAAGACTTTCAAGTGTTGCAGAGGCTTATAAATAACGTCAGCCTTTTCTGTTCCTTCAACTTGGCAGTCCCACTCCCTAGAAGCATACTCTTTTATTTTAGCTGTTTCTTCTGATAATTATCTTAACTTCAAAATCGTAGAAATTATTTCTAGATTCATCTATTTAGATATACTTTTGATATTCTGTTATGATAGGTGATACTTTAGCTCACATACCTGCCACTTTTTCTTTTCCATCTTCCTAACATAGCTAAACCACTATTTTTAATTGCTCTGACTACCTTTGTATCTTTAAATAATATATTCACACCTCTGTTTCTTGTTCTAACAAGTGTAGAAGGTATCTTTTCAACTCCCCGCCGTGAGGATGAGGATTTTGTGGACTTGCTTTTCTCTTCAGTTGGCCCCTCTCCATCACCTCTCATCTCTTGTCATCTCAGCTTTTAATTTTACGTTTTCAGACTTGATGGTATGTCCTTTTTGTCATTTTTTGCTTTGTATACAGGTAGATTCTAAAAGTTAAAAATTAATAGCTGGTGTTTAGATTACTATAGCAAGTAAATATTGCTAATTTTCCAGCCAAGTAATGTACCACGATTACATTCCTTTTTTGACCAGTTGTATGTATTTTGTGTGTTGATGTTTTTATTTCTATTTTCCTTAACATTGCCTGCCTTGTCACCATCTCTCAAGGAATATCAAATGTATGGCATTTTCCCTTTTCTGCATCCCTCCCACCTCCCTCTAAAGCCTGTCCTCCCATTCCAATTCAGACTGATCATTTTCTTGTCCTGATGCACAGCTGTCACCCTGGGATCTTTCTTCTCTTGATTCTCTTTCACTTTCTTGGCTTTGTTCTCTTATTTTACTGTAGTATATCACCAAATAACTTCCTAAATAAAATGTATGAGGTCAAAATATCTTTAGTCTTATATCATATTTGATTGATAGTTTAACTGCATATACAAAACTAGGTTCTAAGTAACTTAAATATTTTTCCCTCAGAACTTTGAAGATATTGATAATTGCCTCTGATAATACACTGCTTATGATACATTTTCAGTGTGATTCTCATTTTTTGTTGGTTACTTTTGTTATTATAGTTGTAATTATTACTATTATTGTTGATATTATGAAAGCTTTTAGAGGCTTTCCTTTACCTTGATAAATTTCACAAAGAATTGCCTAGGTGTGATTTATCTCTTGTGCTGGGCACTTACTAGACCTTTTAAATCTGAAGACCTGTGACTTTCAGTTCTAGGAAATTATTTCTGAAAATGTTCTTTCCTCTGTTTTCCCTGTTTTCTTTCTTTTTCTTTTCTAGAACTCTAGTTAGTCAAATTCCTTGTCCTGGAGTTCTATTTCCTGGGAGAGTTTAATCTTCCAAATTTAAATTTTTAAATTTCAGCAATGATTAAAAATTTTTAAGCTTTCTTTTCTGTTTTGATTTTTTAATAGCATCATATTATTGTTCCGTGGATGCGATAACATCTCAAATCTTTTTGAGAAGAGAATTGTTTTCTGTTTCTCATTTTAAAAACATTTGTTTTCCCATTCTTTGCATTATCTTTCCTGCTGTGTCATTTTTTTTTTTTTAGCTCATATTTAAGGATAAGGCATAAAAATATCATTGAGAGTTCTTTGGGCTAACCATTTACCTGTTTGCTCTAAGATTCATCCCAGTGGCTGACTCTGCAAACTAGATTTCCAGACTCTCTTAGTGACTGGTTTCAGCCATAGGGAGGCACTGGCTGCAGGAGGGAAGAACCTAGATTGTTTCTGCTTTTCTCTTTCCAGGTAAAGTTTGCCACAGTGCTGCATTTTCCTTCTGGTTTAGGCTCCCGGACATTGCTCCGACTGGTGGCCTTGGCTCCAAGCCTCAGGGAACACCCCTTCTCCCATTATTCCTTCAGACCTACACATGGTAGTGGCTTCCTGATTTTACTAATTTGGGTGTTTTCTCACCATTCCCGCTTTCCTTTTTAACTTTTACAACTTTGAAACTAGCTCCTTGTATTAAATTTTCTGTCTGTGCTACATGGAGTATATTCTCTTTTCTTGACTGGATTCTTACTGACAAATCTTAGGAGCTTGTAGACCAACAAAATTTACCTATGGTGGCAGGTAGCTGGCCATTATGTTTGGAGACTCCTAATCACCAGGATGGGAAGTATTCTTCTGGGACCAATCCATCTTCGGAATAAAGTTATTTTAGTATTATTTTGTCTGGGGAAAAACACTTGTCTGCGATTTTTCCTGCCTATAGTGGGAAAGGGGAACAGAACTCTTTATTTTCAACATCATTCTTCAATCCAGGGTGCACATTAAATTTGTTTTTCTCATATATTATCCAGTATTTCTTTGCATTTATAGTGTGAGGTGTCTGCATTAGGTCAATCCATCTTGTTGCTGGGACTAGCTAGAATTTCATTTTAGAAAGACCATAGTAGGAGCAGTGCAGAGGATATACTGATTGGGGTAATAACAGTGAGTAAAACTGAAAGCAGAAGGTAGTTTGCAGTCTAAGGTTCTAAGAGGTGATGAGATTATCCTGAGTGAAGAGCACTAGTCAGAAGGAAAGGAGAGGATGGGAAATGGATTACAGAGAGATTGAGGAGGTTAGAGTTGGAAGGCAATAGAGTGTAAAGGGAGGCAACTTCAGTACTTGCCAGTTGTGTCATCTTGGATAAATCATACTGTCTCTGTGTGCCTGATGCCCTCATCTTCAAAACCGGATGCTTGTGAAGGTTGCATGTAAAGTGCTTGGAAGTGTTCCCAGCACAGTAATAACTAACCTTATGAGAAAGGGGATATCAGAAGACTTCAGGGTCAGACTGGTTCAAATCCTGCCCTGGGCTTTCAGTAACCATAAGGACAAGTTTGTGTTGTTCACTAATCTGTAAAACAGGGAGGAAATGCCTGCCATGCAAGGTTGTGGTAAATATTCAATCTATTATGTCTAGGAGTTTATTTCACAGTGGGTGGAAGAAAGTAGGTGTTCAATAAATGGTCGTTATTATTTAAACGTTGATGTTAATCTTATATTCAGACATAATATACCAAGTGATTCAACAGTTTAAAGAATAATAACACACATACCCATGTGTTCTCTACCCAGTTTAAGAAATCAAATCCAAGCAGAAGCATCCTATATGCTCCCCAGTTGTATTTCTCTCCTTCCACCTACACAGAGGTTATAACTATCCTCAGTTTTCTTTAGGCTGTACACGACATGCATGAGTGCATAAACAATGTATTGTTTAGTTTGCCTGTTTTTGAGCTTCATGTAAATGGAATGATGCTGTTTGTATTCTTCTATGACTTGCCTTCTTCACCCAAAATAGTGTTTTTGATATTCATGTATATTGATACTTAGCTGTAGTAGCTGTAGTCCATTTATACTCAGGGCTGTGTAACAAACAGTCCCTTGTAAAATTATTCCACAACTTATTTACTCATTTTACTGTATATGGACATTTGGATTGTTTCTTTTCTTTCTTTCTTTCTTTTTTTTTTGGTGCTATTAAGAAGAATGCTGCTAAGAGTGTGCTTATATATGTACCTGTACAAGCGTTTCTTTTGGGTCATACTTAAGAATAAAATTACACGCTCAAAAGTATGTCCACACTCCACCTTGGTACTGGCCATCATCTTCTGAAGTGACTGCTAATTCCTCCTCACACCACTCACAAGAGACTCTCCTGCTCCACATCCTCTGGTGTTAAATGTTGTCCCTATCTTCTCTTTGTGGCAGGCATTTACAGTAATTTTATCATATCTTTGGTGGAAAGAATTCTTAATGGTGATATCTTTGAATATATCGATAAATTCATTTAACGTTTGTACCTCCTGTGTCTGTTTACTGTTATTATTAATTTGTTGGATTCTTACAAGATTACCCAGTCTTATCTTCACACACCAATGCTTTCCAAACTTTCCTAAATACTAAGACTCACCTGGGTATCTGTCAAAAATATGGATCCTGGGGCCCCACTTTACGTCTTCCAAATCAGAATCGGTAGATGTTGGTTTGGACTTGGGATTCCCTCCTTTTAAACAATGTCCTTCGATGGTACCAACATCAGTCAAGATTGAGAAATGCTGCCCAGCCTGTACGGCTCATCTTTCCAGCTGAAACCAAGAGCTCCCAGCTGGAAGTCACCACCTTGTTGTATTACAACTTCTGTAGTAGAACAAAGTATGTGAATGGGTGGGTGTGACTTTCACGTAAGAACTCAGTAGTATGGACGGCCATATCTAAATAGGGACACTTCTAAAGTAATTACAATTGCACAATTATCACACAGTTTATTAAATGCTTAGTTCAGGTAACCATGCAGAGGGCAGTGGAGGCCAGTAAAATAAAAATTTTTGAAATTTAGATTCTTTTTTAAGGCAACAGCCAATGCATTATCTACCTCAAACTTTTCCTGTCTCCAATGAGGAATTAATTCCAATTGAAAATCATGCCCTGCCAACTTAAATATTTTATATTTCAATCCCAAAGGACCTGAAGACCACATAGACATCAAAATAGTTCTCCTTTTTGAACAATTATATACAAATCCTGGAGAATCACTCCCATACAAATATAGGCCTGATGAGGCTGCAGTTAATAAAATGGGAATGATTAGGATAGGAGTGGATTTGGAGGATGATTGGGAGTTTGGTTTTGGGCATGGTACTTCAAGATGCCTATTGGGCAGTCAAATGGAGACGTTGAGTAGGCATTTGGATATACTAGTCTGGTGCTTCCAGGAGATGTTCTGCTAGAGATATAAATTTGGGAATCATCAGGGTAGAAATGTTTTTTAAACCTTGAGATGGAATAAGATCATCAAAGGAATGAAGGTAGCAAGAGAAGAAAAGAAATCCTGGGGTAGCGTCCTAGGAACTGCAATGTTGAGGACTCAGAGGGAAAAGGAGCAGCCAGTGAGGTAGGAAACAACCCTGGGGGTCATGGTGCTATGGAAACCAAGTGAAGATAAGAGCTTCAGAAAGCAAGTGACCACTGAGTCAGTGCTGCTGAGAGGTTATGTAAGACGAGGGTTGAGATATGACAAATTTGGCAATGTACAGAGTATTTGTGACCTTGATAAGAGCAGTTTTAGGAGAGTGTTGGGACAAAGGCCTGACTGGAGTGGGTTAGGGGCTAGGGATACAAGAAATGAATTATGGATGAGTCTTTTGAGATTTCTGTAAAGGGTGGCCATTGAAAGGAGTAGTGGGGTCAAGAGAAGGTTTATTTTTAAGATGAGAGAAATGGTAATGTGTTTTTATAGTGGTAGGAATGGTCCAGGAGAGAAGGGAAAAATTTTAATGCTGAGGTGAGAAGAGAGGGGATCTACTGCCCAAGCAGTGGGACTGCCTCATCCTTGCTAACAGGAAGAAAGAGCATATGCATATAGAATTGAGTTTTTTCCAAGTGAGGAAATAAATAGGTGGGTTGAGGGTACATGTCAGAGAGTGACATAATGATGTTCCATGGGATTTAAGCCAGGTAAGAAATAGAGGACAAGAGGTGGATGAGGGACAATGGATTATGGTCCCAGTGTGTTGAAGCTTTGTTGACATTGAAGTCTTGGAGGAGTGAACTAGAAAGATAGGAGTTTGTGATTGAAAAGTAGAATGCTTGAATTTAAATTATGGAGGGGTTGTAGTTATTGATAATGACCAATCATAACACTGGAAGGACCGTGGGAAACAGCAGCTAAGGTAGGGGGAAAATCCAGATCCTTGGAAGTGAGGAAGGAAACAAAAAGCAAAAGCATTGGAAAGATTATTTTCGTGGATATTAAGGTCACCAAGAATTACATTAGAAGTAGGGGAGTGGAGAGAGCAAGCCAGGAATAAAGTCTTCCAGGAATAAGGTGGGAGGGAGGAATGACTCAAGAGTATACCGACAGTGTATGCAAGGTTCCCTTTTCACTGCATCCTCACAAACACCTGTTGTCTCTTGTCTTCTTGATGATAGTCATCCTAACAGGTATGAGGTGGTATCTCATTGTGGTTTTGATGATTAGTGATGTGAGCATCTTTTCATGTGTATGTTGGCCATTTTGATGTTCTCTTTGCAAAAATGTCTATTAGTTCTTCTGCCCATATTTTAATCAGATTGTTTCTTTTTTTGTTATTAAGTTAACTGAGTTCTTTATATATTTTGGATATTACCTCATTATTTGATATATGGTTTACAAAATTTTTCTCCCATTCTGTAGGTTGTCTTTTCATTTGATTTTTTTTTCTCGTGTGCAAAAGCTTTTCAGTTTGATGTAGTCCCATTTGTTAATTTTTGCTTTTGTTGTTTGGGCTTTTGGTGTCATGTTAAAAAAAACTCATTGCCAAGATTAATATAGATGAGCTTCTTCCCTATCTTTCCTTTTAGAAGTTTTACGGTATTAGGCCTTATGTTTAAGTCTTTCATCCATTTCAAATTAATTTTTGTGAGTGGTGTAAGATAGAAGTCTGGTTTTATTTTTCTTCAAGCATTTCTCTAGTTTTCCCAGCACCATTTGTTGAAGAGACTATCCTGTCTCCATTGGATATTCTTGGTTCACTTGTGAAATATTAGTTGATCATATATACTGGGATTTAATCCTGGGCTTTCTATTCTGTTCCATTGGTCAGTATGTCTATTTTTGTGCCAGTACTAAACTTTTTATTACTATGACTTTGTAGTATAGTTTGAAATTCAGAGGCATGATATGTTCAGCTTTATTCTTTTCTCTCAGGATTGTTTTGACTATTTAGAGTCTTCTGTGGTTCCACACAAATTTTAGGGTTGTTTCTTCTATTTATGTAAAGAATGTTTTTGGTATTTTCATGGGAATGGTGTTGAGTCTGTAGATGGCTTTGAGTAGTATAGCCATTTTAACAATGTTAATTCTTTCGATCCATGAACATGAATGTCTTTCCATTTGTGTCTTCAATCTCTTTCAGCAAAGTCTTGTAGTTTTCATTGTATAGCTCTTTCACTTCCTTGGTTAGGTTTACTCCTAAGTATTTTATTTTTTTGATGCTATTGTGAATGGGAAGGTTTCTTTATTTCTTTTTCAGATGCTTCATCATTAGTATAAAGGAATGCAACTGATTTCTGTATGATGATTTTGTATCCTGCCACTTTTTTTAAATTGGTGATTAATTCCAACAGTTTTTTTGACTGACTTTTTGGGTAAATTAAAAAAATGTATATATAAGATCATATCAGCAAATATTGATGATTTTACTTCTTTCTTTCTAATCTGGATGCCTTTTATTTCTTTGTCTTGCCTAATTGCTCTAGCTAGGACTTTCAGTATTATGCTGAATAGGGGTGGTGAGAATGGGCTTCCTTGCCACGTTCCTGACTTTAGAGGAAACACTTTCAATTTTTCTCCATTGAGTATAATGTTATTGTTGAGTTCATTATACATGACCTTTATTATGTTGGGGTATGTTCCTTATATACACAATATGTTAAGGGTTTTTATCATGAAAAATGTTGTATTTTGTCACATGCTTTTTCTGCATCTGTTGAGATGATCATGTGATTTTTAACTTTCATTTTATTGACGTGATGTATTACATTTACTGATTTACATATGTTGAACCATTCTGGCATCCCAGGGATAAATCCTACTTGGTCACGTGTAGAATCCTTTTTATGTGTTCTTGAATTCGATTTGCTAATATTTTATTGAGAATTTTTACATCTATATTTATCAGGGATATTGGTCTACAGTTTTCTTTTTTCTGGTATTTTGATATGGTATTGGTATCAATGTAATGCTGGCTTCATAGAATGAGTTTAGAAGTGTTCCCTCCTCCTTGATATTTTGGAAGAGTTTGAGGAGGATTAGTGTTAAGTTTTCTTTAAACGTTTGGTAGATTTCACCAGTAAAGCCATCTGGTCCTGGAGTTTTCTGTGTTGAGAGTTTTAAAATTACTGATTCAGTCTCTTTATTCATTACTCGTCTCTTCAGATTTTCTATTTCTTTCTAATTCAGTCTTGGTAGGTTGTGCATTTCTAGGTATGTATCCATTTCTTCTAAGTTATGTAATTTGTTGTCATAAAATTGTTTACAGTAGTCTCTTACAATTCTATGTATTTTTGTAGTATCAACTGTGTCTCCTCTCTCATTTCTAATTTTATTTATTTGACTCATCTCTTTTTTTTTCTTAGTTAGTCTAACTAAAGTTTTGTCAATTTTGTTTATCTTTTCAAAGAACCAGCTCTTAGTTTTGTTGATTCTTTCAATTGTTTTTCAGGTCTATATTTTATTTTCACTATGATCTTTCTTATTTTCTTCCTTCTGCTAACTTTGAATTTAATTTGTTCTACTCTTTCTATTTCCTTGATGTGTAAAGTTAGGTTGTTTATTTGAGATCTAACTTCGTAATATATGCATTTATTGCTATAAACTTTCTTCTCAGAACTGCTTTTGCTGCATCCCACTATATTTAGTATGTTATATTTCCATTTTCATTTGTTTCAAGGTAATTTTTTATTCCCTTTGGATTTCTTTTTTGACCCAAATGCTGTTTACAAGTGTGTTGTTTAGTTTCCACATATTTGCTGATCTTCTTACTTTCTTCTTGTAATTGAGTCCAGTTTCATACCACTGTGGTCAGAGAAGAGATTTGGTATAATTTCAGTCTTTGTAAATTTGCTAAGATTTGTTTTGTGGCCTATCATATGATCTATCCTGGATGAATGTTCCCTGTGCACTTGGGAAGAATGTATTCTGCTGCTGTTGGATGGAATATTCTATATATGTCTATTAAGACAATTTGTTATAAAGTGTGGTTCAATCCCAATGTTTCCTTGCTGACTTTCTGTCTGGACAATCTCTCCATTGCTGAGAGTGGGATATTGAAGTCCCCTATAATTACCGTTTTGTTATCTATTTCTCCCTTAAGATTTGTTATTATTTGCTTAATATATTTTGGTGCTTGGGTGTTGTGAGCATAGATAAATATAAATATATATTATATATATGATTGTTATATCTTCTTGATGTACTGACCCCTTTATCATTATATAATGACCTCTTTGTCTCTTGTTACCCTTTTTTGGCTTGAAGTCTATTTGTCTGATATAAATATGGCTACACCTGCCTTCTTTTGGATTCCATTTACTTGTAATATCATCTTATATCCTTTCACTTTGAGCCTATGTGTGTCTTTAGAGCTGAAATGAGTCTCTTGTAGGCAGCATATAGTTGGGTCTTGTTTTTTTAATCCATCCAGCCACTCTGTCCTTTTGATTGGTGAGTTCAGTCCTTTTACAGTTGAGTGATTATTAATATGTAAGGACTTACTACTGCTATTTTATCTTTTGCCTTCTGGTTATTTTGTCTTTCCATTGTTTCTTTTTCCTTTTGTTTCTCTCTACCTTTAAATTGGTGATTTCCCGTGGTGATTTGGTCAGTCTCCCCTTTTTAATGTTTGTGTCTCTTCTCTATCTTTATGCTTTGTAATTACCATCAGGTTTACATAAAACATTTCATAGATAAAATAGTCCTTTTTCTGCTGATAGTAATTTATCTTCATTTGCCTATAAAAGTTTTATCCTTTTACTCTTTCCCTTTTGTATTTTTGATGTCACAAATTATCTCTTTTATTTTTTTTTTTTTTTTTAAACTGGTTATGTTTTTTCCTTTATAGCTACTTTATTTATTTATTTATTTATTTTTGGCTGTGTTGGGTCTTTGGTTCGTGCGAGGGCTTCCTCCAGTTGCGGCAAGCGGGGGCCGCTCTTCATCGCGGTGCGCGGGCCTTTCACTATCGCGGCCCCTCCCATTGCGGGGCACAGGCTCCAGACGCGCAGGCTCAGCAGCTGTGGCAAGCGGGGGCCGCTCTTCATCGCAGTGTGCGGGCCTTTCACTATCGCGGCCCCTCCCATTGCGGGGCACAGGCTCCAGACGCGCAGGCTCAGCAGCTGTGGCTCACGGGCCCAGCCGCTCCGCGGCATGTGGGATCTTCCCAGACCAGGGCTCGAACCCGTGTCCCCTGCATTAGCAGGCAGATTCTCAACCACTGCGCCACCAGGGAAGCCCAAATTATCTCTTTTTATGTTATGATTTTGTTATTGAATTGTAGTAGCTATAGATGTTTTAATGCTCTTTTCCTTTAACCTTTGTGTTGTAGTTAAGAGTTTAATAATATACTATTCTAAAAAAGAGTTACAGTTTTCTAATTCTGACTATCTACATATCACCTTGATCAGAGTTTTGTGTACCTTTTGTTTCAGATTGAAGAGCTCCTTTCAACATTTCTTGTTAGGCAGGTCTCATAGTGGTGAATTCTCTCACTTTTGTTTGATGGGAAAGCCTTTATTTCTTCTTCATATCTGAATAATAACTCTGCTGGATTGAGTATTCTTGGCTGATGGTTTTTATCTTTCAATACTTTGAATATGTCCTTCCACTCTCTCCTAGCCTGTAGAGTTTCTGCTGGAAATCTGCTGATAGCCTAATGGGGGTCACTTGTAGGTTACTGTCTTTTCCCCCAGGCTGCCTTTAAAATTCTTTATCATTGACTTTTGGTAGTTTTAATATAATATCTTAGAGAAGTTCTTTTGCATTGAGATAAAAGGTTTTCTAATAGTATCATGGACTTGTATATTCAGTTCCTTCCCCAGGTTTGGGAAGCTCTCAGCTATTATTTCTTTAAATACACTCTCTGCTGCTTTCTCCCTCTTTCCCTCTTCTGGAATACCCATTATTCTTATTTTGGCTTTTCTAATGGAATCAGATAGTTCTTGTAGAATTTCTTCACTTTTTAAAAATCTTAGTTCACTCTCCTCTTCCATCTGAATAATTTCTCGATTCTATCTTCCAGCTCGCTAACTCTCTCTTCCATCTGATCTGATTATTTCCAATGTGTTCTAATACATTGCATTCTTCATCTCATCTGTTGAGTCCTTCAGCTCCAGAATTTCTGTTTGGTTCTTTTTTAGAGTTTCCATCTCTTTGGTACCGTACTCCTTTTCTTCAGTAATTTTATTCCTGAGATCATTGTATTAGCTTTATGAGTTTTCCCGTAGCTCACTGAATTTTGTCATAACAGCTCTTTTGAGTTCTTTATCAGTTATATCGTGATATTCTGTCTTTGGGTTTAGTTGCTGGAAAATTGTCATTTTTTGTGTGTGGAACCAATTACTATGCTGCTTGATGAGTTTTTCCTTTGCTGCTGCATTTGAAGTAGTGAAAGCCTTTCTTATTCAGGTAAAGCTTTGTTTATTTTGATTCTAACAGTTCAACAGTCTGCTGGCAGTTAGGAGCCTTCCTTTTGTTTTCCAGAAGGTGGCGCTGTCCACAAGTTTTTGGTTTCTCTTAGAGGAGCTGATGAAGCTAAGGTCAGAACATGGTAAAAAGAAAGTCTGGGGACAGAGTGAGGGGAGGTGTGTACTTAGCATCTGGAGCTTTGGGGGGGGTGGGGGGTCCATGGCTGGTAAGGGATCCTCAGGTGGGGGGGTGTCCCAGAGGTCTGGGCCAGAATCCGGGGAGACAGCAGGAGAGCTTCCCTTCAGATCTCTTTGCCTACTTTCCTTTCCTTTCCCTCCCCCATCACCAAGTCTCTCCTCAGAGAGAACAGGTCACTCCAGCTGCAGGACGCACAGCAGGACAGACCCCCACTCACTGCCTTTACCCTCGACTCCTCTGCCAGCAAGGTCATGCTGTCCCACTCCGTGCCTGACCCAGCACCGCCTCTGCTGCCACTCCCCTTACTTTGCAGCCTCTGAGGTCCAGTCTGCCCACTTTTGGGGGCACAGATGGATGGATCTCTCAGGTGACCTGGTATTGACAACAGATTTTTGGGTCTTAATTTTAAAATTCTGAGCTAATTTTAATCCCTCTGCCGCTTTGAATACCAAGCTTAAACCTACTTTTATCTTATAATGGGTCAGAATCTTAAATGAAGCCCTCAAAATCAGTGGAAAGGGCTCCCTCCCTACTGCATATCAAGTAAATTTGGATCAGCTTCTTGATTTATTCAATGCATATTGAAAGCCAGGCTGCCCCTAAGAGTAGGAGGAAAACCTGTTCAGAGCAGCTGCTTGAGGGCCTGAGTGTTTCTGTAGGGCCTTTGGCTGTTGGCAGCATTGAGGTAAGGGTCCTGTCAGGTGGCAGAACCTTAATTGTATAAGGTGCCACACACATTTGTATAATTGGGGCATGTGTAATTATATATGATGGAGATCACTAGTTTGTGGCCTAAATAGAAAATACTTACAGACATCTAGATGTGTTTGGTTCTTTCTTAAAAATTTTATTTATTTATTTATTTATTTTTGGCTGCGTGGGGTCTTTGGTGCTGCGTGCGGGCTTTTCTCTAGTTGCAGCGAGCGGGGGCTGCTCTTTGTTGCGGTGCGCGTGCCCCTCATTGCGGTGGTTCTCTTGTTGTGGAGCACAGGCTCTAGGCGCGCGGGCTTCAGTAGTTGTGGCACGCGGGCTCGAGAGTACAGGCTCAGCAGTTGTGGTGCACAGGCTTTGTTGCTCCATGGCATGTGGGATCTTCCCGGACCAGGGCTCGAACCTGTGTCCCCTGCATTGGCAGGAGGATTCTTAACCACTGCACCACCAGGGAAGTCCCAATGTGTTTGGTTCTTGAGTCAAATTCATTAAGACCACATTGTCACTTGAGGAAGAAGTGGTTTCAACACTGAGGTGTTCCAGCCCTGACTCCCTGGTGTCCTGTAAAGTCAGTCTCTCAACATTAGCACTGCAAATTTAACATAGTCTTTACATGGAAGTCCTGCTTCTCCTGTCATTTGTAGTACAAACTGGTCTTCAGTCTTTCAACCTTCTCATTCTGGCAAAATAGAAACCCATGATCCCTCTTCTAATCTGTTTGTCACAAACACATGTTAATCAGTCTCTTTCCTTACTGCAGTGTTTCATCTTGATTCAGTCTTGTAGCATTCCCAATGTCACTTTATTGTGTAAAATATATGCTGAGGTTCTAAGATTTGCATACATGATGAGACACTTGTGAATGTTTAGTGAAAAGTACCATTATCTTGATGCCACCATCCCTGTATCAGGAAATTCGAATAATCACCTTTGATTTAAGTCCTTGAAAACTTGCTTAAAGGGCTGTTTTGATGCTTGAAACTTATGCTAGTTCAAAATTTAGGTTCACTTCTATTTACTGAATATAGTTTTGTTTTAAAAGGAAGATATTTTGCTTCTTTTCATGAGTTGGTAGAAAGTATAACTATCGATATTTTATTTAATTGACTTTGAGCTTCAAGAATTACTGTGTGTGTGTGTGTGTGTGTGTGTGTGTGTGTGTGTGTGCATTATATAGCTGACAGATTCTTGGTTAATAATTAAGTCCAGATAAAATTCCTAATATGTACTATGGATAAAGGAAAGAAAATTTGTATAATCCTTCATTATTCTTCTAGTTATTTAGTATTATATAGATACAGCTTACATATCTGCTTTCAAACCAGGAGAAAAGTGTGAGTGTCCTACTGGGCTAGCAGTAAAGTTTTCTATAGTAATGAAAAATTGTCCACACTTTGAAATCCATTGCTTATGAGCTGTCTGACTTTCATTTATGCAGTATTTTCTCAAGATACTACAATATTTTATATTTATCTTAAACTCATTTAAAATCTATATTTACAGTATTTTTCTTCCTCTCTGTAGTGTATACAGATGAAGACATTTATTACAGCCTTCAATTTATTTGCTGTTTACTTAATAGCCAGGTTTGCTTAATGTGACCTTTATTAGATAAAAAGGAAATAGAGTATCAGTAGATTTCTTTCATCAATAGGATGCAATTACCTGAGTGATTGTTTAATGAAAGGATAATGTCAGAAGATCTGTACTGGAGGAGCTATTTTAAGAGCAAAGGACAGTTTTATGCAAAAAGTTCACACAGAAGGTAGGGTTATCATTAACATGGGCTTAACATTGAGTAGCAGCCAATTTTCTTCTCTTTTCTCTTATTTCATGCTTTAGCAATCATCAACACAAATGATATGGATGATAAATGTACTTTATCACGCAAGGAATGTTAAGTTTAGAGAATGCTTCAGTTTGTTATTGCTTAGGAACTTTGCAGAAATACAGCAGTCACCCAGAGTAAAGCTGAGACATACTTTCCGTTCAGTGTGAGCCCTGCCCAAGGTGAGCACATCCACACGCCTGACACATCTTTTGGACAGTTCTATTGAGATGCATGGAAATGGTTTTATTTCCTTGATCTAGACATTCATAAAATAAAAACTATTGTGCTATAATATAAAACGTGTTTTATATTTGTAACAAAGTAGGTTAATTTAGAATTTTTTCCATTTTCTCTAAAACTTAGAGTGAGAATTTATGAACTGCCAAAAGCATGAACAATTACAATCTTCGTGGTGATTACTGCTGAAGCCTTTGTTTGGCATTGGTTCTGGAGGGGTGTTATTTCTTTTATTTTAAAATGCCAGATTTAAGACACATCAGTAAAGAACTGTATTCACTTGAATGTGAAAAGAAAGCCCTTGGTGGGTTTCCTCAGCTGGAAATCTGTAGGTTATATTCTTCTTCTTCTTAAGAAATTCTGAGAAGTGATGCACATATAATAAAACCAACCTCAAATTCAGCAAATCTTTTCAGAAACCAGTTGGCAAAGTCAAAATGATTAACTGCTTACCTTTCAACCCAAGGAAAGACCAATGCCTCTGAGTTTTAGAAGTTTTTAAAACTTCCAAATTGCTTAATTAAATTCAAATTTTTTCTTTGAGTCATGTTACCTTAAAGACAGTCCTTCTACTTTCTAGAAATTTTCCCTTAAAAATTAAAAAATGTAATTTTTCAGTAAGTGTCCAATTCTTCTCCGCTGTCTCCTTCAGTGGTACATCCAATCACTGTTTGTTAGCCAAGTGTCTCGGCTATTTATTGTTAGGTAATGAACCATTTCCAGATTTGGAGGCCTAAAGAGCACAATTTGTTATTTCTCACAGTTTCATGGGCCAGGGCTCAGTTGGGTGCTTCTCTGCATAAGGTCTGTTATACATATGCATTTAGCTGAAAGCTTGGTCTGGGGGTGGATATCCAAGGTGCCCTCTCCTTCTACAGGGCCAAGCTCCATTTAAGGCTCTGGTCTGGGCTTCCTTACATCCAAATGGCTGAGCCCTAGGAGAAGAGTGTGGAAGTTGAAATCCCCTTCAGGCCTGGGCTTGGAAGCCCCAGAACATCACTTCCACTGTTTTCTATTGGACAAGTCAAGTCACAGGACCACTCCAGATTCAAGGGAGGGAAGACAGATTTCCTTTGTTGATGAGATGAGAGGCATACATGTACATGGTCAGAAGGAATTAATGGCTGCTTTCATTAACACTATCTATTACCCTAGAGTGGTAATATTTGTTTATTTCTCAGATAGCAAACATTTATTGAGCCCTGGGAAACAAAATGGAGATGGAGTCCATAAATTGACATGGTTCCTATCTTTGTGATAATTATAGTGTTGTACAAAAGATCGACAATTAAACAAGTACACAGCACCTGTGTTTTTGGCAACATGGCAGATTAAATAACACAGACAAAATATAAAAATGCAGAATAAACTTTGACAAATTTTTGAATGCATAGCCAGGAAATTTCCAGTGACACAAATAAAGAGGATAAAATTTAAAGCACGTTAAGTGTGCAAAGTGATGCTACAGTGGTTTATAAAGACATCCAACAGGATATAAGCTTTAAAGGTTAGAAGCCAGGGTTTGAAGGTGTCCAGGGAGAGGAAGGGTGGAGAATGGAAACAGACTGCTGCATCTTTCATGTAAAGGGTCTAAAATTTCTACCTGAACAACCTAGTGAAATATTGAAACACTAAACCTGAGCAACCAATGGGCATGGAGCCAATAATCTGTGAGAAAACCAAAGCTGAAAAATTAACACAAAACTGTTATATCTGTAAAATCGTTGGGATATCAGGCAGAAATTAACACAAATCTTCTCCGTACGGGCACCTCACATGTATAGGGCACAGAGTGCCCACAGAAAAAAAGTAACCCCAAAAGTTGAGCTAACAATAAAACATTAGTCACCATAGATGGCAGTTTCCTAAGGCTGCTCACCAACATTTCTGTGTTCTTCCCATTTAGGTATTCAGTATTAATGCATTTCCCCGTTCCCTTGAATGCCATGTGAATGGCACGACTGGCTAACGAATTGTGAGTGGAGATTACATGTGTCATTTCTTGCGGGGAGCATTTAAGAGTGTGTGTGCTATTATTTGTAATACTCTCATCCTACCTTGGTGATTGATTGTGAAAGCATATGTGTTGATAATGAAGATGCAACTCTGAGCCCTCATACTGAGGACACTGTCTTAGAGAGTAACTTGAACCTGAGGCCTGATAGATATGCATCTTAAAAACATTTAAACTTGGAGATTATATGCTTCTGTGGCATAACTGAGCATATCATAATTAATAAAATATACAAGGAAATTAATTAACAAACAATTCAAAATATAGTACTTAAAGAACTTTAAATAAAGGATAATCTGAAAGTCAAATAAGTGTAATGTTGATTATTTTATTTAAAAACTCTATTTTTAAATAATTATAAATGTAAAAGAAGGAAAAGGCATTATAACCAAAGAAAAAGACAATGCAAAAAACAGAGATTTGAAAAGTAGCCAGTGGGATTTCTAGAAATGCAAAAATGTAGTTATTTAAATTGAAAATTCAGGCATTCAAACAAAATCACCAGGCATGTTGGGAAACAAGATCAAGTGAGTGATAACTAAAAGTAATGTCAGTAAAAATAAAACCGTAAGTGATTGAGACATTGAACTTATTAGGTAAAGATTTTACAATAACCATGGTTAATTTCCTGTCACTGTGGAGGGATGGCCATTTCTCAAGACAGCTGCAAGTTCTCCAGACAGGAGCAGAGATAGCCCTACCACAAGAAGCAGAAATGTGACTTGGAGTGACCATCAACCAGCACAAAGACCAGCCTTCACGACATACCGACAGTGTGGAAGCAGGCGGCAAGAAGTAGCATCGTCTAAGGCGTGTACTCACCAACTTAGAGTCACCAGTGTGGTCTGTAGGGGTGCCAGTAGTGAGCGACATTAAGGTCCTGGGGAAGAGTGCTGTGCTCAGATGGTACTGCAACACCCACCTAAGGGTCTTCTTCTTCAGCTCAGTTAAACGTTCAGACTCACAGAATTACCAAAGGCGACTCTTAGAACATAATTACTTAGAAAAATATAGGGCAAGAAGCACAGCCTGCCTGGGAAGGCAATCTGCTTTACTCAAGACTACTGATTCAAGTTAACCTCGTCTGGAAACACCTTCACAAATACCCCCCAAAACAATGTTTAACTGGGCACCCCATGGCCCGGTCGAGTTGACACATAAAATTAACCATCACATCATCCTTGAACAGAGAGAGAGTAAGTGATAAAATTTGGGAGCTGACCATATAACGAACCCTATGTCTAGTTCTATCCAGGGGCACCTCTTAAGCTAATTATATAGCAGAGTGGGGTGAGAATGGGTCATGCACACCCGAATGTCAGACCACAGACAACGCTGTCGAGGAATTAATGAAGGCAAGTCATGTGAGAAGGTTGGGGGAAATCTGGTTGGGAGCTACTGGAGGATGTACCTTTTCCGGCTATAACCCAAGCCCCTTAGATATACTAAAAAAATCAGATTTTGAATAGAGGGACAAACCACATGGTATAATTTTGGCCATGTTGTTAAAACAATGCCAGAAGCATAGAAATGAAATGGCTGAATCATGATTTTGGAAACAGAATACTGTATGATCAACCTAAAGTTGGAAAGATTTTTCTAAAATGAATATCGTGTATCCCTTGTTTAAGTCATAGTACCTAAGATTCCTTATACTTTTTGTGGGCCACGTTGTATTATTAGAACTCCATATTTATAGTTACTTCACAGAATCTCTCTTATAAATTTTTCTTACTTTGAATGCAGCTGCACACATCTTTAAACAAAAAGCTCATATTTATATATTTTTTCATCTTAACTGAATTGCTTCAGCATTGTTGTAGAAAAATATTGATTTTCAGGTCCTATTAAATGTCTATTATTATTTATTAGGAAATGCTCCCTCATCCTTGCCTTGGTTGATGAATATCTGCTCTCTTGCTTGTTCCTTGTGATTTACTTCTCTCTCAGTGCAGCTGGAGGTACATAATTAACACTTCATACGATAAAGAACTTTGCTCCCCCAGAGTTCAGGAGAATCTTACTTGGTGCCAGTGAAGTTCTGACTTATTTTCTGCTACTATTTTCTGAGGGAACGGGGAACTTGAAGAGATTGTAAATCCTAAATCCAGTGTCCTTTGAATGACCTTGCAGGTCTCTCCTGTTCCCAAGCCCACTGGTGGTACAGTGTGTACAGCACAAAGGTAGCAGCTGGGGCGTCCACTGGTCAGAGCTGGGGGCCTTGGCACCGAGCAGGATCGTCCAGGAGGAAGGGGTCACTTCTAATCCATCCACCCAGGAAGGCCACCCTGTGTGCTCTCAAGAGTCTTGTGCATTCTGGCTCCACTGTTTAATATATATTTTTTCAACCAGCTAGTTAAATGTCATAGTAATAAAACCATGGACTTCAGAGGGAAAACCATACATGTTCGAATTTTGGTTTTACCATTAATCACCAGTTTGATTTTTGTTAAGTGAGGGTAGCTGCATGAGCCCCTGTTTTCACATCATTTTTTTCTTTTTAAATTACGAAAGTTATTCATACTCATAGAAAATGAATAAACACACCAAAAAAAAAGGGGTGATGTCTCAGAATTCCACTACAGAGGGGACTTGATGTGACTACCTTCAAAGTTTTTTCTTTGCCTACACATGAAAATTAAAATTAGAATCAGAGTTTATACGTATTTACTTGCTTAAATTACAAATATCTTAATTCAACTTTATTTTCTTGACTGCATCTTAGGAATGTACCGGAATTTATTTCACTAATCAGCTATTGCTTTACATAGATGCATATTTATGCACATTCATGACTTATTCCTGCTAAAGATAGTTTTCCAAATGCCTTTTTCAAATTTATGTCTACAACTGTCATATATGAATAGTATATAAGAAATGTCTATTGCTATATATTATCATCCTTTCAAGAATGTATGCCTTTTTTTGTTTTTAAATTTATTTATTTATTTTTGGCTGTGTTGGGTCCTTGTTTCTGCGCGAGGGCTTTCTCTAGTTGTGGCAAGCGGGGGCCACCCCTCATCGCGGTGCGCAGGCCTCTCACTGTCGCGGCCTCTCCCGCTGCGGAGCACAGGCTCCAGACGCGCAGGCTCAGTAGTTGTGGCTCACGGGCCCAGCTGCTCCGCGGCATGTGGGATCCTCCCAGACCAGGGCTCGAACCCGTGTCCCCAGCATTGGCAGGCAGACTCCCAACCACTGCCCACCAGGGAAGCCCAAGAATGTATGCCTTTTTGATAGATAAAAATTATATATTTTTTGGTTGCTATAATTTGCTTTTCATTGAATAACGTAGGATTGAGCTTGTTTTTTATTTGTTTACTTGCATTTGTATTTATTTGTGAATTTCATGATTCTGACTTTTCCCTACGTTTCTACTCTTTATTTATTTATTTATGGCTGTGTTGGGTCTTCGTTTCTGTGCGAGGGCTCTCTCTAGTTGTGGCAAGCGGGGGCCACTCTTCATCGCGGTGCGCGGGCCTCTCACTATCGTGGCCTCTCTTGCTGCGGAGCACAGGCTCCAGACGCGCAGGCTCAGTAGTTGTGGCTCACGGGCCCAGTTGCTCCGCGGCATGTGGGATCTTCCCAGACCAGGGCTCGAACCCGTGTCCCCTGCACTGGCAGGCAGATTCTCAACCTCTGCGCCACCAGGGAAGCCCCTACGTTTCTTTTCTTAAAAAATAGTTTTCTTCTTGGTTTGTAAGAGCTCTTTATATATTTTTTACAAAGTTAACCTTTTCTATGTCCTGTATGTGTTTCAGGGGATTCCACACCAAAGATTAGAGGAGACTGCCTTCTCTTAGTTTATTCATTGAGTCTCTGTAACAGCCAGAGAGAATTCAAGAGGGTGACATTAGTCAGAAGAGATTTTTTTGTTTTTTTATTTTTAAGTCCCCTTTACTTTCTGGACAAATAGTAGTTATGATTGAATTCAATCTGCAGTGGATCTACAGCTTTCTGTTGGCAAGGTATATTTCTTTGATCTGTTCCCTAGATCCATTGTATCTTACGAGATGAGGACAAAGATGAGGCTGGTCAGTTGTTAAACCTTTGTGGAAACAATCTAGTCACTACATTTTCCCTGGGTGAGGGACACACCTCCCTCTTTAGTTTGTGGGATGATTGCCAGCGATGGTATCCAATTACAGCTTTTTCATTCTCTACTGGGTACAAAGTTGCACTTCCTTTACACTCCAGCAGAAACACAGCAAAGCCAGCATGAGAACATTTTCTGATACAGAGCAAGCTATAATTACTTTTACCTCATACTTCTGTTTTTTCTGTTGGTTATAACTTCTATATGAGTCTGGTGGTATAGCAGTCCTCTGATGTCAGTTTCCAAGTCTTTTCCTGGAGGAAGGAAGGACAAATTTTTCTTATGGTAAATGGCCAAAACTTTTCATGCTAAGGCAAGATTTCTTTTGGTTCTCTGGCACAGTAAGTTGCAAATAAAATTTTTCCATGTATAATTTGCCTTTTAATTTTGTTTACAGTGTATTTTTCCAAAACTCTACTGTTAATATTTTCAAACATCCAGAAGCACTGAACTAACACAATGAATACTTGTATAGTCTCTACCTGTCTTCACAACTGTGAACAATTTTCCCTATTTATTTGGTGTGTTCTCTATATATTTCCCTAAACCATTGGCAAATGAATTGCAGAAATCATAATACATCACCCCTAAATACTTCCAAATGTATCTGTAAAAATATTGAATTATATAAATAAAATGTATATATGTATAACCATATACCATTTGCTACACTTAATAAAATTAACAATTTTATATCACCCAATATCCAGTTCAAATATGATGTATTTTTGACATTCAAATTTTTAAATTGTCAAAACTATCAATCTTTTCCTTTGAACTTTTTTCTTTGATAATATGCTTTAAAATAAGTTCTCTATTTCAAAAATTAAAGATATTTTATTATACTTATCTGTATTCTTGCCCTTGTATGTTTTTTTTCCATTTGAATTTCTAATCTATTTAGGATTCATTTGGATGAATTTGGTTCTAAGGGGAAAAATCAAATTTAATTTTTCCATACTGTTAGATGATTATCTCAGCATGATTGATCAATCATATTTCCCCCACTAATTAAAAATGACACCTTTATACTCTACAGGAATCCACTGTGTACTTGGTCATTTCACTGCTCTGTTTATTCCTGTGCCAGTGATGCCTACTTACAATTACTATAGCTTTTCCTGAGTTTTAATATTAGATATCCATATGCTCATTCCAGAAATCCTCAGTTACTTCTATCTACACCCCCTCATGGCCTCCAATCTAGTTTTGTCATCCTTGTACTTAGTGACTAGACTTCCTTGAATACAAAATGTCAGTAAGAAACCACACTGCACAAAATGTTAGAGGCACCCCATTTATTGTGACAACTACAATTACCCATGCGGATTTCAAAAATGCCACCTAGGGGTCCATTTGAGATAAGTTAGTTTAAGCATCATTTCATTAAGAAATGTCTTGAGATTAGGTAAGCACTCCTGTTATACATGCCAGAGCACATCTGAACTCTCTTCAAAAAATATTTGTCTTGTTCATCAGCACCTGTTGCATACAGTGCCTGTCACTTGGTCCATGATCAATAAACATTTGTTAAACGGCTAATGAATAGAATGGCCAGATGTAAAGTGTACTGGAAAAATAACAACGGCAGCACAAACCTATACTCTCTAAGAATAAGAAATGTGTGAGTAAAAATTATTACTGAAAAGAATAAGACAAATTGAAACAAATAGTTTATGGCTGAAAAAATCAATATTATAAATTAGACACCACTATCATTGGATCTAAATGATCTGTTGGTTTAATGCAATTTGAATCTAATTTTAACCATGATTCAATATTTCTAAAGGTCTTTGGAAAATAAACAGATGAGACTAGCTAAGGCAATATTAAAAATTAAAACAATAAGATGGTAGTACAAGAACCAGCAGACAAGCTACTGTAAGGAAATGGGCCTAAAAGAATCCTGGTTTATATAAGTACTGTGCATAAAACAAAAGATGAAGAGAGAGGCTATTCAGTACAGGGATTTGGAAAAACTGACCAAGTATTTGAACTAAAAAAAGATAGATACTCACTTCTACCATACACTGAAATAATTTTGATATGGAATAAAGAACTAAGTGTAAAAAGAATAAATAAATATTTTATTTACAATCTACCTCTTGCCTTCTGATGAAGTGGATGCAAAAGAGAGATAGTTGGGTGATGGTTGAATCTGATGGTGAAATTAGAGCATTCAACAGGAAGTAAAATCGCCATATGTATGAAGAGAGGCAATGAGAGTGTGTGTGTGTGAGAGAGAGACAGAGAGACAGAGAGAGCGACAGAGAGAGAGAGAGAGACAGAGGGAGCAAAGGAGATACCAGGGCAAATAGAACTATGAAGCTGAGGATGAGAAATCACTAAGTCACTGAAATATTAAAGAGAATTTATTTTCAGGGAAGTTTTTTTGTTTATCTGCCTTCAGACCCAAACTGAAACTTAGGCTGTTCTGAGTCTCAAGCCTGCCAGCCTTCAGACTGGACTAAACCATCGACTCTCCTGGGTCTCCTTGCCAGCCTCTATAATTATAGGAACCAATTCCTTATGATAAGTCCCTTTATGCATACACATCCTGTTGGTTCTGTTTCTCTGGAGGACTCTGACTGCTGCACCATGTGAGGATGGAGCCAGAGATTGCAGGAAAAAAGCCAATGTCCCAATTCCAGGCAATCAGGCAGGAAAAATTCCCCCCTACTCGGTGAGGGACAGCCTTTTTGTTCTAGTCAGGGCCTCAACTGATTGGGTGAGGCTCACCTGCATTGGGGAGGGCAATACGTTACTCAGCCTACCTACCTAAATGTTAATCTCATCCAAAACACCCTCACAGACACCCCAGAATAATGTTTGATCAAATACCTGAGTGCCCTGTGGCCCAGTCAACTTGACACCTAAAATCAACCATCACCCAGGACATTCTGTGTGTGTGTCCAAATCTCTATATGAGTGATGGATGTTCACAAAACTTGTGATCATCATTTCATGATGTATGCAGGTCAAATCATTATGCTGTATACCTTAAACTTATACAGTGCTGTATGTAAACTATATCTCAATAAAACTGGAAGAAAAAAATTAAAAATAAAATAAATAGAATCACAGCACTCGAGTGGTCGGGGGGCTGCTTGGGAAGCATGGGGTCCCTTGGGCAAGTGACAAAGTGTGGCAGGAGCCATCAGCTGGTTGCAGGGAGGGGGCTTCTCAGCCTCGGGAAGAGGACGCTCAGTTGTCTTTAAACTGGGGGGTTGGCACGAAGAAAAAAGGCGTCACATGTGGTGTCGGAGGGCCAGAAGAAAGGTGAGGCGGGGACACAGATAATGTACTAATGACAAAAATTTTTAAAAATTTATTAGAGCTGCTGAAAAAGGTGGAACACAGATTGTCTCGGGTAGCGGTGAGGTCCCTGCCATTGGCAGGGTTCACGGACTTCAGGCCCCGGGCAGCCCTCCCGGACCTGAGGTTTGGGAACCTAAGTAAAGCACTTGTCATTTGCCCCTTTTAAAATTAATGCTGTTATCAACACTCCTTCATTCTAGCTTCTTGAGGACACCTGGGATCCGATCCTGCCACCCGGCACATACAGTTCCGAATCCCAGTGTTTGGAAATTAATTGTTTGTAGCTGTAATCAAGTTAGGATGAGGTCATAATGAATTGGGGTGGGTCCTAATCCACTGACTGGTGACCTTATAAGAAGGGGAGATTTGTATCTATAGATACAATACTAAAGAAGTAGAAAAATATTTTTCCTTGTGATGAGAACTCAGGATTTATTCTTTTGACAACTTTTACATATAGCATACAGCAGTGTTAATTGTATTTATTATGTTGTACTTATTTATCTTATAACTGGAAGTTTGTACCTTGTGACTGCTTTCATCCAATTCCCCCTCCCCCCAACCTCTGCCTCTGGTGATCACAAGTCTGATCTCTTTCTCTATGAGGTTGTTTGTTTGTTTGTTTTTGAAGTATAATTGACCTATAACACTATGTTAGTTTCTGTTACAAAGCATAGTGATTCGATATTTCTATACATTTCACAATGACCACACGGTAAGTCTAGTTACCATCTGCCACCATACAAAGATATTATATAGTTATTGACTATATTCTCCATATTGCACATTTCATATCTGTGACTCATTTATTTTTCAGCTGCAAGTTTGCACCTCTTAATCTCCCTCACCTATTTCTCTTCTCCTTTCCCTCCTCTCTGGAAACCACTTGTTAGTTCTCTGTATCCATGACTCTGTTTCTGTTTTGTTATGTTTGTGCATTTGTTTTGTTTCTTACATTCTACATATAAGTGAGATCATACTGTATTTGTCTTTCTCTGTCTGAATTATGTCACTTAGCATAATACCCTCTAGGTCCATCCATGTTGTCACAAATGGCATTATTTCATTCTTTTTTATGGCTGAGTAATATTCCATTGTATATATGTACCACATCATCTTTATTGATTCATCTATTAATGGACACTTAGGTTGCTTCCATACCTTGGCTATTATAAATAATGCAGCAATGAACATAGGGGTGCACATATCTTTTCTAATTAGTGTTTTCATTTCCTTTGGGTAAATACCTAGGAGTGGAATTGCAGGATCATATGGTAGTTCTATTTTTAATTTTTTGAGGTATCTCCATACGATTTTCCAAAGTGGCTGAACCAATTTATAATCCCACCAACAGTGCACAAAGGTTCCCTTTTCTCCACATCCTCACTAACACTTGTTATTTGTTGTTTTTTGATAATAGTCATTCTGACAGGTGTGAGGTGATATCGCATTGTGGTTTTGATTTGCCTTTTCCTGGTAACAAGTGATGTTGAGCATCTTTTCATGTGCCTGTGGGCCATCTGTATGTCTTCTTTGGAAAAATGTCTGTTCATTTTTCAGTCGGGTTGTTTCTTTTTTTGATGTTGAGTTGTATGAATTCTTTGTATTAGATTTTGGATATTAACCCCTCATCGGATATATTGTTGGCTGTGATTCTATTTGATACACACCTGCAGCTCCTCCCAGCCCTGCAGGTGGCCCTCAGGGGTGTCTGGTAGCCTTGCCAGCAGCCTGGCCCCGTCAACCTGCCATCCCGGTAGCGCTTACACTCTGCACAGTCAGGCCCAGAGGTCCTAAATGGATATGGGTCCCACTCTTGATTTTGGAGGCAGTACTGGAAAGATAGCTAACCCAGGGGAGAACGACAGTAGAACATGGATCACTAAGGGAAAAGCAGGCACAAAGGAGACAGATAAAAGCAAAACGAGGAGCTCTGCTGCAGTGCCCTGATGATCTTGCCGTCTCCACACGGTCACACGGGAAGGGAGGCTTAGCCACGGCCAGACTCACGACTTGCGGGCCGCCGGGTAACAGCTCTGGAGCACAGGGAGACAAGCAGCCCTAAGCCGCTGTCAAAGGCAGTTGTCCATCTCCCTCCCTACCTCGCGGGAGGTGCCTGTCATCTGCACCCCGGTGTCACTAAAGCGCTGGACTTCCTCCGCATGCCCCTTGGCTACAGCTGCAGCTATAAACCACGTGGCTGCAGTTAGAATGGGCTCTGCGGCGGCCAGTGACCCGCATGCTGCTTGTCATCTGGACCCTCTGGTTCAGTGTCATCCGTGGAACTAAGGACGTGGGGAACTGACGCCAGGCTGGTTGGTTTCTGCTGTAAGTGATAAACCGTGCGAATCCGCGGAGGCAGGCGGACCTAACAGATACAAGGAGTGATGCTTGCAGCTCCGTCCATCCCTCGTGACTGCCTGCGGTCTGCTGACTGCGTGTTATCAGTGGAAGAAACATCATCTCCCGAAGCAGAAATAAAGTTCTGATAAGTGCGTTGGACGACTTACTCCACTGCTCTGAGCCGTAACTTTCTCTTTTGCCAAATGGGGATTGTAATACCTATTTTTCAGAGTGGCTGTGAGAAGAGCGTGAGAGACTAAATTTACTGGGTTTAGAATAAGTCCATAAAATCAAAGTCCTCTACCTGGAAGTAGAGAATCAAATGATGTGAGATTGTTTTGTGCTTAAACATTTTCTTAAAACACTGTAAAATTTGAAGTGAGCCATGATAATCTAGCTTCAATATAATTACATCCGTTGGGTGTTTATATCATTTTTATACTATATTTTTTGCTATTAAGTAAGTGAAAGATTCTCAGCTATTGCTCTAATTAGCATTTTTGGTTATTATTTAGGATCATATTCTCTCATGTGTTGTTTATTATTTGTAAACATCTATACAGTATTGTGTGAAATATTTTAATCTTTTCCCAGATATCTAATGGGATGTTAATATAAAGATCAATTAAAAATATAAAATTACATTTAAAAATTATGATTCTTTCCCAATTGTAATATTAAAAATGTTTTCTAATCTGTTGCTTTTTAGGTTTTTTTTTCTTCCTTCTGTAGCTTGTAAATATTTTATGTTCAAATACATTAGTTTGTCCCACTGTGATTTCTTCTACTGCTTCAAAGCAGAGATTGCTCTCATGATACAGATCTGGTAAATATTCTATTACTTGTAGACTTTCTTTTTAGATTTTTAAAGTTTTATTTTTGCTTGATTTGGAAGTTACCTTGTTTGGATGTACCTTAAATATTTTTATACAGTTGATAGGCATTAAAAATATTATATCAATGATATTTCAATATATACTTGTTCTTGACCTTCCTGATCAAGTCATGTGTTTTAATGTACAGTTACACTATTCATGTCCTCTCCACTTGTTTTTCTTTGTTGCTAGTATCTGAGATCAAACATTTTCCTATTGTTTGTTCACTGTATTTATTTGACCTGTTTAAAAAATAAAGGGCATTGCTTTTTATCCCAGTTACAAAAAACAATAGATTCTCATTTATAGATGTGCAAAAAATACAGAAAAGTAAAAATAAGAAAAACTCATAATCTAAAGCATAATCCTTTTTTAACATTTGTTATATTTCAATTTTTATTATATGTATTTTTAGTTTATGAAGTTCCAAAACCTATAAGATTGGGGCAATACTTTATCTACTCATAGAGTTGTGAGGATTGAACAAAATTAAATGTATGAAGCATTGAGCAGTGTTCAACATACAGTAGTTAATGAATATTAACTTATTTTTTTATTTACATGGTTGTAAAATTTTGTGCTTTGTTTAACTTTATATAAAACTGTATACTTTTCCCCATTCAGATATAAATATTTTTAATCAAAAATTTTAAACACAGTTTTAACTGGGTTTATAGTATTTCCATCATATGTGAATATGTCTGTGTATGTTTGTGTGTGTGTGCGTGTGATTCAACCTGCCATTTTCCTGTTATATATTTTTGGTTTTTCCTGTTAGTATATTTTGGTTTGCATAGTGAGAAAGCATTATCTGTTTTGGAATTGGGTGCTTAGTGTAGAAATCTAGAGCTGAAGTTGTTCAATCAATGACTAGGAATGATGGGTGTGTGTATATATGTATATGTCTGTGCTTATGCACGCAAACGCATACACACACATACACACACAATGCATATATATACTTTCAAAAGGCCTCATTCCAATTTTTACTCCAAAGATTTTTAAGTTACTGTTTCATTTCAATTTGTCCATATATTGTCTTATTCTTTATTTTACTAATTTTACACTGCTTTTCTTTTTTGCTCCTATCTGAGATTGGGCATTTTCCCATGTGCTTGTTTACTATATCATATTCTTATAAAATATGAATCACTAGATTATGTCTTTTGCCTATTAATCTAATTTCTTTCATCATTTCATGGTCTCTGAATATAGCAAGTTCTGTCTCCAAGGGTCTAATAATGTCCTACTCAATTTCCTTTTGTAATATTTCTATGTTATCCTTATACTTTCTTCATTTTGAAAGTGTTAGTGGAGAAATTTGGAAATCACTGATATGTGAAAAGATGCAAAAATTAAAAAAACCCCATATATTCCAATAATAATAATAAATATGTTGATATTTTTCCAAAAAATTCTATTCATTTTTCTTTGCATATTTCAGTTTTATACACTATTTTTATGCATTGCTAATATTATACTATAAATGAGTCTAATTTCATAAAAACTATCTGCAAATCTCATTATGACATAGGTGTATTATAATTACTTTAACACTTAATTTAAATATTCTTCTCACAATTTTTGCTTTTGCAAATAATAATATGAGTATCTTATTATGTATATATTGTTCATGTTTCTAATAATTTCCATTGTGAAATATGTTTAAATGTATAATTATTTGGTAAAATTTTTGAGTACTTTCAAGGCTCTTAAAACATAAGGTAAGTTGCTTTTAAGGACTTGGTCTATGTCAGCATCCATTTATTGTGTTTGATCTTTTGTGGGCCACTTTCAACCTGGAGTCTCATGTTTTTTAATTTTGGAAAAGGTGGTATCAATTTATTTATTTAAATTTATTTAAAATTATTCATAATTCTAGATGGAGAAAAGTGAGGAAACACAGACTTCTTGTAATAGAGCTCAATGAATTATACTTTAACTCATTAAAGTACTAGTATATTTTAACAACTGGCTTTCTGAATAAGAAAAAAGTATGCATTATCTACGTATAAAAGTTTATTATAGATTCTATTGATATAAAGGATGTGTAGCGTTAACTTACAAATAATAATAGAGTGTCCAATATTCTTTACTGTAAATTCCAGATAGTCAGTTGACTCTCACAGAAGGCTTTCACTGATAATTTGCCGAACTATTGTGTCAGCAGCCAGTTTACGTTTGCAATTGACAAGTGAGCATAGTTGTGATGTGAATGTTGGTTGATCAGTTTTCATTTGTGTTAACAAGTAAGTCAAAAGTGAAACAGTGAAGTTGTGTGCTGGAACTGCCCTCATGGGGGTTTCTTTGAAGAATTAAATAGTAGTTTTCAAATATTGGATGAATATTTCTTAAGACATTTTGTGCTGTTCACAGTATAGCAGCTACAGACAGGGCAAAATTTAAATTTTCATTCTTAACATGTTATTCATCAATTTATGATGTTTAGACAATAAAAATGCCATAAATCAAGCTCTGAAATGAAGCATCTGCTAATTTCCATGCTGTGACTATTTCCACCAGGGCCAATTTAGACCGTCAACATGACATCGGGAGTGAGGAGTTGGGCAGAGATACTCTGTAGCAGAGTTTCCGTCATCAAGTCAGACAGACATAAATAACCCCGAAGTGTACCAGTAGTAAAGCATACCAATAGTGAAGTAACTAGGAAGTGATGAGTTCTAAGTATTTATTACCTTTTAAGTATAAGTTATTTACATATAAGTTTAAATAATTCACCTTTTAATAATGGCTGTTTACTAACTGGCATGCCGGATTCTGGAAAATGTAAAATGTAAAATTATGAAAATGTAAATATAAACCTGAAAGTGTAAGTCATGAAAATGAACCATTACAAGGCAGCTCTAGCATAGCTGCTTAACCCCAAATGTAATGAAAAATTCATCTGCCTGCAGTTCAAGCAAAAGTGTTGTAATGTCTTATTAAAAACAGTGGTACTTCATCTTACCTCTTCCCTCCACTCAGACCTGTTCCCAAGGTGTGATCCACTTCAACTCCTCTAGCCGATTCCACTGGTATTTTTTATTTTTTTAATTTTTATTAAAAAAAGTTTTTTTATTGGAGTATAGTTGCTTTGCAATACTGTGTTAGTTTATACTGTATAGCAAAGTGAAACAGCTATACGTATACACATATCCCCTCTTTTTTAGATTTCCTTCCCATTTAGGTCACCACAGAACATTGAGTAGAGATCTCTGTGCTATACAGTAGGTTCTCATTAGTTATCTGTTTTATACATAGTTGTGTATATATGTCAATCCCAATCTCCCAATTCATCCCAACCCTTCTTCCCCCTTGATATCCATACGTTTGTTCTCTACGTCTGTGTCTCTATTTCTGCTTTGTAAATGAGATCATCTATACCAATTTTTCAAATTCCAAATATATGAGTTAATATACAATATTTGTTTTTCTCTTTCTGACTTACTTCACTCTGTATGACAGTCTCTAGGTCCATCCATGTCTCTAAAAATGGCACTATTTCGTTCCTTTTTACGGCTGAGTAATATTCTATTTTATACATGTGCCACATCTTCTTTATCCATTCCTCTGTGGAGGGACACTTAGGCTGCTTCCACTGGTGTTTTTTAAAAAATACTTTATTCTTTTTCTTGGTTTATTCATATTAGACCTAACGTGTGGACTTCATGTATTGCTCTCCTACACGCCACATCACCTAACATAGTTACATTATAATTTTTGGTTAAATCAACATCAATATTATATTATAAATATTATAAAAAATTGAAAAAATAAAAAAGTACTTTTGAGCCACATGGTTAAAAATTTCTCCTTTCTTTTAAAATCCTTAACATATTGTTAGTGTTAATTACCCTTCACTACTGATTGATGAATTGATTTCTTTACCTATTTATTTCTACCTAATTTTCTCCCACATATGCTAATATCTTTACTCCATGTATATTAATAGTATTTTTTGTACACATAATAATATCAGTTTTATTTTATTTTATTTTAATTTCCCTGTACATTTCTAAAACCACCACACTTCAAGATCTCCTAGTTAGTTTCCATTGGTCAGGAGCACAGTGGTGGCTCGTTTTAGGGTCACCCAGGCTGCAGTCAAGGTGTTGGTTGGGCTGTGGTTCTTTCTAGAGCTTGGGGTCCCGTCTAAGCTCACGTGGTTGCTGGCAGAATTCAGTTATGAGGGTGTGTGTGTTTTACTGGGATTTTTCTCTCTTTGGTATGTCTTTCTTGTTTTCAAATAATTTCACTTGGTAGTTAGCAAAATATATATTACCTAGAAGCTTTCTTTATTGTGCTCCCACTTTATCCTTTTTCTTAGTTAACATTTTACGATTTCATCTATAGTTTAGAGGTATCCTTGACTCCTACTTATTACCGGTAGAACAATTAATGATCTTATTCTGCTTTCCCCTCTCTCTTTCCATTTTAGCCGCATTCTTTCTACTTTGTTCGGACATATGACATGAACACACCGTTCTTCCACCGGAAGACTTAATTCTCCTTCCTGTCTCTTCTTTCTCTTCTCTGGCATGTTTCCAAGAGGCACCACCCTTTCCCATGAAGCTGATTCTCCCACGGAAGCGCTGATTCTTCATGGCTACCGTTCTAGTCCCAATCATTCTAGGACTTTCTCTGTGATTTATCAGGCCCTGACAGTGCTCAGTACTTTGTCACTGCTTTTGGTGATTTGTTTTGCTTTTCTGCATCCCCCATGCTCCTCTCTGCTCGTACACATTCTCTTATCACCCCTTCCATGCTCTTCACACTCAAAGGCTTGGCGGTGGTGGAAGCTGCGTGGAATTTGGAATTTGGTCTGAAGGTTGTGGCAGTCTCTGTTTCCTGGTGCTGCTGAATGTGTAGCCCCTGTGTGCTTTTAATTGCTCGTGTGTGGGAGGGGGTGTGGGAAGATTTGAAATCGGGCAGCTGCCGTTTTCCTACAGATCTGAAAGTTGAGTAAAAATGGTATTCTTTGTTCAATAATGTCCTCTCCACTGTCTAGATTAGTCCCTGATTTTCCCCTTTTGATAATTTTAGTCTCTGTTGTTGTTTTGATCTGCTTTCTGGGAGTTTCTTAGACTTCCTGGTCAATCCCTTTGTTTTAGTCAGTTCAAGCTACTGTAACAAAAATACCATAGACTGGGTGGCTTAAACAGCAAACTCAATTTCTCACTGTTCTGGAAGCTGGTGTCCAAGATCATGATTCCTGCAGACTGGCAGATCTGGTATTTGATGGTCAATTTCTTTGTGGTTTGCAGACAGCCATCTTCTTGCTGTGTCCTCACATGGTGGGATGGGGGGAGAAATAAGGCTCTGGTCTTCTTCTTCTTATAAGGACACTAATCTAAACCCCCTCATGGCCTCCTGTAAACCTAATTTCCTCCCAAAGCCCCATCTCCTAGGACAATAATATTAGGGGTTAAGGCTTCAACCTATGAGTTTTGGGAGGATATAAACCTTCAGTCCATAGAATTGAATTCTTCGTTTTACCTCTCATGTTTTCAATTTTAAATAGTTTTGCCTTGCTTTTGCTTTTTATCATAGCATCTGGTTCTTCTTTCATGTTTATAGTATATTTTTGTATCTCTCTGAGACTAATTATAACTTTTTGGAAGTTTTCCCCTTGATCCCTGAGCTGTGTTTGTTTTCCCATTTTTCTATTTCTGTCTCTAGCCATTAAATCCTAGTGCAACCATGATCATTTCTTGCCTGAATTAAGGCAATTGCCTCTGTATCCATCAAGGTCTAACAGGACCATAATAACTACTCTAAGTACTTCAAATAGAGGGACTTTTATAGAGGAAATTGCTTTCATAGCGATGGCTGAGAAGGTGAATGGGATTGTGGGGAAATGCCTTGAGGGCTGCAGGCACAAACGGGTGAGATGATGCTTCCAGACTCCGAAAGCCAGTGTAGTAAGAAAAACCTAGAATCATGCAGGATCTGAACAGTGGATTCTGGCTGCCTGGAAGAGACAAAGAGGGAGAGGAAGACCTAGCTTCTCCCTCGGCCTGTCCCTGATCTTTCCTGGAACCTCTCCTGGCTAACACTGCCAGGAAGCAGCAAAGCTAAACCTAACTGAAATCCTGAGCAGCTACAAAGCCCAGGCCTCCCTGCCATCCATCTTAGGATAGAGAGCAGAACAAAGAGTGTCAGTGAACCAACCTGGGAGACAAGAGTCTGTTCCCCACACACTGGCAAGAAGGAGCCTTCGAACACGCAAGTCCGATCCGCTCTGTCCTCTGCTTAAATCTCTCAAGTGGCTCTGCAGCTATTTCAAGAACAGCAAAGTGGTTTATCACCGCCCAAAAAGACAGGTGCCCGGGGCCCAACTCCTCCTCACACTCACCTTCCTCTTGCCTTGCTGGCCTGCTTGTAGCTCCTTGAATCCCTCATACAAAGCATACTCCTTCCGTGCTGAACCTGCTTTATTCTCCCTGTACCTCTCTCTCACCAGGTGCCATTTTATCTTTTTGTTGGTTCACTTTTTTGGGGGGGGGGGGACAAGAATATAAGCTACATCAAAGGAGGAACTTTATTTATTGCTTTATCCACAGCACCTAGAATATCTAGAATATTGTAGGTAACCACTTAATGCTTATTGGGTGAATGAGTTCATTAGGCAATTATTCATCGAGCATAGGGAACAAGGCCAATGCCGGGGGCACACGTGCATTGTGCAAGGACCTTCCGCTGCATTATTCTCCCACACTCAAGAAAGCAGGGACGTGAGGGGTGTCCTGAGTGTATTTTTTCAAAACCTATAAAATTTATTGAAGTGGAAACCTAGAGGCTTATCTCTCTCTGGTAGTGCTCCCAGAGGATTCAATTTCAAAAAGCAGTCAGCAAAAATTCCCAAAACATTCCTGCAGAAAGAATAAATACTCTCAAAATACAGAAATAAGAGAGAAAAGAAACCAATTAGCTGAATAAACAATACAGATCATTTGCCCAAAAGCTGCCTCAACCATTTTGTGAGATGATCATGAAAAAATTACTTTGAATTTTATTTCTTTACATGTTGCATAAATTAGGAAGAGGGAGAGTAAATCCATGATGTAACTGGCTTCGCTCCAAACTTTCTCCAAAACACACAGAAAAATAAGTTCTAGAAAAACAAGCCAGCAAGTTCACAGAAGTCACTGCCAGAGAGGTCAATTACTCTGAGAAAATTACGGTTTGCAATTTTGGTTTCTTTCTCCTTTGCTCTTGTTGTCTCATGTTATACTTCACCACAGAACTCCATCAGTGTATCTACACACACTCACACACACAGCCATGCCCTCATAGGTTTTGCCGTCTCCCCAGCACTCAGAACCATGCCTTCCCCCCAAAATGAGTTGGGTTACTAAGAGAGGGGTGATAAGCAGGGTCAGTCAGAAGATTGATAATAGCATTAGCCTGATGCTGAGCCTGGGCCCTCTGCTGCCCAGGACCAAATGCCCTGGTGTTCAGCACAATTTGCCCATCTGTTTTCCTACTTCCCACACATGAGTGTTCTGTAAAGGGCCTCTGGTAGCTGCCTGCATGGTGACTTCAGCCATAGGGAATTTTCTCATAATGCTGAACTTCAAAAAAGAAGAAAGGGATTTTCTCTTCCGTTTCTCATAAGAACTCTCTTGGCCCCTTTACAGATTTGCCCATTCTTCTAACTTTTACATTGTTATGAGTGAGATTTTCCTAAAATATTTTAGAGCTATTTCTTAGTCTGTGCTAAACCAGAAACAAAATGTCTGTTCTAATGTTCCTCTAAAATAAGAACCTGAATTACGGCTAAATAATGACAAGGGAAATGCAATTGATTCTTCTCGATGCGATTAAGTGTCTCGTGCACAACAAATACAGGTGGATTTTGACGTTCTCATGCAAAAAAAGTTACAATTTACTGAGCCTCTGTTACATATACACATACACACACACACACACACACAGAGACATATATTTATTTTACAAAAAGTCAATCATACTATTTTTAATGTTTCGTGAACCAGTTAACCTGATTTTTGTAAAATTAGCAATGTACATGATGTATTTTTCTATATAATAACCTTGATCTATAGCATAATTTTAATGTCATAATATTGTAGTCTATGAATGTGCCATAATTTATTTGAACCATTTTCTATTTTTGGAAACACAGCTTGTTTCATTTTTTTGCAATAATGAATAGTATTGCTATGACCAGTCTTATACAAACATCTTTTAAAATAGCTCCAATTATTTTCTTTAAAAAATTAGGAAGAGTGAAATTACAACAGAGGATTCTGGGAAGAGGGTGGAGTAGGAAGCACCAGAATCTGTCTTCTCACCTAGACAACGACTGCACTGGCACAATCTGTTTGCTGTAACTATTGTGGAAGTCTGGAATCTATTAAAGGTTTGCAACTTCCAGGGGAAGACTTGGACCAGAAAGCACAGTTAATATCAGTCAATTTCAGTGCTTAGCACAGTAGCAGTCACCCATTCCCCCTCCCCAACCACATGGCAGGCAGCTGTGCACACATTCCTGAAGCAGCTTGCACACAGCTTGCAAGAGCCAGGGGTGGCGAAAAGGACCCTGTCCACAGACATCAGGTGTCTGTGCTCTGACTGCTGATTGCTGCTTCTGATCACAGAGGTAAAGAAAAAGAGGGGGCAACCATTTGTTGTATCTCCCACCACTGTTGTGAGCCCCTTCTCTTACTGAAGTGAATTCCAGAATATTTAAAGACCAGAACCCTTTCCACCCCACACTATCATTTTTATCTTTTTCTCCTTTTAGGAACCACACACAAAAGACTAGGACATTCAAAAAAACCTGCATGTACAAGGAAAATTAGAAAGTAACTATACATGCCCAGAAAGGCTAAGAGAAGACCTTGAGTTTACACCTCAGACTAATCCTCAACACAGAGACAACCAACAACAATTAAATAACAAAAACAATAACAAATAACAATGAGCATGGAGAAGGCAAAGAATCTGATTTCCAGAGTTACATTATTAGATTCAAACGTCCAGTTTTCAACAAAAGTATCACAAGGCATACAAAGAAATAGGAAAACATGGCTCACTCAAAGGAAAAAAAATAAATCAATAGAAACTGTTCCTGAAAAAAATCCTGATGGCAGATCTATTTAGATAAAAACTTTAAAATAATTACCTTAAAGATGCTCAGAGAACTAAAGGAAGATATGAGAAAGTCAAGAAAATAATGTAGGAACAAAATGGAAATATCACTGAAGAGATATAAAACTTAAAAAGAAACCAAAAACAAATTCTGGAGCTGAAAAATACTATAACTGAAATGACAAATTTAGAGGGACAAAACTAGAGGGATTCAAAGACAGATTTGAGCAGACAGAAGAAAAAAATCAGTGAACTTGAAGATAAGACAATAAAATTGGTTAAGTCTGGGGAACAGAAAGAAAGAAGATTGAAAAAAAGTTAACAGGGCCTGAAGGACCTGCAGGACATTATCAAGGACACCAACAGACACGTTGTCGGAGTCTCTGAAGGAGAGGACAAAAAAGAGCAGAGAGAATATTTGAAGAAATAATGCAAGACAACTTCCCAAATTTTATGAAAAACATTAATATAAACAGGCAGGGAACTCAACAAACTCCATACAAGGTAAATCAAAGAGACCCACTGGTACAAATTATAATCAAACTTTCAAAAGCCAAGCACAAAGAGAAAATCTTGAAAGCAGAAAGAGAAGTGAATCATCAATGCAAGGGGTACTTGACAAGATTATCAGCAGATTTCTCATCAGAAACTTTGGAGGCCAGAAACCAGTGGGCTGATATATTCAAAGTTCCAAAAGTAAAAAAAAAGGTCAACCAAGGATCCTACATCTGGCAAAACTGTCCTTCAAAACTGACGGAGAAAGTAAGACATTCCCAGATAAATCAAAGCTGAGTGAGTTGACCACTAGACCTGCCCTGCAAGAAATGCTCAAGGGAGTCCTGCAAAATGAAATGAAAAGCCATTAGATAGTAACTCAATGCAGTCCCTATCAAAATCCCAATGATGTTTTTTGTGGAAATAGAAAAACTCATCCTCAAATCTCAAGGGACCCTGAATAGCCAAAACAATCTTGAAAGAAAGAATAAAACCAGAGGACTCATACTTCCTCATTTCCAAACTTACTACAAAACTACAGTCATCAAAACAATGTGATATTGGTATAAAGACAGACATATAGACCAATGGAATAGAATAAAGTCCAGAGATAAGCCCTTGCATATTAGGTCAAATGATTTTTGACAAGGGTGCCAAGACTATTCAGTGGGGAAAGGACAATCTTTTCCACAAACAGTGCTGGGAGAACTGGATATCCACATGTAAAACTATGAAGTTGGATACCTAGCACTATGTACAAAAATTAACTCAAGGTGGATCAAAGATCTAAATGTAAAACCTAGACCAATAAAACTTTCAGAAGACTACATAGGACAAAAGTTTCAGCACATTGGATCTGGCAATGATTTCTTGGGTATGACACCAAAGGTACAGATAACAAAAGGAAAAATAGACAAATTGAATTTATTGAAAAATGTAAAACTTTGTCATCAAAAGACACTATCAACAGAGTAAAAAGGCAACCCACTGAATGGGAGACAGTATTTGCAAATTAGGTATCTGATAAGCGATTAATATCCAGAATATATAGAGAAATCCTAAAACTCAACAACACAAAAATAAACAACTGATTCAAAAATAGGCAAAGGAATTGGATAGACATTTCTCCAAAGTAGGTATACAAATGGCCTATAAGCACATGAAAAGATGTTCAACATCACTATTTATTAGGGAAATGCAAATCAAAACTACAATGAGTTGCCACGTCACACCCACTATGATAGCCACTATCAAAAAACAGAAAACAAACGTTGGTGAAAAACTGGAATGCTTGTGCACTGTTGGTGGGAATGTAAAATGGTATAGCTACCGTGATAAACAGTATGGTGGTTCCTCCCCCAAAATAAAAATATAATTTCCATGTGAAAGCAGGGTCTCAAAGAGATATTTGTACACCCAGGTTCTTAGTAGCATTATCACAGTAGCTAAAACATGGAAACAACCCAAGTATCCATCAATGGATGAATGGATAAGAAAATGTGGTATATATGTACAATGGAATATAATTCAGCCTTAAGGAAGGTAATTCTGAAACATGCTACAGCATAGATGAACCTTGAAGATATTATGCTAAGTGAAATAAGCCAGTCACAAAAAGATAAATAGTGTATGATTCCACTTCATAGAGATAGAAAGTAGAGTGGTGGTTGCCAAGGACTGGGAGGAGAAGAAATGAATGAGGAGTTATTGTTGAATGGTTGTAGAATTTCAATTTTACAAGATGAAAAGCGTTCTGAAGATGGATGGTGGTGATGGTTGGACAACATTATGAATATAATTAATACCACTGAACCGTACACTTAAAAATGGTTGAGATTGCAAATTTTATGTGTATTTTACTACAATAAAACACAATGAAAAAAAGTAAAATTGCTGGGTCAAAATATGTGCATACTGCCAAAATTGTTGATGTCTATTATCAAATTGACTTACAGAAAGTTTGTACCTATTTACTGATTGGAGGGGTCATTTTTCCTTTAGGAAATTGATATGCTAAAGTACCTCTCTCATGTGTGTCTTTCCCACCCACTCTTTAATTATGTCCCCTGAGAGCTTGTAAAACGCTGCTACCTTCTAAAGGTAGGTATGATTTTCAAAGTTTTAGGAAGAGAGCATATCTCTAACATCCACTGTGGAGGAGAGTGCTTTCATGGCTGTCCTTTGTTGGCTATGGATGCTCATGGAACTAAAATGGTCCCTGGTTTCAGGAGGTGTGGGAACATGCTGAGATGGCAGAGGCCAGGTCACAGACCCACCTAAGGCATGAGATACGGGAAGCAGATTACGGCTACCATATTAGATAGTAGAGTGCATTTTCCAGAATGGCCTGATCACAGAGATCTCTGGAGCTCTACTTGCCATTCCATTCCTGATTAATAGTTTATTTATTGCCTTTGAATGATTTGATTGTAGGTTTGCTAATTATTATAGCATTATATCATTAGCAAGGTGAGAGTATCCAGTAACCTAAGTAACTATCAGTGGTGCTGGTGTGGCTTCATCTTAGCCAGATGTTTCCCCACTTGTTGGAATGTTCTTGGCTTATCTTCTTACGATCAAGAGATCGTAATTATTCCACCACCTCTTTCTTCTTATCTTGTCTATTTCTTCTTACATTTTACTAATCAAGCCTGGCTTCTTAAATTCACTGATATTTTATATTCTCTTTCCATACACATAATATACAGAATGCTTCCAAGCACATACTTATTCAGTATACTCCAATTTTCTTTTTTATAGTTTAATTTTACTCTTTAATCCATGTTGAAATGAATTTTGAGTGAGCTTTTTTTCTAACTAGTTAATCAATAATCCAATTACTATGCATTAAATAATTCCTATTTTCTCCATTGATCTGAAATACAAACTCTATCATATACTAAGTTATCATGTTCTTAGATAGATTTCTGCATTTTCTCTTCAGTTTCGTCAATGTGCCTGCCTATTTTGATAATGATACAATATTATTAAATGTATTGTAACTTTACATTATGATGCCTGGCAATGAAAGTGGCCTTTTATATGCTTCCTTCTGCATTTCATGTGTGTGTGAGGTAAGGTTTGGATAATTTTTTCTCCACTGCATGTTTTTCAAGATGACCCTTAGCTTCATTTTGTTGATTTATGAAGAGTGTCTATCTGGTATTTTGTATAGAGCTACCTGAAATTTAAAAATCAACTTTGAAAAATAGATTTCTTTACAATATTGCTTTCTCCTTCTCTTCCCTACCTCTGCTCCAGTAGGAACATAGTATGCTTCTCAGTTTATATGATTTTTAGAAGTATTCCTAAGTAATTTTGTTGTTTTATTCACTTATGACCTGAGTCATCCTTCCTTCTCAAGCTTGTTTCTATGTATTTTATATTCTTGTTTCAATATTTAATACTAATATCTAATAACAACTGAGTACTTATAGTGTCCTAAACCCCTCACCTACTTTATTTCACTTATTTTTCCAAAGTGCCTTATGATGTAGGTATTATCATTGTTTCTGTTTTGCAGATAAAGTAATTGAAGCCTAACTAGGTTTAATAATTGGCTCAAAATCACACCATGTGTCCTCTTATTTACTACATCTGGGAACATAGATTTTAGAGAACAAAATAACTACCTGGGGGTCTGTTTAAAATAGTTAAAAATTTCAGAATCCTTGGCCTATGCTCTGAGATTTTGAGTCAGGAATCCTGGGGGTCTCAGGAATCTGTACTGCTCCTCCCCTAGCCTGGTGTGGGTGACGTGATCCACACCATGGGAAGGATTGCACTGAGGTAGGTATCATGTGAATGGTGTCTTTTTCCATTCTATTTTCCTACTGGTTATTTTGCTAGAATATTAATAGGAAACCAACTGATGACTGTGTATTTATTTTATATCTTGCCACCATCTAAGCCATCATACATACATACAAAAAGTTTTCACTTCATCCTTTTGGGATAATGAGATAGATGATCATAGTACCTGGCACAGTGTCTCAGTAACTATTAAATAAATGAGTAAATTACCTGAAAATATTGTAAATTTCCTTTCTTTGATGGCGTTTGTATTGACATCGATGGGGTATTTTCTATTAGCTAGGACTTCCAGAACAATATTAACTAACAGCATCAGCACTTTGTTCTTTTTTGTCCCTGCTTCTTAACATTCAACACAGACAACAGAAGGTAACAAAGATAGGAATTCTGATAGGCTATATTTATCTTCCTAAATAACAATTGAGCTATTATCCATTTTTTCTGAATGTAATTAACTTTTGTAAATATTTTTATATTCTTAAAATATTTTAAATATTTATAAAAACAGATCTTGAGATTTACTTGAATGTTGAAATTAAGGCAACAGTGTCCATAAAGTATTTTGATAAGACAGATCATGGAAAACTCAAATACAAGTTAAGAAAAGAAAAGAGAAATATAGTCTAAAAGATTTGTTTTAAATGTTACCTAAGGTCTAGCTCCTGAGGTCAACGCCCTTAACTTCCCACTAAAAGACATAAACTCACCACACTAAAAATTAAGAGCCACAGAAAGGTCATTTTCAGAACTTGGGAAGAATCTCAACTGCATGAGATCCATAGGGTCAATTTCTGTAGGTTTTACGAGAAACCTATAGCAACATGGAGCTCACTGGTGTGGAGAGGACAAAAATCTGATTGGCATGGATTTTGGAGAGAATTGAAAGAGAGAAGTTGGAAATGGCAAGTGTGTAGTAGCGAGAACTCTTTAGAGTAGATTTGCTGTAAAAGCGAGCTGAGAAATCAGGCAACAGGGGGTGGCACGGTGCTGTCAAAAGAAGGATTTCTTTCGATGGAAGGGGTAATAAAGTGTTTGCAAAATTAGGGAGAGACCCAGCAGAGTGGGAAAAACTACTGATGCAGGGGAGTGAGAGACAAAGAGACAGAGACAGAGAGAGAGAGAGTAAGCAAGAGGGAATGAGATGTGGTGAACAAGTTGAGATGTTGGCCTCAACGTTGTAATCGGAGAGAAAGCAGGGACTTTGTGGGCACAGATCCAGGTGGGTGGGTGGGTAAGTGTGAAGAAGGGGGCTGTGGGCATCCTCCCTTAATTGCTTTATTTTCTAAGTGGAAGGTAGCCAGGTGACTACTGAGAAGGAGGATGGGAGGAAGGCATGGGAGGTGTGAAGCAACACAGAGAGAATAGTAGTCAACAAGGAGAGAGGGAGAGTAAGTGCGTGAAGGAAGTTCGGCATTACAAGGGCCACTGAGGCTGTGGTCATGACCTTGAAGGAGACAGAGCAGTATGGTCTCATCCAGCTGAGCCGCACGGCTTCAAGTGCAGAGTAATCTTGTCAAAATAATGATGATGTTAGACACGTGCATAAGGATGTTCCCTGTCCTCCGAGACCACTTCTTCCCACCTGACGAGACACCTGCAAAGGAGCTGCACTGACTTCTCAGTGCATGAAGAATGGGGATGTGTCCAGGGGGAGAGGGGGGAGGAAGGGGAAGGCACTCGCCCAGGTAAACAATCTTGTTCCTGTCACTAATAAAAGAATGAAACATCAACAGGGGCAGAAAGCATTAAGACAGATGCGAAATGTGGCCAACTTGTTATATATGAAAATCAAGGTGAAGATTATTTGAAACTGATCAAAAGCTGAATTGGTCACACACAACAGGGCTGTTCTAGGTTAGTAGTATTAAGTATACAGTATTCATGCAAATGGAAACCTCTCAGTATGTACATTCAACTTGAGCCCGCAGCTGGGGTTATAAAATACTCTCAAATAGTATATCAGTGACATTGCTAATTTTTTTTAAACGGCCCCTATAAAATCTCCATACTCTTTGCCTCCATGCTGTGATTTTCTAAAAAGTAAACTTGTTTCATTAAATGTTCTGAATAACCAAACAAACTTAAATGGTTCTTTCTGGGTAAATATCTCAACTTTTAAGGAAAGCTAACTGTTAGGCCAAATGGTCCCCAAGGTGTGTGGTAACTCCCAGGCAATGGTGCTCTGGTCAGAGGAGGGGTCTCTGGGGCACAGCCGTTCAGAGCCAGCTGAGGGGCACCTGCCGTCCTCACGGGCCTCGTGCAGCCGCCCGGGTGTGCTCACCAGCCGCTGCAAGGGTTTGGGGCCAGCCTGGAAGAGACGCCCGCCCTCCTGCCCCGTGACCACCCTTCCCTGCCAGTTTGGCTGGGAACCCCTGGAGGGCGCCGGCTCCAAGGGTGAAAGCAGCCTGGGAGCGGCAGTCTCCACTCTACCGCCACAGCTGCGGTGAGACAGACCTGTTGTGCATGTTTTAATTTTAACTCGAGCTTTGGCGTTAGCTCCCTGATACACATGCCAAACTGCTCTGTGGCTGCCGGCTTCCTCCTTCTGACTTTATCCATTGAGGTGGGCTCTGTCTAGAGATCATGAGGTCTATGAAGTACAAGCCTTCATAGGAGCACCAGCCTTTGGGTGCCTGTCCTTCAGGAGGCTTAGGGGTCAGAGTAGGTGGGTGGTTTTGCAAAGAGAGGAGGCTTAATTGAAAAACAAAAATTCAAGAACCAGCCCCTGACCTGAGAATTGCAGCAAGTGGCGTGAGTCTAAAAGTTCTTAAAAGTCTAAAAGTTGCTCATTTTAGTTGCTCATCCTGCTCCTGGATCAGTGAGGAGACCCGAGCCTCCGTCTCAGGCAATAAATCGACAATCACTTGTAAAGAAATCATTGCCACTTCCTCACTTTGCATAAATTTATTGTTTTCGATTCTCTGGCGTAGCTTGCTAAAGATGTGCATAGATGGATTTCAACGAGGTTCCAAATTCTCCAAATTCTATACAAAGCATAAATCTTACATGTACAGATCTGGGGAAGCAAACAAGTGGACAAAACTGTTACAAAAGCATTAGTGTCCCAACTCTAATATGTTGAGTAAAACCCATGTGACTAGTCAAATGCAGACAGAGAGAAAACAGGAAAACCCTGAATGTGATTTCACACACGCTTACTGAGATTTCCCTACACCGGAGTGGGGAGGCTGGGCGAGCTCCCTCTTTTTTGTTTGTTGTTGTTGTTGTTACTCCAACTTCTCTTTACAAGAATGATTGCTTTTTTCTAATCTTCTTAGCACTCAGACATCCTTTATCATTGCTAGCTGACTTGCCAGGACCAAAAAAAGGGAAGGTGCCCTCCAAGTGTGCCTGAGTTTTGTTATTCTCTCTAAGGCTGCTGTACTGATTCACAGCAAGAGAAACACCAGCTCTGGAGAAGGGAAAGAGCCAGTGCTCGTATGCCAGGAAGCTTTGTGCCTCTTTAAAAGATAGCAGAATTTCCCCCCCCCCCATTTTAAAAATCACAAGCTCCATGTGGAAAATTTGTAAAATGAAATAGAAAAATATATACTTTAAAATCTACTGCTTAGAGATAGTCATTGCTAAAGCACAGGGGTTTTCATTCCAATTTTTTATAAATTTAAATCATTCTGCCATTGGTTTTGTACCATGATGTTTTTTTACCCATGTAGCCATTCTCATACTGGTAGATTTATCTAGTCTGAAGGTTGCTAAGGGCAGGTTAATGGGCAACATTCCTCAGTACAATTTTTAGTAGGGAGCAGACATTTCATAGGGGCTAAACAAGGAGCAGCTGTTATTATTATTGCTGAAATGCAATCTTTTCCTACTCTACAGCCTGGTTCTTTGACATAGTGGGCAGACAGAAAACTTGAAAAACTCTGATGCCTGGTAGAAATTCCCACAGGGCATCATTCTATGTCTGACCTGCCTGTAGCGTTTGGCTTAGAGGGGCCACACCTCCCAAGATTCAAGGTATCATTAACAGTCTTCCCCGCAGGGATGCTGCAGGGGTGTGTGACCAGGACAGTGGTCATGGCCCCCTCTCAGAAGCGCCCACTCTCAGAAGGGTCCTGTGCTTGGTTTTATGCTCTACTGCTGCCATCTTGAGATTCTTCAAAATTTATCTCTGAACTTGTATTTTGTCAGTGAAGTCCGATGGGCCAATGGAGTGTGCTTGCGAGAAGAGGAGAAACACAGGGTCTGTGTGTCTGCTGTCCCCCCTCCCAATCCCACAGGACATCAGAGTCCCCACGAGTCCCAGGGACCCACCAGGCTGGGACTTCAGTGGGACTCAGTGAGTTACAAGGTGTCAAGCATGTTACCTCTGTGTCTGAGTAAGCAGGGTACTGACAGCCCCAAGAGGTTACACTTTTTGTCTGATTTAGAACTTGCTTTGAATGGAGAAAGAATGCACTTGCACTCTGAGAAACAGGAACAACCAGGGAAACCTTTCTTATTCTTGTTACTTTCTGACGTTAGCCAACCACTTACGCTGCAAAAGAAAAAAGAAGGAAATGGAAGTATAATTCCTCTTCCTTGAGCCCTTCTTTGTCACCAGCTAGCTAAAGATAGGGAGTGTTGGTAGCATGTCAAGAGATGAAATAAAAATAGTACGGTTTTGTGTAAGTTTCCACTGTCCTGGTAAGAACAAAATGCATATACGTGGACAAACTAGGAGATAAAAATGTGTGGATCTTGGTTATTGAGTGGCTAGGATGTTCCATGTGGCTTTTTCTGGTAGTTGCTGCTTCCAATCAGGCACCCTGGTCTCCAGGAGGGAGATCACCAGCAGAGCACCGTTTTCGTTTTAAGCCATGGGTAGTAACTTGTTCTCATGGCCATGCTGGGTTCTCTGCTTGGGGTCTGTTGTGCTCTCTGAGCCAGGCTCTGGTCTGGGCACAGCACCTACAGAAACTCCGCACTCCCAAAGGAACTTGTTGGGAGCCCTGGACCACATGAGAAACGTTTCTCTCAATGCGCTTTCACCTCTGCAGCAATCTTGCTTCCAGGTCTAGCCGGATACCTACTGCTCCATCTCTGGATTTTGATAATTTGATCTTTCCAGCATGAGGTCTGGAGAACCAAACATGATATAGTCCTTGTAACTTGTACTTTACTTACTTTTCCATCTTCTCTCTTTGTAAAGACAAAGCTCACAATCTCCCTGGTGATACATACCTTATTATATGCCAGGGCATCTAAAGCATTTTCAGTCCATTTAATGGTACACCCAAATCTTCATCCCCTTGGGGGTTTTTGATGCTACCTTGTTGAAGCGTCACAAAAAGTGAATTTGGTCTCTAATGTTTGATACACAGACTGTATAAAAACATCCACTGCCCAAAAATATAGTTGAAGAGGTGCATTTACTTAATTTCTTTCATTATTCAAGCCACAGCTTTAGATTAACAGGTGCCTGATACAGCTTTGTTCAGAGAGTGAACTGGAGATGCCATTCTTACGGTTACCGCACCTTTTAAAACAACTTGAAAAGTGTACAGCCTGTAATCCTAACTCCTGGGGGGAGTTAGGTTTTGTGTCTGTGTGTGCATGTGTATGTGTGTGCGAACGTGTGTATGTGTGTGCAAGAGTTAGGTATTGTGTCTGTGTGTGCGTGTGTATGTGTGTGCGAACGTGTGTATGTGTGTGTGAGCATTAGGTTTTGTGTCTGTGTGTGCATGTGTGTGTGTGTGCGAACGTGTGTATGTGTGTGCGAGAGTTAGGTTTTGTGTGTGTGTGTGCGAGAGTTAGGTTTTGTGTCTGTGTGTGCGTGTGTATGTGTGTGCGAACGTGTGTATGTGTGTGTGAGAGTTAGGTTTTGTGTCTGTGTGTGCGTGTGTATGTGTGTGCGAGAGTTAGGTTTTGTTCTGTGTGTGCCTGTGTATGTGTGTGTGAACGTGTGTATGTGTGTGTGAGAGTTAGGTTTTGCGTCTGTGTGTGCATGTGTATGTGTGTGTGAACGTGTGTATATGTGTGCGAGAGGTAGGTTTTGCGTCTGTGTGTGCGTGTGTATGTGTGTGCGAACGTGTGCATCTGTGCGCGTTCTCTAAGAACAGAGGTCTCTTTCGGTGAATTCCAGTTCTTTGTAAAACTAGCATTTAAAGAAAATTTTTCTGCCATTAGAAGTGATTAATCCACCCCCACTTTTTCTCTCATCAGTGAATTAAATTAACATGGTGTGTTCCTTCCTTTGAGAGATTAGCAATGAAAACTGTTCCACCTTTCCTCATCAACACACACCTGAGGAATTGAAATAGGTGCCTGTTCTTATTTGTTGCTGCTTGTGCTGGCTGTTTGTATGATGACCTTCAGCCAGTTTTCTTTCCACGCATTTGTATTCATCTGAAGAGTCATTTCAAATCATTTTCTAAGGTTTTCAGAGACACCAGATCCTAAGCTTTAGTCATCATCAAATGAGTTAAAATAAATGCACTTCTACTAACATATTCATATTCAGAACCTACAAAGAACAGTCATTTCTTAATAAAGGTACGTGTTTAAAAGAACGAAGAGCTGAATTTTAGATCAGTGCTTTCTGCTTAAGGCACTGAATAAACTAGGCAAAAGAAAAATAGAGAGAAAGAATCCGTTTGCCTTGCCTCCTTCCCTCATTGGGCATTTTCTTGTTATTATTAAGGAATCCGTCCCTCAAATGGCCAGTTGCTCCTTGTGGCTGCTTCTCATAGTGACGTGTCTGTCTGCCATCCAGATCTGAGACGTGATACTTAAAAATGGGAAACTTTTCTTACTTGCATTAATGATTCACTATTTAACAAAATCTTTGGGCTGCCAATGAGAATGCTCCCATTTCAAATTAATTTTCCTAAAATTAAAAGTCCATGAGTTTCCCCTATGGATGATGAAGTCAGGGAGGTGGTGGTGAGGCACATCTTAGAGGACAGAGCATCATAAGACATCCTCCAGAGTTATAGGACCGTTTCAGATCTCTGAGTGGGCTCCTTACTTGGCCATCAACTGTCTGCTTGATGTCTCCACTTGGAGATCTCCAGGTTAACTTGGCCTCGACGTATCCTCACAGGAAACCATGATCTTCCCATCCAAGGCTATTGTATGAAAACGCTGTCCCAGGATGGCGTCACTCTACCCAAGTGTAAAAGCCAGACTCCTTGATATGTCTCCCATCTCTTCATCGGAGGACCACCCCCCCCCCCCAGTCTTTCAGGTCCCAGCTTAATGCTTTAGAACCTCTATCAACACCCAAGCTAGGTCTGTCTTTTTACTTTCTTACATTGTCCTGTACTTTGTAGGCATATTATTTACTAAATTAATCAATTACTATTTAAGTGGGTGGTTATTTGTGGGACTCCTCTCCTGTGTTAGAATGTTAACACCAGGTAAGCAAGGACTGAAACAATTTGTTCACCATTGCATTCCTACATCCCTTTCCTAGCTCTAAGCAGGCACTTAGGAAGCGTTTGGAATACGAATGCCAAATATGTTATGACAGCAAGTAATGTATGAGCGTCAGGAAGATTCGACAACGTAACAACACCTGCCCTGCCAGCCTTGCAACACACAAGTCCATTGACAGTGCTGTATTCTACTAGTACTGTTGACAGGACCTTTCTTCATATCTAAATGGCCTCTGCAGAGTACGAAATTCTCATTCTCATTTATTTGCTTTATTATATATCACCTGTAAACTTCTAGAGGGATGCAACTAAAGGAACTCATCTGGGATTTTTATAAACAGTGTGGCCAAGATCGCCAGAGCGCTCTGAGATCTGTCTCTATTGTTTTCCTGGAAACACAGAAAAACGGCCTCCCAGAGCCCGTGCAGTGAGTTGGGTATTGACTGTGTTCTGGCCAGTGGGATGTGGTGGGCATGATGTCAGCACTTCTGGGCTGCACATACAGAGCTCCTTCTCCTCCAGGGGCAAGCTTGGAGGCTGCATGTGGCATATGGAAACACCACAGATAGAAGGAGCCTGGGTCATTGAGTCACTGCTGGGAGGAGAACCAGCCAACTCTGACTGGATTGTGATATGAAGAAGAAAAACATTTATTGTGTTAAGCCACTGAGATTTGAGAACTGGTACAGCAATTAAGTTGCCAGGACGAATATAAAAATATTGGTACTCTGAAAGGCTATAATAACAAAAATCTGATGTCTGACATTGACTTAGAGTCAGGTGGCAAGAAAGATGGTGATCTATGAGGAAATATTTAGTAAAATTATTACCTGAAAATCTCTTTGGAAGTAAATTGTGAGTCTCATGGTTTGGCAACTCTAGCAAAAGTGGTTGGAAAAAAATCAAAGTGTTAATGTGGGTTTGCTACAGTTGACTGTGTTGGCACACTGTTAAAAGAAAGAGAAGAACTCGGGAGAAAACTGGCTAGTTTGTAAGCAGAGAGTCCAGAAACTTGAGTCCGCGAAGGGTTGGAAATTCCAACTGCTTCTGGAACACAAACAGTAGGAAATGAGATATTGGAATAAAAAAGCCTTTAAGCTTCAAAGCCGTATTATGACTCAGCCTCATGGCGATGATCAAATTAAGAAACTGTTACAGGCAGTTAAGCTGTTATGTTAAGCTGATATAGGCAAGGGCATGAGAAAGCAAAAGCAAAAAAAAAAATGTAGAATTGCAAATCTGGTGTACAGAAATGCTTAAGGTGTGGTTACAACCATATGGAACTGTTTGGAAGCAAATATATCAGAAACCTTCTAAGGTTCTGAGGAAATTATATTGCCAGAGAAACTACAAAACTGGTCTAAAAAGACCAGGTGATGGAAAGATAGAAAGTGGGATCCAAAGCCTATGTAGAGCCTCTGAAAGAATACCCACCCCCCTCCAACACCCAGGTCAAGTAAGGAGTGCAATGTAGAGAGGAAGGACTCCCAAGGAGGAAGATCCAGGGCAGGGATCCCTGAGAAGAACAGACCTTGGAACTTCTGACCAGGGGCCCCCAAACAGGGCAGAGACGTGAGGATGCTTGTCCTGCAGGGTCCAAGTGTCCCTGTGGGTCAGTGACTGGTGTGTCTCTGTCCTTTCCCCAGGGGTGGTGTTTGCTGCAGTCATCCTGTGCTTGTATATCGAGTGGGAGGAGATCCTCACTAGTCTCTCTCGTTTGTAAGTTGCGGCACCAAGAGCAGACACATGGGGCCTGATGGAGCGGAATTGCTGGGAGGTCCGCGCCCTTGTATGGGATGCAGTGTCTGTTGGAACTCTGGGCAGCCTCTCTAGGGAGGACCGGAGAGTGTTCAGGTGTCTGAAGGGTCTGGTCAAGTCGGCTAGAGTCCACTGTATGTCTTTTGTCCTCTGGGGGGAACACAGCTAAACACGCCCCCGACATGTGCGCATTAGCCGGGCTGTGTCGCTGACTGCCAGTTACCTACCATGTCCACAGAACCACGCCCCCTGAACCATTCCTTTCTCCCTTAGGCGGTGAACTTGGAGGCCACATTTTGAAGGTGGCACAAAGATGGAAGAGCCTGTGCCCCTAAATCATTTCTCAGAGTGTACCATGGGGTACGTGAGAAAGGAACACATTGTTTCAAGCCACTGAGATTCCGGACTTTTCTGTTTCAGAAATTAGCCTAAGTGTACGGGTCAGTGGACCCCAGCTGACGACTGTGCTCGATCTGTCACAGCCTTGGTCACAGGGCTAGACAGATGGGAGACTCGCCGATCTCACTAGGGAGGGAGGGCTGCCCTTTGCTCACACACTTGCTGAGAATCAGGCGGTATAGACTTTTCATGGCTCCAAGCAGTCTGCCGACTGAGCACGTCTTCTGTTTGATTTCTTTCCTCAGTTGGCTCCTCTCTGTTTACCGATCACCCTCATCCTCCAATCCAGCTGAGACAGTCTTTTTCATGGACAGGCTCTTGTTCCCCTTGGAGGCGGCGTCCCGGCTCCGAGCAGCCCCGGTGCAGGTGGCAGTGCCACAGACGGCCAGGGACCGGGCGCCCAGAATCCAGCTCCTGCGTCAAGTGTCCGCCCGCAGCCCTTACAAGCTCTGTGTTTCCCACTTTCTCTGCGTGGGGATTCTCCCTTGCAGGACAGGCCGCGGGCAGAACCACTTCACACTTGCCGAGAGCCCGGTGTCCGCAGGCGCGGAGCCTCGGGAAAGCGCTCTCCTTACTCCGCGTGGTGCGGGCATCCTGGGGGGTCCGTGCAGCTCGCTCTAGGCGTCCAGAACCCGGCCTTTGCGACCCTGGGCATGGTGCTCAGCTCTTGAACTCTGTCTCAGCTGTGAAATGCGCTGTAACATCTGCTCTCAAGCGGTGGGAGGGGCAAGGATTCAGCACACATTAATGGAGCGTCTGTCAGGTCCAGAGCCAGCTGAGAAATTCCCTTCCCTTCGTTCCCTCCTTCCCAGACTCCATCTAAGTCACCCTACCTTTTACCTCGGACGACAGCTTTCTAACTGGTGCTTCTGCATCTGCTTTTACCTCCCTTCGACCTGTTTCTACAGTGTAGTCAGTGACCTTTTAAAAATGCAACTTGATACTGTTTGAACCTTTTTATATCTTCCTGTTGCCTTTAGAATAAAATGGCATCTGGGGTATGTTCTACAGGGGTGTATGATTTGGTCCTAACATTTATCTTACATTTCTCTGCTCATGCTTCCGTTATTTCACTCTCCACATTCCTGCTTGAGGTTTTTCGTTTTTCGTTTTTTTTTTTTTTTTTTTTTTGCCAGTTTTTGGAAATCTGCAGATTTTTCTTGCTTCGAGGCTGATGTCTAGACCTGGATTGTCCCGGACGCATAGTTTACTCTGTTTCAGTGTTCATGCCCCGTCTTGACTCATCAGCCTCTCTCCCACAACCCCCTCTTAGCGCAGTTTTCCTGAACCCTCACCCAAACTAAGTGAGCCCCTTGTGTTGTAATACAGCCCCGTTCTCTTCTCTGCAGCAAGCACCACAAATTATTCTTTCAAGTTTGTCTTCCTGCTGGGCGGTAAACTCTGGGAGCCCAGGGTGTGACTCTTGTCTTACAGCTCTGACTCCGGTGCTCCCTTCCTCTCAGGCACTCAGTCCCCGTTTGCAGAGTGAATTTATAAAGTCAAGGTCAAGGTAAGTACCTGGCTCCTTGCTGAAAACAGGCCATGGCTTCCAGCGCCCTAGGGATACAGGCAAACTGCTGGCCTCTCCTTGGAGGTTCTAAGAGATCAGGGCCCCCTGCCCCCTCACATTGGTGCGGGGGGCCAGGGGGGCGGGGCGTGGAGGTCCAGCCCCAGCTCCTCGGAGTAGCCATCCTGCCGGCCCAGGCCCCGCCCACATTGCCACCCACTCCTTAGGCCCTTACCCTCCCTGCTTGGTGCTTGGGGGCAGAGGAAGGAAGAGCTCTTTAAAGGCTCTAGATATTTTATTCTTTTTGATGCATGGTAAACGGGATTGTTTCCTTAATCTCTTTTTCTGATCTTTTGTTGTTAGTGTACAGAAATGCAAGAGATTTCTGTGCATTAATTTTGTATCCTGCAACTTTACCAAATTCATTGATGAGCTCTAGTAGTTTTCTGGTGGCATCTTTAGGATTCTCTATGTATACTATCACGTCCTCTGCAAACAGTGACAGTTTTACTTCTTTTCCAATTTGGATTCCTTTTATTTCTTTCTCTTCTCTGATAGCCATGGTTAGGACTCCCAAAGCTATGTTGAATAATAGCGGCGAGAGTGGACATCCTTGTCTTGTTCCTGATCTTAGAGGGAATGCTTTCAGCTTTTCACCATTGAGAATGGTGTTGGCTGTGGGTTTGTCATATATGGCCTTTATTATGTTGAGGTAGGTTCCCTCTAAGCCCACTTTCTGGAGAGTTGTTATCACAAATGGGTGTTGAACTTTGTCAAAAGCTTCTTCTGCATCTGTTTAGATGATCATATGGTTTTTATTCTTCAATTTGTTAATGTGGTGTATCACATTGATTGATTTGCATATATTGAAGAATCCTTGCATCCTGGGATAAATCCCACTTGATCAGGGCATATGATCCTTTTAATGCGTTGTTGGATTGGGTTTGCTAGTACTTTGTTGAGGATTTTTACATCTATGTTCATCAGTGATATTGGCCTGTAATTTTCTTTTTTTGTAGTATCTTTGTCTGGTTTTGGTATCAAGGTGATGGTGGCCTCATAGAATGAGCTTGGGAGTGTTCATTCCTCTGCAAGTTTTTCAAAGAGTTTCAGAAAGGTAGGTGTTAACTCTTCTCTAAATGTTCGGTAGAATTCACCTGTGAAGCCCTCTGGCCCTGGGCTTTTGTTTGTTGGAAGATTTTTGATCACAGTTTCAATTTCAATGCTTGTGATTGCTCTGTTCCTATTTTTTATTTCTTCCTGGTTAGTCTTGGAAGGTTGTATCTTTCTAAGAATTTGTTCATTTCTTCTAGGTGGTCTGTTTTATTGGCATATAGTTACTTGTAGCAACCTCTTATGATCCTTTGTATTTCTGTGGTATCTGTTGTAACTTTTCCTTTTTAATTTCTCATTTTACTGATTTGAGTCCTCTCCCTCTTTTTCATGATGAGTCTGGCTAAAGGTTTATCAATTTTGTTTATCTTCTCAAAGAACCAACTCTTAGTTTCATTGATCTTTACTATTATTTTCTTCATCTCTATTTCATTTATTTCTGCTCTGATCTTTATGATTTCTTTCCTTCTACTAACTTTGGATTTTGTCTGTTCTTCTTTCTCTAGTTGCTTTAGGTGTAAAATTAGGTTGTTTATTTAAGATTTTTCTTGTTTTTTGAGATAGGATTATATTGCTATACACTTCCCTCTTAGAACTTCTTTTGCTGCATCCCATAGGTTTTGGATTGTTGTGTTTTCATTGTCATTTGCCTCTAGGTATTTTTTGATGTCCTCTTTGATTTCTTCAGTGATCCATTGATTATTTGGTAACATATTGTTTAGTCTCCATGTGTTTGTGTATTTTACTGTTTTACAAAGCTACAGTAATCAAAACAGTATGGTACTGGCACAAAAACAGAAGTATAGATCAATGGAACAGGATAGAAAGTCCAGAGATAAACCCACGCACCTATGGCCACCTAAGCTATGACAAAGGAGGCAAGAATATACAATGGAGAAAAGACAGTCTCTTCAATAAGTGGTGCTGGGAAAACTGGACAGCTACATGTTAAAGAATGAAGTTATAACATTCTCTAACACCATACACAAAACCAAACTCAAAGTGGATTAAAAACTTAAATGTAAGGCCGGATACTATAAAATTCTTAGAGGAAAATACAGGCAGAACACTCTGTGATGTAAATCACAGCAAGGTCTTTTTTGATCCACCTAGAGTAATGAAAATAAAAATAAAATAAAAATAAAAATAAGCAAATGGGACCTAATTAAACTTAAAACTTTTGCACAGCAAAGGAAACCATAAACAAAATGAAAAGACAACCCTCAGAATGGGAGAAAACATTTGCAAACGAAGCAACTGACAAGGCATTAATCTCCAAAACATACAAACAGCTCATGCAGCTCAATATCAAAATCAAACGACCCAATCAAAAAATGGGCAGAAGACCTAAACAGACATTTCTCCAAAGAAGTCATACAGATGGCCAACAAACACATGAAAAGATGCTCAATGTCACTAATTATTAGAGAAATGCATATCAAAACTACAATGAGGTATCATCCCACACTGGTCAGAATGGCCATCATAAAAATTCTACAAAAAATAAATGCTGGAGAGTGTGTGGAGAAAAGGGAACACTTCTACACTGTTGGTGGGAATGTAAATTGGTACAGCCACTATGGAAAACAGTATGGAGATTCCTTAAGAAACAACATAGAGCTACCATATGACAACAATCCCAGTCCTAGCCATATTATCTGGAGAAATAGTTTTCTTTTGCCAGTTGCTTTGATGATGTCCATAGAAGGTGCTGGAGAGACATTGCAGAAGGAAGGGATTTCCCTTCCTGGCTCTCAAGGCTCGTTGCCAGGTCCTGCAGGACAAGTATCTGGTCTTGTCTTTACTGCTCAGCAGTGCCATTTCTCCAGGGTTATGTGCATGCATGGTGTGGCTCTCTCCAGCATTCTGTTGCTGCTTGCTCTCCAAAGCTGTTGACTTGGGCAGCATCTGTGCAGTCAGGAACTGCAGATGGCATAGGATGGGACGCCCCCCCTCCCAAGGTTGCCGCACCTGAGCCCTGTACATGGGCACACTGGGCCGGCTGCCTGCCTGACCTTTGTCCCTTGGAGGGGCCCAGCGCTGCCCAGGCCCAGATTGTGCACAGAAGTGTGCTGGAGTCCTGGCATGGAGGCCTCTCCAGTGCATCCACGTGGCACCCGACTCTGCCTGCTTGCCGCCTGTCAGCCTTGGCTTGCCTGCGTCCTGGGGGTGGTTTCCTGTGGCCCTCCTGACATGACCCTGTGTGCTTCGGACCTCAGTGCACCTCCAACTCTCCCTGACTACCCATTGGGCTCAGTTTGCCTGTGCCCCAGAAAGAGGTTCCCATTGGTCCAGTGACTGTGGACCAGCTCTGGCCCGGGAAGCCCAGCAAAATCCTCTCCCACCCATTCGGTGCTGTCCCACTTTCTTCACTGAGGTCTGAGCACCTTCCAGTCGTGTCTGTCTTTGGGTCCTCTCCTGCAGCTCTAGGGTGCCCTTGAGAGCTCTATCTTTCTGTCTCAACAATTACCCCCCTGTCTTATTTCCTAAAAATCGCTTAATGTTTTTTTACATTAAACTTTCCTTGTTTAAATTATGTTGTGATTTGCATTTCTTGGTTGGACCCAGATTGATATAGTGTGTGTGTGTGTGTGTGTGCGTGTATGTATGTGTGTATATATTATATGTATATGTATATATACGTACATATTGATATATGTATACGTACCTATACGTATATGTGTTTGTATATATATATACACACAAAAAACAACATATTTTGATATAAATTTCAGATGATTTAGGCAAATGTGTGATTTGATCCAGATTATTTGATAAATATGTCAAAAATGCATGTGTTTTGACTTGTGGTGAATGACCTGGACGCAGCGGAGAGCATTGCGCTGTACTCAGGGCAAGGGAGCAGCTGAAGTCTGGGGCTCTTGCTGGTGCTGAGCGCCTGGTGTCCTCAAGAGACCATCAGGACCAGGTCTGTCCCCTCTCACAGCCCTGCGCTCCGCTCCCAGACACAGCGAGGGACGAGGACCCTCCTCCCCAGGATCACCCAAACTTCCTCTCCGTGCTGTTCGGCTCACCCCTTTTCTCGCCTAGTAGACACTCACCCGTTTCCTTGAGCCCTCCCACAGGCCCCTGGGCTCTGTCTCTGCGGGCCTCACCATCATCGTCGCAATGTTTCCACCATTCCATCCTCACTCCAGGCAGGTGCTAAACATCCAATCCGGATTATTTCATTAAGCCTCATACGTTCACTACATGATAGATTCTATTTTGCCCTCATTTTATGATAAGGAAGTCGACACTCTGAGAGGCTGAGTCACCAACCAGGTAAGGAGTGGAGCCTGGGTGTCAGGTTACTGTCTGTGCTCCAGACAAGCACTGCCCAATTCTGCAGCCCCTAGTCATGTGTGCTAGTTAAATGTATTTACAATTAAGTAAGTTGGAATATTGAGGTCCTCAGTTACAGGAGCCGCATGCCCAGGGCTCAGTGGCTGCGTGTGGGGCTGGTGCAGGAAGGGAGCATTCCTGTTGTTGCAGAAAGTTCTGCTGGATGGCACTGCTCCACACAAGTACTTTCTCAAGCTATCTGTGGTGAAGAGCCTGGTTCTTTTCCCTTTCAATTTTATTTTCAGTCCATTCCATATGGACACTTTTGTAAGATATAATAAAAATAAATTACAGAGCGAGAGATGTGAACAGTGGTGGCTCAGGCGACAGAGCAAGATGGCAGCCCCAGAGCTGCGGACAAGCTGCTAAGCCAGCACCCCAAAGCAGCCTCCCAATTACAGACTTGGAGGAAATAGCAGATTAAAGTCCTTATTCGTCATGAAGGGGATCCAAGAAAAGATTTTCTCTCTAGGATCTCCTTGGGATCATCCGTAGAATGAAGGTGCTGAAGGTGCTGAGTGAAGGGATCTGATCCTTCACTCATTCGTCCCGTGGGGTGAACATCCCATTTGGTGAGAAGGTTCAAGGTTTCTTTTAAGTCACCACTGAAGCTTCACCTTTTGCTGCCCCTCTCCCGTGTCTTCCAGTGTGTTGAATAATATTCTGCTGTTTCTGGGGGCTGTGTGAGAGCCTGGGAACAATGTTATGGACCCAGTTTGGTGCCCTTGCAGGGAAACCTTTGGCTCCAAAATTCCTGACACACTGTGCAGCTCTAAACCTTTTACGAGGAAGGTTTTTGTGCCTTCCTTGTACTGTTCCCTGGGAAATGGTGAAGATCCCTTCTTCTCTCCATTCTCCCAAATATGCCTTAGAATTTTCTGCCTCTAAGAGGTCCTGCCCCAAATCAGGTCAAGGACCCGTCTGTTGAGAGATAATTCTCCATAGTCTGGGCTTTATGCATGTCTCATGAGCAAAGGATATTGAGAGCTTTGTTGAAGGATGTTTGCATGAGACAGGCTTGGCAGTAGAAAGACAGCGCCTTCCTCAGAGAGGAACATCTTTCCTTGGAGAAATTCCAGAGCAATAAAGATAATGTCTCTCTCCAGAAAGGAGGAGGGCCAGGTCTCCTAGCAGCTCCTACCCATGCAAGACCAGGATCGCGTAGCCTTGGAGTTCCTTGAGTGTGACACACATCCTTTGTGGGTGTAGCACTCACCTGGCCTCCACATCACACTCCTGGGACTTTGGGGGAAAGGGATCCAATGCAAACGTGAGGCTGGTGCTGCCTGCTGTGTCGGGGCAATAACTCATTTAACTCCATTTGGGCTCTTTGTCTCATTCCGGACTGAACAATGGAAATGTGTGGTTAACCCACCCGGCAGCTGCAGGAGGCCCCCAGCCCAGGAGCTGCTCAGCTGCCTGACAGTCTCTCTGGACCCTCCTGACTTTTGTGCTCTCATCACATCTCTCCATCTTTCCCTTTCTTCCTCATTTCTATGTCCTGATGAGTTTACCCATGGGGGTCACTCAGACCTCATTCATCCAGCAAATGTTGTTGAGAACTCACCATGTGTCGGGCACTGTTTCAGGTGCTGTGGATACATCGGTGATCAACATAGTCGTTATTCCTACTTTCCCAGAGCTACATTCTGGTTGGAAAGGTGCAGGGAGGGAGCGCTTTGGAGATGACAATAAACCAGCAAGTACTGCTAAAATATCAGATCGAGTAAGTGCTATGCTGAGGATTAAGGGGGCCTGGTGGGCAGATGGGAACTGCTCTCTTTGGCTGTTCAGATTGGATGGCCACGGAAGGTGGCTGGGGAGGTGATGTTGAGATTTGAATAAAACAAGAATCAGTCATGGGAAGACCTGAGAAACAAGTTCAGGCAGAGGAAATAGCTAGAGCAAATGCCTTGAAGGAGGACCAATTTGACAAGTTTCAGAGAGGCTGGAGCTTGGGATGGGGAAGGATATGAGGGGCAGTCCAGGGTAGAAGGCACCAAAGCCAGCGCAAGGGGTTTAGTCTCCATCTTCTGTGGTCCAGGAAGTCATTGAAAAGTTTGAAGCAGAAAGAGATGATCTAATTCATATTTTTGAAGATTATTCTGGATTTACGCTGGAGTCATTGTAAAGGAGACTTGGAATGAGATAGGATTTGCTTTCAAAGTAGGGTTGACAGGATTTGCTGATAGGTTAGATGTATGTGGTAAGTGAAAGAAAGGGAAAAGTCAAAATATCTTCTCGATTTTTGCCTTGAACACGTGGGGCCAGTAGCTAGGATGCTGTTACTGAGAGGGAAAGAGAGGTAGATGGAGATTTGTTGGGGTGAAAGGATTGAAATGCGCACTAGACATCCATGTGGACCTGTCAAGTGGGCAGTTGAATGCGTGGGGCTGGGGAGCAAAGAATTTACCAGGGCTAAATATGTAGAATTGAGAGTCGTTGGCAAAGAGATGATGCTTGCAGCCAGCCCTGGCACTGAATGGCCTTCCTTAGGGAATGTGTGTCGATAGGGAAGGGGACCCAGGGCACATTTCTGTGGTCTTTCACCACCTAGAGGTCAAACAGAGGGAGTGAAACTAGCTAATGACGCTGAAAAGGACTGACCAGTGCGGTCAGAGGTAGTCCAGAGAGTGAGAGGTCATAGAAGCTGAGACAAAAGAGTATTTCTAAATAAAACTTTCCATAAAATTCATTTGGCAGCAGGGAAATTCCGTAGCCCTTTGCAAGAGGGCCCTCAGTGGGAGAGAAGGAGAGACAGAATCCTGACCGAGGAGAGGTGACCTAGACTAACAGATGAGAAGGAAGAACGAGGGAACGTAGACAATCCTTTACAAAGTTCTGCCGTGAGCGGGACTTGAGAAACGACGTGAGGGCTGGAAGGTGATGGCGATGGTGGTCACGGGAGGGCTGTCATTTTAGTAGAAGAAACAAGATAGTATTTGTCTGTTGATAGAGATGATTCTTTAAAGAAGTAGAATTTAAGATACAGGGAAAAGAAAGGCACCAAACATCATTTTCTTATTGGGCTTAAGGCTTTGGGAAACAAAGAGAAAGAGAGAGAAAGTAACAGACTATTTCTGATTCCCCTGAGGTGATGGAAGCCGGAGAGGAGAGGATCATACACTTAAAATTGGCAGAGCTGGGGCTGGGGGAGAAGAAATGAAAATTGATATTTTAAAAACATTGCCCAGACACGAGTATTGAATCCATCCACTTCCTTCCTTTTCGGCATCACCACCCTTGTTCTGTCACCCTCACCTCCCGCTGGGACTGCGCTGGGCTCTCCCACGTCTGCCCCACCCCCATCCACAGCCCGTTCCTGTGCCCCTGCGCACGCAGGGCAGCTTTCGTCCAGCTGGCAGAGGGGCTGTTTTAATTCTTTATTTAAAAAATTTTTTTTTATTTAACCCACTAGTATGTTGTTCTTTCCAAAGACTTTTTTATTCATCCTAACACCCCTTACACTGTACTTGACACATATACCTAATAAATTATGATTGAATCAGGAGCCCTGAGTTAAAAAAGATACACTGTTCATGGATTAGAAGACTCAATGTGTTAATATGGTAATTCTCTCCAAAAGTGATCTATAAATTCAATGCCATCCCAATAGAAATCTCAGCAAACTGCGATTCTAAAGGTTCTATGGAAAAGCAAAGGAACAAAGTTAGAGGGCTCACTACCTGATTTCAGGGCTAACTATAAAGCTACATTAATCAAGACTATGTAGTATTCGCATAAGGACAAACATATAGATTGATGGAATAAAACACAGTCCAAAAGTAGACCCACATATATATGGTCAGTTCATTTTTTAAAAAGGACCCAAAGGAATTCAGTGGAGACTTTTCAAGAAATGATGCTGGAACAATTGAATGTTGTCTTGGTCAGTTTGGGCTACTATAACAAAAATACCACAGACTGGAATTTCTCATAGTTCCGGAGTCTGTGAAGCCCACGATCAAGATGCTGGCAGATCTGTTTTAATTCTTAAACTCAATTACGTTGCTCCTCCAGGTTGAGTGTTTTAGCTGCTGTCTGTTACTTGTGAAATAAACCCATTACCAAGGCTTCCAAGGCCCACTTTGATCATGATTGGCAGCTGACCAGCTCCCCTGCCCCCCTCACACAGCAGGTGCCCTGAGCTGTGATGCTCTAGCCCAGCTGGCCTTGTTCCATTTCCTCCAACAAGCCAAGTTCTTCTCGCTCAACGTGACTGCACATCTGAAACCTGCCCGGAAAGGCCTCCTCACCCGGGCTAGTTAGACTGGATTTGATCTCCCCCAACCCAGCCCTCTATCATAGCTCTCTCTGGATTTTATTCATAGCAGTTATCACCTTTTGCAATTATTTATTAGCTTATTTTTTTCCTCTTTACATCATTCCCCAACGAGAAGGCAAGAAGTCTTCTGTATTTGGTTCACCCAACTACACTCAGCATTTGACTGCCTCTGGCACATGGTAGGTTCACAATGACTGTTTTTTTGAGTGATAAGTTAGTTGCATTTTATATCCATAATATTATCATGGAAACATATTTTGAACAAAGTCAATATTATAATGAATTATTATTATGATGGTTGTCATCACGGATGTTTCCTTTTATATTTTTAGAGCCTTCTGGATTTTTGACTCAGGACTTTAGCCAAACTCGTCACAGTAATCAACCTTATGTGATATTTGTTTCTGTGACTTCATTCTGACATTTAATAATTGATAGTACCGCTGCTAATCCCCGTGCTAATCATGATTGATGTAGACAAATGGTGATTGAAAGCCCACATTATCTGTATTGGTTTTTAGTTATTCTCGAGTCTGATATAATTATATATTTGATGTGGAAATTTGTGTTTGTGGTGATAGCAGAAATACTCTTGTTGGAAACCACCATCTGCCATAAAATTTCTGTAAGTATAAAAGCCTATGCTATTATTCTCTATTTCTTATTTTCCATTGTGTCACACTTATCCCTCAATGTAGAAAATGCATGCTGCTTTCATTAAAAATCACCCCAGCTGTCTACATTATCAGGAGCTTCCTGAAGGCCTTATGGGCTGGGGCCCAGGATGGTGACCACAAAAATAAAAACTCCCAGTAGTTTAGTTTAAAACAGGGATCACACTGAGTCTGTGGCTGTAAGTAAGTCCCCCTATAAGAATGAGTTCAGTTTTATGAGAAGCTGGTCTTTCCCCAGGCTTGATGAGATGCAGCGGCTAAGACCTCAGAGAGCTCTGCCCCCTGGGAGCAGGTGAGAATTGCAGGTCAGCTGTTTGAGAAGGACTTATCCATTTTCCACTAAAATACCTGACAAGGTTGGATCCTTGTGGATTAAAATTTCCCTAAAGATAGAAGAAGGCAAATAAGATGTTGCTGTGTCCTTATCTGTTGGCTATTACTGCAATGACGACTTAATAAAAATTCAATTCAGTTTCCTCAATCGTACAGATACTTTACAATATGTTAATGAAAAATTAGAGTACAGAGTGATGTGTTATAGTGTTGACAGCATGACACAATGAACTTAGAAAGATGGACATGCACCAAAATGTTAGATTTAATTGGGGTGGGGGGGGATAAAGCAGGCACAGTTGAGGTTGATCTCTTAACTTAATGCATTTTAATGATGTTTTATTGTCAACTCTATGAGTAACAATGATATGCCAGAAGATTAAAAATAACTCAATAAAAGAATAGTTTATGCTTCTGAAAATTAATTTATATACATTTTAGGAACTTTAAAAAAAAATAAGGTGATAGAAATTTGAACTTGTAAATTTGTTTTATTGATTTTTTCCTTTCAGTATTAATTGTCTGATTAAATTTTAGGCTTCTGTGTTCAGGATACTTGTCTCTATGTGCTGATAATGTGATATTTTGGAACAAGGTCACAGAGATGCCATCAGAAAAAGCCCAGGAATAAATTATTCCTACTGGCAACATGTGAGACAAGGATAATTTTTTAAAAACATTAATGTCTATGAAAGCTTAGAGCAATCTTCCTGTCTCAAAATGCATTTAAAAAAATTACACTGTGCAGTTGAAAACTGACATTTTATTATTTAATCATGTCCCATTTTAGGTGATGTGCAAAGAGGACACATTACCATGTACATTTTCTCACTATTAAAGGCGTTAAAATCATCAAATATAGAACTGAGAGGTACTTTAAGAAGCATCTTGTCAAATACCCTGATTTTACAGAAGAGGGAATAGAGGCTCAGAGGGCGCAAAGATCAAGCAGTCCAATGGTCCTGGGACAGACAAGTTCTTTCCCAGCTGTCTACCCTCCTTTAGGAAAATCAGCCTCATATTGTTACCAAGCTTGGGTTCAACTGCTCGTGACTCAGGAATCCAATACTAAGAGACGAGTGTTGGGTAAAAGGAAAGAGAGCTTTACTGAGGACGCTGGCATCCCTGGGTATAAGGTGGACTTATGTCCCAAAGGACCAACTCCCCACTCCTCAGGTTTTGCTCAGGGATTACACAGGGAAAAGAGGAAGGGGCTACTTGCCGTGGAGGGGGTTGCAGGATGCGTGATCAACTCATGGACATTCTTTTTTTCATGATTTTTAATTATTTATTTTTTAAAATTAAATTTAAAAGCTTTTGCACAGCAAAGAAAACCATAAATGAGATGAAAAGACAACCTTCAGAATGGGAGAAAATATTTGCAAATGAAGCAACTGACAAGGGATTGATCTCCAAAATATACAAACAGCTCATGCAGCTCAATATCAAAAAAAAAAAAAACAAACAACCCAGTCAAAAAATGGGCGGAAGACCTAAACAGACATTTCTCCAAAGAAGTCATGGACATTCTTCTGATTAGCTGGTGGTGAGGTAACTGGGAGTCAACATCTTCAGCCTCTGATTCCAACAAGTCTGGGGTCTATGTACTTGCAGTTAGCCTACAGTTAACTTCTTCCACCTGGTGGGGCTTTCAGTATCTGCAAGACAGCTCAAAGGACATGGCCCAGAATATTATCTATAGCCCTTGAGAAGGAACTAAAGGTCCTTGACTCTGTTTAACGACTCAACTATTATTATTTTGTCCTGTTTGACCGTTTTTCTTTGCTTCTGCATTTTTCAAAAAATTTCTCTGATTAAAATTATTCTTTGGATAAAGTTTTTCTACAGACAAAAGGCAGGCAGAGGACATGGGGGAAGGACCATAGGGTCCACATGTTCCTCCACACCCTACATGCTCTGCCAAATGCTCCCCTCCACTCTTTCCAGCCCTGCTTCCTACTGTTCCTGGTCCCTGTACAACCACAGGTTGGGTGTAGACCTCTAACCCTAACTGCAGAAATGTTAAAGAAGGTAAGACAACAAAGAAAAATGTTGTCTATGATTGTCTAATTTTATCAAAGTGACACCACAATTAATCTGATGTCTTTTTCTCCTAATGGTTATTTTGCTGCATGCTAATAATAACTTAATGGGAAAAATAGGATATGGGCATATAGGAATAAGATTTTATTTCTATATCTTTAGAATGCATTGAAAGTATTGTTGAGAATTCTTAGTAAAGAATGAGCTGCATTAACACTGAACCTTTCCAAAGGGTAGTTTTAGGAGGCTCTGCTCACTCTGAAGACCCAATTCTTGACTCGATAAGGAAGGAGTTGGACTATCCAGGTAGTTATTTGCATTGTAAATATTTAAAATTTTCTGTATATTATGATGTTTTGATGTCTTGAAAACGCTTTCTGTCTGGGGAGAGACTGACCTCCCGGGCTAGCCAACTTAGAGATGGCAAAGGGTCCATCTGGGAGATTGCCTTTTATTTGCAAAAATTCCAGAGCCAGACCCCCACCATCTGGCCTGTTCACCCCTGGAGGTCATATTCCTCTGCCTTAATCATCCCAGGGCCAGGTGCCAGGCCATTAGGGACCACCCTTAGAGCTTTGGGCCCATCAACCAGCCAGTCCTAGGCTGCTGTTCACCCTGCCTTGCCTTTCCTGCAAAAACCCTGAGGCCATGGCTTAAACCTTCCCCTTGCTCTGACTTCTGTCTCCTAACCACTCAGATGTCTCCCCTGAGTGGCCCTGCAAGGCTTGCTGTACTCCTACCTCTAGGAGCTGTGAGTATCATAGACTTTGTTTTTCCTTTAGCATCTCTTGTGGCCACACCTGACTAACCATCTCATAAAAGAGTACAAAACTTAATTTTATATACTATTTTATTATATATGTGTATTATATATTATATATGGATATAGTTATATATTTTATATAATTTTATTTATTTTATTATATGCTTTATACAGTTATTGTAGCTGCTTATCTTAGAACTTCGTGAAAATGGTACTTGCTGAAAACATTTTTACCGACATCCTGGAATATGAACTCTCAATATATAATTTTACTATATTTGGTTGAACACAATAAAACGTAGATAATGTACAGTAGCTCTTCATATAATTTGTCTGGTTCCTTTGCACTCAGCAGATGTGGTTACCCCCATGATGAGCTAACTTGAGTTGCCTTCTGTAAATTCCTCCTGTGATCTGTTTTCTCGTTTCACTAGAATGGTGGCTTTCTGCATTATATCTCTTATTCTCATCTGGAACTCAGAGAATCGGAGCCTTTGCCTGTTGTCCCCTGAAGGGGCTTCCCAGGACAGCAGCCCTCAGGCTCTCTGTCCCAGGGCCCCTCCCCTGGCTCTCCTCTGCCAGGATTCTTCAACTCTGGAAGCTGCCTTCTCTTTGTGTTTCTTTTGCTGTGGGAGGAGTTTTCAACATCTTTTGCAGAAAAGAGCATTTTAATTTGAAATCTGAATTAAAAATTGAGTGTTTCCCTTCCTCAGAACTGGCACAACTCATGACACTCCTGTGAAACTTTGAAGTGATCCTTAGGTCAAAGGATCTGCAGGCCTGGCTGCTTCTAGGGCTGTGCTTGGACCATCAGACCTAGTGTTGCACCACGTGGGAGCATCTTAGAAACACAGAATCTCAAGCCCCACCCAGACCTACAGTATCAGAATTATTAGCAAGATCCGCAGTTGATTTGCATGCATTCAAAGAGAGAGAGAGCCACCATCCCAGTGGATTACTACTTGGTTTCTTTAAGCCCTTTATCACAGCCATGAACTAACCGTGAGGATTAAGTACATGTGTATTAAAATTAATTAAATCACCAAAAAAGTTAATTTGAAACACACATAATAATGTACAAAAAATTATTTCACAGCATAGTGGTTAGACTTATGATAAAATAATTGCAACAAGTATTAATTGTGTAGTCATATTATGTATTTCTCTCCCTACTTGGCTTATATCTTTAGAATTCTCATCGGCTTCAAATGGCTATTATGGTATTAGATATTTTTTAGTCATTGCCAGAAAGCTCTTACCCACACCAAAGATAAAAATAAGGCTTTAAGGGCTTCCCTGGTGGCACAGTGGTTGGGAATCTGCCTGCCAATGCAGGGGACACGGGTTCGAGCCCTGGTCTGGGAAGGTCCCACATGCCGCGGAGCAACTGGGCCCGTGAGCCACAACTACTGAGCCTGTGCGTCTGGAGCCTGTGCTCCACAACAAGAGAGGCCGCGATAGTGAGAGGCCCGTGCACCGCGATGAAGAGTGGCCCCTGCTTGCTGCAATTGGAGAAAGCCCTCGCACAGAAACGAAGACCCAACACAGCCAAAAAAAAAAAAAAAAAAGTAATCAATTGAATTAAGACCCACAACTAAGAAAAAAAAAATAAGGCTTTAAGAAGTAAATTGTAAGAATGGATTTTTTTTCTTGTTCAGGAATATGTCTTATGCTTTGTAGATACTCAACAAACAGTTTTTGTTTTCATTGACAAAAGATCAACTCCTCACTCTCCAGTAGTTGGAATTCTTTATTCAAGTTCTCCTTGGCTTTCCCCAGAGTTCAGATTTATATCATGCTAGGGTCCTATTGCTCATCGGCCCAGGCATCCATGAGAAGATGTTTCTGAATTTCCTTAATCTTTATTAGAGCTGCAGGTATCACTGACCTACTAAAAGTGGTTAAAGATGTGGTAGAACAATCAAGATGAGAAGAGAAAAACGTGAGATGATTCCACCACGTTGTAGAACAGAAGTTCACAGCCAGGGACAGTTTTGCCTCCAGCAGATAATGGAGATGCCTGGAGATGTTTTTTGGTGTCACATCTCACCTGGGAGACAGGTCACAGGTGCACTGGCATCTAGTGGATGGGGGCCATGGATGACACTAAGGGTCCTGCAGCGAACAGGGCAGCCCCACAGCAAAGACCACCTGGCCCCAAATGTCGTGGTGCTGAAGTTGAGAAGTTTTGCTGCAGAAGCAAACCAAAGCCCAGTTAGGCTGGTGATGTAGCTAAGGGAAAAGGGTCCAGGTAAATTGGCTTCTGGGGTCACAGCTGCTCTGCCTGCAGGCGCAGAAAGGGGAGAAAGGAAAGAAAGTCATGGAAGGCGACCAAACCAGTCTCCTGTTATCTTTTTTTGTCTTCTCACACCTATCTTGGCCCCAGAGGTACCTAAAGCAGGGATAGTTCAGGCATATTATATCCAACGCAATGGAAGACTCATCTCAATCCTGCTAAGCATATTTCTTCTTCTACAAGTTCCACTAATACATAAAATTGCCTAATTCCTTTAACTTCCTAATCCTGGACACATGGCTTCAAGATTCAAGCACCCAAAAAGATGTTAATAGATTTAAGTCTAATGATTGAGGAAGACTTCAGATTCTTAGATTCTTCCTTAGCTGTTACCACAGACATAGAAGAGGAGAGAGAGGCAGTCTTAGGAAGAGCTGGGATGTTTCAGAATCTGCCAGCAGATAAAGAGAAGTGATGCACAAACAAACAAGGAAAATAAAACAATACTCCTTGCATTTCCTTACTGCCATTACACATAAAAGCAATTTAGAGGCTTTCTGTAGAGAGATAAAAACCATTATAATAATCCCCAACAAAATGTCAACTTACTTTTATCTGCTGACTGGTGAGATCAAGCCTGGCAGGACTGCAGGCTGTTCCTGCTGATGATTCTATAGTCTGTCTGAAAAATATAGCTAGTGGGAAGCAACCGCATAGCACAGGGAGATCATCTCGGTGCTTTGTGACCACCTAGAGGGGTGGGATAGGGAGGGTGGGAGGGAGGGAGATGCAACAGGGAAGAGATATGGGAACATATGTATATGTATAACTGATTCACTTAGTTATAAAGCAGAAACTAACACACCATTGTAAAGCAATTATACTCCAATAAAGATGTTAAAAAAAATTGTCTGAATCCTCAACTGGGGAAGGGAGGATTTAATGACTGTCAAATTATGGACTTTATTACGTTAATAACAGTTGCATAGTGCTTTCAACAACATTCAGGTAGATGGAGCAACAGCCTGATAGAAATCAGGAAGAAATAGGCCTTAGGCAAACTGCAGAATTTGTTGCATAGGTAGCAAAATTAAATGAAGCCTGAGGAAAATCAGACTGTATAATTTTTAAAGGGAAGGTGGGAGGGGGTTGATGGAAAGAAAAAGATTGATTTAATGGGAAATATCATATTTAAAGTGACACAGAATAGCATTGCTTAAGTGAGAACTAGAAATGTTCTTGGGCATAAAATGGTCATCTCCATGTGCTTTTCTGTATGCTTTTCTCATATTTATTATTCCAAACTTGGTTTCTACTGGGAGAAAACAACATATTTAAATATTAATAATTCTGAACAACCAACTCCTGATTCAAAAAACCTGGCAACTATTAAAAGAAGGGATAATGAGCCACTTTTTATGAAATCTGTGAGCAGACTGATTAATATGTTTTGCGTGTTTATTGAGAGAGATGAAAGGAAAGAAGATAAGGACTACTGATGAAAGCGCACTGCTGAAGAATCAGTGATTACTTTCATTTCTTTTCGTTGTCGGTTTTCCCCCTTGTGCTGTTAATACCCAAATAAACAAAATACAAATGTGGAGTGTAATTTGTGGAAAAATATGCAAGTTGTGTAAAATCCTTCCTTTTTATTTTTATACCTCTTCCAGAGGTTTCTCTATTTTGTAAAGAACCATTTCTTGGGTTTATTGACCTATTTTAGCGCTTGGGTCTGCAGTCTATTTCATTTTTTTGTGCTTGGATATTTATGATCTACTCCCAAAACACCTCAGGACTTTTTGTCTGTAAATTTTTGTGTTGAATGGATTATTTTATGAATTTGTTAGTTTAAATAACGTTTATTTAAGATTATGTATTCACTTTGAGTATCCCAGAGAGTTTGATTGCTCATGGCCTCATAACAGAGAAAATCATGAGTCAAGACCCCATGAACCTCTCGCCTTGTTGCAACAATTCTCAGTGCTTTGCCAATCTTCTTTCATGTATCCCAATTATTTTTCCTTGCAAGATATGATATAATCTTAATCACAAGTACTCCAGTTTTATAATTAATTTTATTGATTCCTTGACACAATATTATTTGATTGTTAATTTTTCTCTTACTCAAGTAAATTTTATCTATGTTTACTAAGGTGTTTAAAATGTTAATGTAGGCACTGCACATTTTATTTGGTTTAGTCATATCTATTTATTGTCTCTGTTATTGTTAATGATTTCTAACTCATGATTGCTAGCTCATAGGAATGTTATCCATCTTTTCTCTTTGCATAATTTATGGTTTTTAAAATGTTACATATGTTTTGTGGAATTTATTAAAGTAGAGAAAATGTAAAGGAGCTAAATTCTCTTACTTCAGACATAGTAATAATTAATGTTTCATGATATATCTTTCCTAACCATTTTATATAAATATATATTCATATGTATACAAATATATATTTATTTATTTATTGAAGTATAGTCGATTTACAATATTGTGATAGTTTTGGGTGTACAGCAAAGTGATTCATTCATATCTGTGTGTGTATATATATATATATATATATATATATATATATATATATATATATTTTGAGATTCTTTTCCCTTATAGGCTGTTACAAAACGTTGAGTATAGTTCCCTGTGCTATATAGTTGGTCCTTGCTGGCTATATATTTTATACATAGTACTGTGTTTGTGTCAATCCCAAACTCCTAATCTATCCCCCGCCCCCCCCCCCACAGTAACCATTAGTTTGTCCTCTATGTCTGTGGCTCTGTCTCTGTTCTGTATAGAAGGTCATCTGCATCATTTTTTTAAGATTCCATATATAAGCATTGTCATATGATATTTGTCTTTCTCTGTCTGGCTTACTTCACTCAGTATGATAAACTCTAGGTCCATCCATGTTGCGAATGGCATTATTTCATTCTTTTTTATGGCTGAGTAATATTCCATTGTATAAATATACCACATCTTCTTTATCCATTCATCTGTCTATGGACATTTAGGTTGTTTCCGCGTCCTGGCTATTGTAAGTAGTGCTGCTATGAAAATTGGGGTGCATATATCTTTTTGAATTATAGTTTTCTCTGGATCTATGCCCAGGAGTGAGATTTCTGGGTCATATGGTAGCTCTATTTTTAGTTATTTAAGGAATCTCCATACTGTTCTCCATAGTTGCTGTACCAATTTTCACTCCCACCAACAGTGTAAGAGGGTTTCTTTTTCTCCACACCCCCTCCAGCATTTATTGTTTGGAGATAGTTTCATGATGGCCATTCTGACAAGTGTGAAGTGGTACCTCATTGTAATTTTGATTTGCATTTCTGTAATATTGAGCATGTTTTCAATGTTCAACGTTGAGCATCTTTTCATGTGCCTTTTGGCCATCTGTATGCCATCTTTGGAGAAATGTCTATTTAGAAATTCTGCCCATTTTTTTATTGGGTTGTTTGTTTTCTGATATTGAGCTGCATGGGCTGTTTGCATATTTTGAAGATTAATCCCCTGTTCGTCTCATCATTGGCAAATATTTTCTCCCATTCTGTAGGTGATCTTTTCATTTTGTTTATGGTTTCCTTTGCTGTGCAAAAGCTTTTAAGTTTAATTAGGTCCCAGTTGTTTAGTTTTGTTTTTATTTTCATTACTCTAGGAGACAGATCAAAAAAAATATTGCTGCGATTTATGTCAAAGAATGTTCTGCCTATGCTTTCCTGTAGGAGTTTTATAGTATCCAATCTTACATTTAGGTCTTTAATCCATTTTGAGTTTACTTTTGTTTATGGTGTTAGAGAATGTTCTAATTTCATTCTTTTATATGTAGCTGTCCAGTTTTCCCAGCACCACTTATTGAAGAGACTGTCTTTTCTCCATTGTATGTGCTTGTCTCCTTTGTTGTAGATTAATTGAACATAGGTGCGTGTGTTTATCTCTGGACTTTCTATCCTGTTCCACTGATCTATATGTCTATTTTTGAGCCAGTACCATACTGTTTTGATTACTGTAGCTTTGTAGTATAGTCTGAATTCAAGGAGCTTGGTTCCTCCAGCTTTGTTCTTATTTCTCAAGATTGTTTTGGCTATCTGGGCTCTTTTCAGTTTCCATACAAATTTAAAAATTTTTTGTCCTACTTCTGAGAAAAATGCCATTGGTAATTTGATAAGGATTGCACTGAATCTGTAGATTGCTTTGGGTAGTATATTCATTTTCCCAATATTGATTCTTCCAATCCAAGAACACTGTATATCTTTCCATCTGTTTGTGTCATCTTTGATTTCTTTCACCAGCATCTTAGAGTTTTGGAGTACAGGTCTTTTGCCTCCTTAGGTAGGTTTATTCCTAGGCATTTTATTCTTTTGATGTGATGGTAAATGGGATTGTTTCCTTAATTTGTCTTTCAGATCTTCTGTTGTTAGTGAATAGAAATGCAACAGATTTTTGTGTATTAATTTTGTATCCTGAAACTTTACCAAATTCATTGATGAACTCTAGAAGTTTTCTGGTGGCACCTTTAGTAATTTCCATGTATAGTATTATGTCATCTGCAAACAGTGACAGTTTTCCTTTTCCTTTTCCAATTTGGATTCCTTTTATTTCTTTTCCTTCTCTGATTGCTGTGGCTAGGACTTCCAAAACTATGTTGAATAAAATTGGTGAGAGTGGGCTTCCTTGTCTTGTTCCTGTTCTTAAAGGAAATGCCTTCAGCTTTTCACAATTGAGTATGATGTTGGCTGTGGATATGTCATATATGGTCTTTATTATGTTGAAGTAGGTTCCCTCTACGCCCACTTTCTACAGAATTTTTATCATAATGGGTGTTGAATTTTATCAATAGCTTTTTCTACATCGACTGAGATGATAATATGGTTTTTATTCTTCAGTTTGTTAATGTGGTGTATCACACTGATTGATTTGCAGATATTGAAAAATTCTTGCATCCCTGGGATAAATTCCACTTGATCATGGTGTATGATCCTTTTAATGTGTTGTTGGATTCTGTTTGCTAGTATTTTGTTGAGGATTTTTGCATCTATATTCATCAGTGATATTGGCCTGTAATTTTCTTTTTGTGTGTGTGTGATATCTTTGTCTGGTTTTGGTATCAGCATGATGGTGACCTCATAGAATGAGTTTAGGAGTGTTCCTTCCTCTGCAATTTTTTGAAATAGTTTCAGAAGGATAAGTGTTAACTCTTCTCTAAATGTTTGATAGAATTCGAAGCCATCTGGTCCTGGACTTTTGTTTGTTGGGAGTTTTTTTTAATCACAGTTTTAATTTCAGTACTTGTGATTGGTCTGTTCATATTTTCTATTTCTTCCTGGTTCAGTCTTGGGAAATTGTACCTTTCTAAGAATTTGTCCATTTCTTCCAGGTTGTCCATTTTGTTGGCATAGTAGTCTCTTATGGTCCTTTGTATTCCTGTGGTGTCATTTGTAACTTCTTTTTCATTTCTAATTTTATCGATTTGGGCCCTCTCCCATTTTTCCTGATGAATCTAGCTAAAGATTTGTCAATTTTGTTTGTCTTTTGAAAGAACAGGCTTTTAATTTCATTGATCTTTTCTATTGTTTTCTTCATCTCTATTTCATTTATTTCTGCTCTGATTTTTATGATTTCTTTCTTTCTAATAACTGTGGGTTTTTTTGTTCTTCTTCTTCTTTCTCTAGTTGCTTTAGGTGTAAGTTAGGTTGTTTATTTGAGATTTTTCTTATTTCCTGAGGTAAGATTGTATTGCTATAAACTTCCCTCTTAGAACTGCTCTTGCTGGGTCCCATAGGTTTTGGATCATTGTGTTTTCATTTGTCTCTAGGTATTTTTTAGTTTTCTCTTTGATTTCTTCAGTGATCTATTGCTTATTTAGTAGCATATTATCTAGCCTCCATGTGTTTATGTTTTTTTGTAGTTGATCTCTAATCTCATAGTGTTGTAGTCAGAAAAGTTGCTTGATATTATTTCAGTTTTCTTAAATTTACCCAGGCTTGCTTTGTGGCCCAACATGTGATCTATCCTGGAGAATGTTCCATGTGCACTTGAAAAGAATGTGTATTCTGCTGCTTTTGGATGGAATGCTCTATAAATATCAATTAAGTACACCTGGTGTAATGTGTCATTAAGGCCTGTGTTTCCTTATTGATTTTCTGTCTGGATGATCTGTCCATTGTTTTAAGTGGGGTGTTATGTCCCCCACTATTATTGTGTTAATGTCAATTTCTCCTGTTAATGTCAATTTCTCCTTTTATGTCTATTAACATTTGCCTTATATATTGAGGTACTCCTATGTTGGGTGCATATATATTTACAATTGTTATATCTCCTTCTTGGATTGACCCCTTGATCATTATGTAGTGCCCCTCTTTGTCTCTTGTAACCGTCTTTATTTTAAAGTCCATTTTGTCTGATATGAATACTGCTACTCCAGTTTTCTTTTGATTTCCGTCTGCATGGAATACCTTTTTCCATCCCCTTACTTTCAGTCTGTATGTGTCTTTAGATCTGAAGTTGGTCTCTCGTAGACAGCATATATACGGGTCTTGTTTTTGTATCCATTCAGCCAGTCTATGTCTTTTGGTTGAAGCATTTAAATTCATTTACATTTAATGTAATTATATGTATAATTACATTATATATATATTTATATTCTTATTGCCATTTTGTTAATTGTTTTGGATTTGTTTTTGTAGGTGTTTTCCCCCCTTTCTTCTTTTGTTCTTTTCTCTTGTCATTTGATGACTATATTTAGTGTTATGGTTGGATTCCTTTTTCTTTTTTGTGTGTATATCTATTATAGATTTTTGGTTTGCACTTACCATGAGGATTTATTATAGCAGTCTATATATATACATAATGGTTTTAAATTGCTGATCACCCAATTTCAGATGCTTTCCAAATATCCTGCATTTTTACTCTCCTCTCACAATTACTAGTTTAGATATCATATTTGTTTGTGGATGATTTCCTACCTTTACTGTATGCTTACCTTTACCAGTGAGCTTTCCCATTTCATAAATTTTCTTGTTTCTAGTTTTGGCCTTTTCTTGTTGGCCTAGAGAAGTTCCTTTAGCATTTGTTGTAAAGCTGGTTTGGTGGTGCTGAATTCTTTTAGCTTTTGCTTATCTGTAAACCTTTTGATTTCTCCATCAAATCTGAATGAGAGCCTTGCTGGGTAGAGTATTCTTGGTTGTAGGTTTTTCCCTTTCATCACTTTAAATATATTGTGTTACTCCCTTCTGGCCTGCAGAGTTTCTGCTGAAAAAATTAGCTGATATCCTTATGGAGATTTCCTTTTATGTTATTTGTTGCTTTTAATATATTCTGTTTGTCTTTTAATTTTTCTCAATTTGATTACTATGTGTCTCAGCGTGTTCCTCCTTGGGTTAATCCTGTATGGGACTCTCTGTGCTTCTTAGACGTGGGAGACTGCTTCCTTTCCCATGTTGGGGAATTTTTCAGCTATTAGATCTTCAAATATTTTCTCAAGCCCTCTCTCTACGTCTTCTCCTTCTGGGAATCGTGTAATGTTGGTCTGTTTGATGTTGTCCCAGATGTCTTTTAAACTGTCCTCATTTCTTATCATTCTTTTTTTCTTTACTCTGTTCCATGGCAGTGATTTCCAACACTCTGTCTTCCAGCTCACTTATCCATTCTTTTGTCTCATTTATTCTGCTATTTATTTATTCTAGTGTGTTTTTCATTTCAGCTGTTGTATTCCTCAACTCTTTCTGGTTGTTCTTTATAGTTTCTAACTCTTTGTTAAAGACTTCTTGTAAATTCTCACTATGTATCCATTCTTTCCTGAGTTCTAGGCTATTTTTACAATCATTACTCTGAACCCTTTCTCAGGTAGTTTGCCTATCTCCACATCACTTAGTTGTTCTTCTGGGTTTTATATTGTTCCTTCACCTGAAACATATTCCTTGGTCATCTCATTTTGTCTAGATTTCTATTTGTATTTTTATGTATGTGGAGGGTTAGTTATGTTTCTCAACCTTGGAGAATTGGCCCCCTGTAAGGGATGCCCTATATGTCCCAGCAGTACACTTCCCTCTTGTTACTGAAGGGCCAGGGGCCAGCTGGTCCTAGGGTGGGTTCTGATATGCATTTGCAGACTGGGTTTCACAGTGTGCCAGATCATAGTATTGCTTCTGGTGTCTGTCTCCAGGTGAGCGATGCTGGTCTACAGGCTTGTACAGGCTTCCTGGTGGGAGGGGTCGGTGCCTGCCCACTGGTGGGTGGAATTGAGCCTTGGCCCTCTGGTGGGGAGGGCCATTGAAGTGGCGTGTCTAGAGGTAGCTGTGGGCTCAGGAAATCTTTTGGCAAACTGTATGCTGATGGGTGGGGCTGTGTTTCCTACCCTGTTGGTTGTTTGGCCTGAGGCATCCGAGAACTGGAGCCTACAGGCTGTTGGGCAGGGCCAGGTCTTCCTGCAAAAATGGCAGCCTCCATGAGAGCTGACGCCAATGAATATTCCCCAGTACCTCTGCCACCAGTGTCCTTGTCCCCACTGTGAGCCACACCTGCTCCCTGCCTCCCCAGAAGACCCTCTAAGACCAGCAGGTAAGCCTGGCCCAGGCTCCTATGAAGTCACTGCTTTTGCCTTGAGCCCCAGTGTGCATGAGAATTTGTGTGCACCCTCCAAGAGTGGAATGTCTGTTTCCCCCAGTCCTGTGGAGCTCCTGCACTCAAGCCCTGTTGGCCTTCAAAGCCAAATGCTCTGGGAGCTCCTCCTCCCAATGCCAGACCCCCCAGGCTGGGGAGCCTGATGTGGGGTTCAGAACTCTCACTCCTGTGGGAGAACTTCTGTGATATAATTTTTCTCCACTTTGTGGTCGCCCACCCATGGGGTGTGTGGGATTTGATTATATCGTGAGTGTGCCCCTCCTACCATCTCACTGGGTTTCTTCTTTATGTCTTTGAATATAGAATATCCTTTGGTTAGGCTCCAGTCTTTTTTTTCAATGATTGTTCAGCTGTTAGTTGTGGTTTCGGTGTGCTTGTGAGAAGAAGTGAGCTCAAGTTCCTTTTACTCAGCCATCTTGTGAGAAATCTGCCCAGCCATTTTTCTATGTCTATGTGGAATCACACACTGTATATAGCATTGTGTTCAGGTTGAACATCAACTTACAGTACATCATAATCATAACATCTCTTTGAAATTGTACTCACTGAGGTCATCGATGTTGTCTTCATTCTGAAATATTTTTGGTATTTTTAGGGCCCCCTCTATGCAAATTCTTTGATGCATGTGTTGTCACCATTGCCCAAGTTTGAGTCTCTCTGGCTTCCATGAGTGAAGATGACTTAAGGGACATATGGGACAACCTCAAGTGGACAAATATTTGCATTATAAGGCTCTGAGAAGGATACAAGCAAGAAAGGGGCCAAAAAGTTATTTAAAGAAATGATGGCTGAAAACTTCCCTAAACTGGGGAAGGAAACAGATATCCAGCTCCAGGAAGCTGAGAGAGTTTCAAATAAGATGAACTGAAAGAGACTCACACCAATACAGTTTCTAATTAAATTGTCAAAAATTAAAGACCAGGAGAGAAACTTAAAAAGTGACAAGAGAAAAACAAATTGTTACATACAGGGGAACCTTCATAAGACTATCAGTTGATTTTTCAACAGAAATTTTGTAGGCCAGAAGGAAGTGGTATGATATATTCAAAGTGCTGAAAGAAAAAAACCTGCCAACCAAGAACACTCTACTTAGAAAAATCGTACTTCAGAACTGAAGGAGAGATGATGAGTTTTTCAGACAAGCAAAAACCGAAGGAGTTCATCACCACTAGATTGGCCTTAAAGACATGTTAAAGATCCTTCTTCAAGCTGAAATAAAAGGACTAATTAGTAACAGAAAAACATGTGAAAGTATAAATCTCACTGGTAAAGTTAACTTTATAGTTAAATTCAGAATACCCTAATGTAATTGTGGTAGTAAATCACTGAAGGTTAAAAGACAAAGGTAGTAAAAATATCTATAATTACAATAATTTGCTAATGAATACACAAGGTAAAAAGATGTAACTTGTGACATAGAAACAAAAAACATGGTGGGGGGATCGTAAAATATAGAGCTTTAGTATGCATTTGAACTGGAGTTGTTATCAGTTTCAATACTCTTATAAATATAAGCTATTTTATATGAGTCTTATGGTACCCACAAAGTAAAAACCTATAAGAGATACACAAAAGATACAGAAGAAGGAATCTAATCATAATACTATAGAAAATCATCAAATTACAAAGGAAGAGGCAAAAAGGAGAAGAAAGGAACAAAGGAATTGTAAACCAACCAGGAAATAATTAACAAAATGACAGTAATAAATCTATACCTCTCAATAATTACTTTAAATATAATTGTGCTAAATTCTCTAATCAAAAGACATAGAGTGGTTGGATGGATAAAAAAAAACAGACCAACAATATGCTGCCTACAAGAGACTCACTTCTGCTCAAAGGACACACACACACAAAGCAAAGGGATAGAAAAAAAAGGAAACCAAAGGAAACCAGGGGTAGCTATACTTACATAAGACTAAAGTCTTTCAGCCAAAATCTATAATAATAGACAAAGAAGGATGTTATATAATGATGTAAAGGTCAGTTCATCAAGAGGATATAATATATGTAAACATTTATGTTCCCAACATAGGAGCACTGAAATATATAAAGCAAATATTATAGACCTGAAAAGAAAAATCGACACAATACGATAATATTAGGGGACTTCAATATCCTATTCTCAAAATGGATAGATGATCCACACAGAAAATCAATATGGGAACATTGGATTTAAATTACATGGTAAATTAGATGGACTTAACAGACATTTACAGAACATTCCATCCAGCAGCACCAGATCCTGTGTCGAGAAGCTGGAGCTGGTGTATTGAATTAAAAATATGCAGCTTATGGCCTGCTGAATGAGGGAGCACAAGCCAGCCACACAGGGTCAGCAGGCCTGTCCCTCAGCATCTGAGTTCCCACTTTTGGGAAGTGAAATCCACAGGGTCATTTTGATTGCAGGCATTGTTTCAATATGCTCACACAAAGAAAAGAGAGTCACAAGATTTATTACTTACAGATCCCAGAAGTAGGGGGGAATGGGGCACAAGGAGATGGAAGAAAGGCAATCCTCCATCCCAGGTCACCAGTGAGCAGGAGATAGACAGCAGGGCAGCAAGCACCTATTATTTATAAAGTGGTTGGAGGCAAAGGTCACTAACTTTTCACAGAATTAATTCTAAGTGGTTATTTTAAAAGGTGCTCTGGGAAAAGCAAAGTGGGAATTCCTAAGGTGGGAATCCTCAACTCAAGTCCTTATCTAAATTCCCAACTCTGGGTGTGAGCAGGGTTATCATACTGTAAAATGCCTAGGCAGCATCTCAGGAAAACAAAAGTTATTTTTCTCATCACAAATACTAATTCTTCTCTAGTGCACATTGAACATTCCCTAGAATGAACCATATGTTAGGCCACAAAACAAGTCTTAATACACTTAAGAAAATTGAGATCATATCAAGCATCTTTTCTGACCACAATGGTAAGAAAACTAGAAATCAATTACAAGAAGAAAACTGAAAAATTTATAAATATGTTGAGATTAAACACTATGCTCTTGAACAAACAATGGGTAAAATAAAATGAAAAGAGAAAGCAAAAAATATTTTGAGACAAATGAAAATGAAAGCACAACATTCCAAAACTTATGGGATGCAGCAAAAGTAGCTCTAAGACTAAGAAAAATAAAGAGCTCAAATAAACAACCTAACTTCACACTTCAAAGAACTGAAATAAGAAGAACACACTATGCCCAAAGCTGGTAGAAAAAAGGACATAACAAAGATCAAAATGGAAATAAAAGAAATAGAGACTAAAAAGATAATAGAAAAGATCAATAAAACTAAAAGCTGTTTTTTGAAAAGATAAACATAATAGACAAACAGTATGGTATTGGCATGAAAACAGACACATAGATCAATGAAACAAAATACAGATCCAAGAATTAAACCCATACATATATGGTAAATTAATTTATGACAAGGGAGCCAAGAACATACAATGGGAAAAGAATAGTGTCTTCAGTAAATGGTGTTGGGAAAACTGGATATCACATGCAAAAGAATGAAACTAGACCACTATCTTACACCACAAATAAAAATCAACTCAAAATAGATTAAAGAGTTTAATGTAAGACCTGATACTATAAAAATCCTGGAAGAAAACAAGGTAAGCTCCCTTGACGTTAGTGTTGGCAATAATTTTTTGGATTTGACACCAAAAGCAAAGGCAATAAAAGCAAAAATAAACAAGTGGGACTACATCAAACTGAGAAACTCTGCTCAGCAAAGGAAACTATCAAGATAAAAAGGCAACCTAGGGAATGTGAGAAAAATTTACAAATCATATATCTGATAAAAGGTTAATATCCAAAATATATAAAGAACCCACAGAACTCAAGAGCAAAAAACCAAACAATCTGATTAAAAAATGGGTAAAAGAACTGAGTAGATGTTTTTCCAAAGAAGACAATGAAATGCCCAAGTACATGAAAATATTATAAATGTCACTAATTATGAGGAAAATGCAAATCAAAATCAGGATGAGATATCAACTAACACTTCTTAGGATGGCTATTATCAAAAAGATAAGAGCGATGTCTTGGCAAGGATGTGGAGAAAAAGGAAACTTTGTGCACTATTAGTAAGAATGTAAACTGGTACAGTCACTATGGAAAACACTATGGTGGTTCCTAAAATAACTGAACATAGAACTGCCATATGATCCAGCAATTTCACTTCTGGGTATATATCCATAGCAAAAGAAAACAGGATATTGAAGAGATATCTGCACTCTGATACTCATTGCAACATTATTCACAATAGCTAAGATATGGAAACAAAATGTATTTCAGTGGAAGAATGGATAAAGAGGATGTGAAAGGAATATTACTCAGCCATGAGAAAGAAATCCTGCCAGCTGAGACAACATGGTTAGATGTTAAAGTTATTATGCTAAGTGAAATAATTCAGAAAGAGAAAGATAAATAATACATGGTATTTCTTACATGTGGAATCTAAAAAAAGTCAAGCTCATAGAAACTGAGAGTAGAAAGTGGTTGCCAGGGTCTGGGAATAGGAAGAGGTTGGTAAAATGGTACAAACATTCAGTTCAGTTATAGGATAAATAAGCTCTGAGGAGCTAATGTAAAATACAGTGACTATAGCTGATAATGCTGTATTATATAACTGAAATTTATTAAGAGTGTAGAACTTAAATATTCACACACACACATAAAGGTAAATATGTACGGTGATAGATGTGTTTAATTAACTAGATGGTGGAAATCTTTTCACAATGAATATGTATATCAAATTACCATGATATACACTTAAATATCTTACAATTTTATTTGTCAACTATACTTCAATAGTCCTGGGGAAAAAGTTATGTATTCAGTGTAAAAAATAGTATTTTAAAGCAGCCTTTACGAATCTTCCACTAAAATATCTGTGAAAGCAAGTAAACAGATGCAAACTCATTACTACATCAGACTAATGGGGAGTTTGATGCCAGAATATGGGAAAAAAATCTCCCAGATGGACATGCATTTTAAATAAACTTACTCATGGTTCACCCCTCTTGGCACACCCAGGCTTCCTCATGGTAGAGAGAACATTGGAATCAAGATCAAGAGGACTGACAATTTCTCCCCTACTTACTTCCTGATTTAGAGACTCAGAGTCTTGATTAGCTCAGAAATTATATCCTCACCTCTGTATGGCCAGAGGAAACCCTGATCACCCATTACCTCCCCTGAGCCCTGCCCCTTCGTGATTCTTTAGCACTTTCTACAGCTCTTAATACTTTGAATCCTTGGTCACTTTATGTTTTTCTCCTCTCTACAATATGCTCTTTGGGGACAAGGACTATTTCTTAATTATCTCTGCATTTCTACTGCCCTAGCATATTCTTTATGACACAGGAAGTTCATAACAAATGTTCGTTGAGTTGAAATCATGCAGTTCAAATTGGATTAGTGTTTGTTATTATATGAAGTATTGTCATGCATTACCACAGAAAAAATAGAAAAGCATTTACTATGATTCATAAATAGATGCTTTCAATATATACTATTTTTTGCAAAGTACAAGTTTCCAGAAAATAAACACATTCATTCAGATTTATAAATAAAAACAATGCAAAACACATCTGTACCTGGTTGTGCTACAGATTGCTTAATGTAATTCCCAAATTAATGTGTCATCTCTCTGAATAAACAAGCATCCCTTTCTATAGTGCTGGTTTCTGTGAATGGTAAGACTGCTAAAGCAATTTCTCAAGTTGAACTCCTAGAAATCTTTTTAGTTTCTTGTGCTTACAATGCCTTCTCATTGCTGAATTCCATTTTGTCTTTTAATTTGCAGAGTTATTATCTTATTGCAGGATTTCCTCTTTTCATATTTAGGATATAGCAATGCCCTATTAACCAATTCTTCTGCCTTCTGTTTCACTTCTTTGGCCTTTAGTTCAGTCTCCATACTATAATAAGATACACGTATGGCTAAATCAATGACTTGATTAAAGTCCATTGACAGCTCCCATCACTTAGACTCCTTCTGACATAACTCTCCTGACCTGGCCTTGCCTATATCCTTTTAAATATTACCTGCCATTCCTGCCCTCTCCCCTCAGAATAATATTCTAAGAATTCTACACTTCTTCAAGTCATCTAAACTTTGTCTTCAATCCAGTCATATCAGCTGATCACTTCAACTGATATGCCTCCTTCCTTTGCTCATCCCTGACATGTATTTTCTCCAGCAGAATTAACAAGCTAGTTATTCATTTCTGTGTGGTATCAATATAGAATTTGCATACTTCTATTATTTTACTTATTATATTCTATTACAATTATTTATCCACATGTCTGTCCCTGCTTCTCTTCTTTATCTCCCTGCATGCAAGCCAAGAATCTTATTGGTCTTTAAATCTACAGAATATGGAAGAGCAACTGATATGTAATAAACTCAGAATAAGGATTAGTTGGGTCAATGACCTTTAGTTTTTAAGACAGGAAGACCTTATTTAGCTAAACATTTAGCTTTTTGTCTCCTCTGACTCTTCTGTGATTTTAAACAATTATTGTGAATGATATTACTCAGCATCTGTTGGTCAAATATGCATTTATGTTCATATTTTGCATAAGACAATAATATAAAGATATATTATAAAATCATGTAAACAATTGTAAAGATGAGAAAATCTTTTCTATTTTTTCCCATGTCCTGACTGAATCCTCTCAAATAGATTTGCTGTACAATATCCTACCTATCCTAATTCAGGGGCTATTGCTACTGTTGAAATGACAAAAGAATCAATTTCTATTGTATGGGTTTTTCTGTTTTTATTTATTTTATGGAGAGCATAAACTTGAACTGTTATTTCTTCATCTCATGAGAGGAAAGAAGAGAACTTTTTTTTAGTTTTATAGCTACAATAAAATTTGAAATTCTTGAAGGTACATGTTTTATATACTATTAGGGAGTGATTTCATGAATCATTAAAATGGGCAGGTTTAGGAATTACTATTAAGAAAGGTAATCACCACAGAAAAGAACTTTTTGTTGAATTGTTTTTAGATGATTTACCTTTCACTATATGTTAGCTAGAGCTGTTTTGTTGTTGGAATCATGACACAGATAAAGATAAAGCCTTCAACCTGTACCAAAGATAACATAAAAGACAATCAAGATTCTATTGCTTGAACAGACCCTAATTCAGACAGCTACTACTCTTGAGCAAAGGTGAGGAAAACTAGCTTTACAAGAGTCTCCCTGCTTAGAGGTCAAGTTCTAGGGAAGAAATATGAACCTAAAAAAAGAGTTGTCTGGTAGTACTTCATAGTGACAGGGGAATGCATACTTTCTCTCCCATGTAGGTGGGATCCTGTTGAATAAATGCAATTTCTATTGCCTGGCTTCAGAGGTTTGATAACAATGGGAAGAAAGCCAGTTTGAAGACAGTATGTTTGGTGAGGTCCTCGCTATCTGTCTCCTCCCAAATGCTCATTACAATGACTGACAAGATTTGTTAATATGGGGGGAAAGCTTCAGCAACTTTGGAAATCAGAAATAAGTGTCATTTCAGGAAGGTGAAAGAATCTCTGTTCCCTTACTGCCAATGGAGTCAAATTGAAGGCACCCAGAGCTGAGGAACAAGCCCCTTCTAAGCGAAGATAATAAGCCTGAGGAGGAGGTGGAGAGAGAAGAAAGTCGGGGAGGAAGCCTGCAGGCCCAGCTAGGGAGCCGAGGTCTGACAGGGTAGCCTCTGGGTGCATCTCACGCGGGGCTGACAGTATCAATTCTGAAAGAAGCTTCTGGTATAAATAGCACCATGAAACACAGGAGTGTGGTACCTTTGTGTGTACCACACCCATGTTGCCACGCAGGGAAAATCCCTAGAAGAGTGCCTCCCAGCCCCTTCAAACACCCGAACGGAGGTGGTAACTTAAACATAGCTTAAACATTATGCATTTATTTTTCTATATTTCTCCTACCAGATCAAGAAGAAACAATAGGAACACTATGAGAATCTGGATAGGACTCATTAACGTGATGTTCTCAGAACACTTTAAATTCCTACTACTATAAGCTCAAACTAGATAAGTATAAATCTATGTTTCTGACAGTAGATTAAAGGGAAAAAACATGGAGCATAACAAAATCAAAATAGAACACTGCCATTTCTCTGAAATATCAGGTCTTTGATAGCCTCAAATTACTAAAAACAAAAGGTAAAATGTAGAAAACACATGATTCACGTCCTTGACAAAATTTAAAAGGAACCAGAATCTATCACATTGTTTCTCAGCATTTATTGAATGAAAGAATCCTTTTAGAATCTTGTGAAAATTATGGATATCTACCCAGAAAAATACATATGCCAACAGTCACACAGAAAAATATTTGCAGAAAAGTTTAGGAGCTTTATAGGCTCCCTCAAATCCACCTGTTTATCCTAGATTACCTCTGTATTATTCTGGGCTCTGCAGAGAAACAGAACCAATAGAAACAGAACTGGTTCATATACGTATGAATTAGCTCATGTGATTATGGAACCTGAGAGCCGTACTACAAGGTCTGCAGTTGGCAAGCTGGAGACCCAGGGGAGACTGTAGTGTGACTCCCAGTCTGATTCCAATTCCCAAGGCAGGAGAAGACCCCTACCTCAGTTTGAAGACAGTCAGGCAGGAAAAAGAATGCTCACTTACTCAGCCTTTTTGTTCTATTCAGACCTTCATATGATTGACTGAGTCCTGCCCACACTGGGAAGGGCCACCTGTGTTCCTAAGTCTACCGACTCAAATGTCAATCTCATCCAGAAACATCCTCCCAGACACCCCAGAATAATGTTTAACCAAATATTGGAGCACTCCGTGGTCTAGTCAATTGGGCTCATAAAGTGAACCATCGTAACCTCTGATCAAGAGAAAGATGTCATGAGAAAGACAAATATATGATATCCTGTATATGTGGAATCTAAAAAATGATACAAATGAGCTTATTTATAAAACAGAAGCAGACTTACAGACATAGAAAACTAATTTATCATTACCAAAGGGGAAAGGGGGGGGGAGGGATAAATTAGGAGTTTTGTATCAGTAGATGCAAACTACTACATATAGAATGGATAAACAACAAGGTCCTACTATATAGCCCAGGGAATTATATTCAATATCTTGTGATAAACTATAATGGAAAAGAATATGAACAAGAATATATACATGTATATATAAAATGACATCACTTTTCTGTACACCAGAAATTAACACAACATTGTAAATCAACATACTGCAATAAAAATTTTTTTTAATTAAAGAAAGATGTCATGAATATAGCCTGAGATAAGCTAACATTTACGCAAATATCCAAAGTCACAGAGCATGAACTTTTGAGCTAAACAGACTGCTTTCAAAATTCTAGTTCAATTTTCCCCACTGGCTGTGTGATCTTGGATACATATCACTCAGCATGTTGCCTGAATTTGGTGAGGAGCACCCAGAAAAGGATGGGTATGGCCGTTATGTTCACAGAGTTAAAGAATGTGATTCTTGAATTTAAAATTGCAAAGTAAGCAATGAGTATCACACTGTACATTGAAAAAATTAGAGACAAACTTAAGAAAATAAATTTACATATCTAAAAAAAGAAAAAAGAAAACAGATTATACATAAAGAAACAGAAAACAGATTGTACTCATAACTCCCCAAAACACCAAAGGTGGCACTGGCAAGAAAGCCACACATCTTAGAAGGAGAAAGTGTTAGCAGGTTTATTCAAGTTCTCTATTTCCTTATTGATTACTTGTCTGGTTGTTCTATCCAATATTGTAAGTGGGATATTAAAGTCTCCAACTGGTATTGTAGAGCTGTTTATTTCTCCCATCAGTACTGTCAGTGCTTGCTTCGTATATTTTGGGGCTTGACGTTTGGTTTGTGTGTATATATATATATATATATATATATATATATATATATATATATATACACAAACTAGTAATTGACATGTCTTCTTGGTGAATTGACCCCTTATATCAATATATAATATCCTAGTTGTCTCTTGTAACAGTTCTTGGCTTAAGTTTCTTTTGTCTGATATTAGTATAGCCTCTTCAGTACTGTTTTGGATACTATTTGCATGGAATATCTTTTCCCACCTTTTCACATTCAGCTTTAAACCTAGATTCTGTCATAGACAGCATATAGTTGGATCATAATTTTTTTTTAAATCTTTTTTTCCCCAATCTCTGTCTTTTGATTGGAGAGTTTAACACATTTACATTTAAAGTAATTCCTGACAAGGACTTCTGCCATATTGTTGTTTTATGTATATCTTCAGTCTTTTTATTCATCATTTCCTCCATTCCTGCCTTCTTTTCTGTTTAGTTGATTTTTATAGTGGCATGTTTTGATTTCCTTCTCATTTTCTTTTGTGTGAATATTTTCTTTGTGGTTAATATGGGGATTACATATAGCATTCTAAAATATGAATCTAAGTTGAATTAATACGAACTTAACTTCAATTGCATATAAAAATTCTCTTATATATCTCCATTCCTCTCCTTTTATTTTACTGATATCAAAAATAATCTTTATACATTGTGTGTCCAAATCCATAGATTTACAATTATCTTTATGCATGTGTCTTTTAAGTTTTATACAAAGTAAAAAATAGTTATGAACCAAAATTACAATATTACTCACTTTTACATTGCTTATGTATTTACCTTTACTGAGGATATTTATATTTTTATACACCTTCAAGTTACTGCCAGCCTTTTTTCATTTTTAACCTGAAGTACCCCCTTTATTATTTTAACCTGAAGTAACCCCTGTACTGGTCTTTTAGTGTAATAAACGTGCTCAACTTTTGTTTATCTGGGAATGTCTTAATTTATCCATCATTTTTGAAGGAAAATTTTGTCAGATTTACAATTCTTGAATGACCTTTTTTTCCATCACTTTACATACACCATTCCCCTGCTTTTGACCTTCAAGATTTCTGATGAGAAATCAGATGGTAATTTTATTGAGGACTCCTTGTACATTACAGATGACTTCTTTCTTGTTGTTTATAGAGTTCTCTCTTTGTCTTTGTCTTTTGATATATTGATTATATTGTTTCTCAGTGTGAGTCTCTTTGGGTTCATCTGCTTGGAGTTCACTGAACTTCCTAGATTTGTAGATTTATATTTTTGATCAAATTTGGAAAGTTTTTCATCCATATTTTTTCAAATAGTCTTTCTGCCCTTTTCTCTTTTTCCTCCTCTTCTGGGACTACTATAATGTGCATGTTGATCTACTTACAGTGTCCCACAAGTCCCCTTGGCTCTGTTCACTTTTCTTTAGTCTGTGTTTTTGTTCTGTTTCTCAGACTTGATAATTTCAGTTGTCCTATCTTCAGGTAAACTTTTTTTTCTTCTGCATTCTCAAATCTGCTGTTGAATCCCTATAGTAAATTTTTAATTTTAGTTATTATGCTTTTCAGCTCCACAATTTTTCTCTGGTTTGTTTTCATAATAATTTGTATCTCTTTGTTTATATTCTCAATTTGTTCACATATTGTTTTCCTGATTTCCTCTGTTTCTCTGTCCACATTCTATCTTAGCTCTTTGAGCAGATTTAAGATAGTTGTTGTGACATCTTTGTCTAGTGTATATGACATCTAGTCTTCCTTGGGCATGGTTTCTTTGAATTTATTTTCAATTTATTTTGAAATTTTAAATGAGTCATCTTTTCCTTTTTCAATGTATGTCTTGTGATTTTTTAGTTAAAAATTGGACATTTGGCTATTGTGAATGAAAAAATTAATCAGTTGATCTAAGAAAGGAAGGGAAAATTTTATTTGAGCCAAATTGAAGATATAACCCAGGAAGAGCCTCTCAGAAAGCTCTGAGAACTGTTCTCATTAGAAGTCAAAGCACAGTTATATAAATTTCTGAGACAGAGGGCTATACATTAAATAATGTATTACTTATAGTTTATACAATCTAGTGAGTAGTGGGTCATGGGTCATCATGACCCCTTACAAGGTTAAGAAGGAATGTTATCTCTTTAAGTGTTGTCTTGGTGCTAGAATGTTGCTTTTTATTATTGACCAAGTAGTTCTGCTGATGGGTGAGTTTTGGTAGATGCATAATGCAGATATGCAGTGCATAGTAGAGGGGAGAGAGGAGGCTAAAGGGCAGAGAAAAATTTTTATGTTTAAATTCTTCTTGTCTTGCCATAAAATATGAATTTTATTTCATACTATTATAATGTGGTAACTCTGGAAATCAGATTCTCCCCATTCCCCAGGATTTGCTTTTTTGGTTGTTGTTTTTGATTATTGAAGGCTGTACTAGTCCTCTTGAGACTTATCCAAACTATTTTTACAATGACTGTTTCTCGTCATGATTGACCATTGAGATCTCTATTCCTTTAGCTCATGTTCATGTTTGACAGAGATTGTCTTGAATGCCATGTGCTGAGACAAATAAACAAACAAAAATGTCAAAAAATTAAAAGCTAGAGAGAATGGTCACCTCTCCAGTCTTTGAAGGTTGACTCCATGCTGGGACACTTCTTAATCACTTAGGTAAGCTTGCTCTGAGCTTAGATAGACATTATCCCAAAGTGAAAGCTTAAGGTCTCTGCCATAATTTTCTGAGCATATGTCTTCTCTGAGCATGTGGTTTTAAAAATTCCTCTGTATACATGGCTGCTTGTGAGTGTCCTAAATTTTCCAAACCATTTGCCCCAGCTTCTTTTCTGGGCCTCTGATGGCCTATTGTATATCTCCACCCACTATCACTTGCCCAGATGCCTGTGAGATTGTGATGACTACCATGTAACTTTTACAAACAGTGCCCTTTACTTTTCCTACTTACAGTTCAAGTCATGCAAAGCAGAGATGAGTATTTTATGTCATTCCTTCAAGTATTCTCCAGAAAAGTTAGAACAGATGCACACAATAATTTGCAAGTAAAGTCTGATCTGCTGCCTCTGGTTCAGTGGTGTGGATCTGGGAACTAGGCTGCCATCTGAACAAGACGAAGATCACCACTGCACTGGAAAGGGGGTGGTACAAAGATGAGTAAAAATGTCACAGAACTTTCCTGCCATTTTGAAGATGGCTTTTTCTTGGTTGGGCTCTTGCTTGTTGGATGTGAACCTTTGACTGTTTTCTAGAGCTTCTACAAAGTTTGTTCTGACAACTTCTGGTTGTTTTTTTGATGTTTCTGTCAGCGAGTAAGAGCTTGGAGTGTCCTGGTCCACCATTTTGCTGCTCTGAAATTTTTTTTATAATGTTTAAATATATGCTATAACATATATAAAATAAATTTTCCTATGTATTTAAATTATGTATGTACATAAATAAAACAAAAATAAGAACAAAAACAAACCTCTTTTTTATGCCGCCTCCTTCTTCAAGTGCTAAAAATGGGAGAAAATATAGATCAATGATCATCACACTTCCTCCAATACGTCATGGACAATTATTTTAAAAATGTGTTAAAATGAGTTATTAGAAAAACCGAATTTAAAAACACACAAAATATAAACCCTCTTTAAATTATTAGACTCAGTAGACAAAAAACCACTCTGTCATATTGCTATAGAAGTTTCTAAATGGTTCTCAATTTCTGCTACTAACAGGTAACCACCAGTTCTTAGACTGACATTGGTCAGCAGACCACACTTTGAATAGTCTGGTCTAATAATTATCTCTTTATCCAATTTAGAAAGACTCATAGAACAAAGGAAGAAATTACTATGGGAAAGATTGTTTTGACTAAATAAAATATTAAAATTGTCTGTACATGAAATCATCCAAACATTGAAGGCAAAGAATCATTTGGAAAAATATTTCCCTCAAATACTGTGAAAAGTTAATAACTATATAATAATTTATAAAGAGTTTATGCAAAAAGAGAAGTAAACCAGTAAGATCCTAATAGTTAATTGAACAACAAACCATGCAGAAACAAAAAATTGAAACTGGTAATAAAAATAGAGAACATGTTATTTCTTGGATGAGAAGAAAATATCAATCTGAGATACAATTTTTTGCTGTAAAGTAAAAAAAAATATTGTCTTAATAATTTAGAGATTAGGTCAATGTGTTGAAAGATAATTCCCTAATTGTTAATCACAGGAGCAAAACAACACACATAAACAAGACTCTAAATTTCTTAAGTGTGAGGGTGCTCAGAACATTTTGGCTGAAAATGAGGTATACACTATAATGGTTATGAGCTTGGGCTCTTAAAGTGAATTGTCAGGAACTGAGTCCCACGTTTAACATATACCACCTATGTGACCTTGCGTGAGTTCGTCTTCTGTACCCCTCCCTCTCTCCATCTGTAGAGCAGGGTTAATAACAACTCTTACTTCATAAGGCTGTTGTGAAGGTTAAGGAGTGAAGGCATGTAAAACTGTGCCTGCCTCACGTAAGACACTCAATACATAATAACTATGATTATTAGGAATCATCTCCACTTACAGGTGTGACAAGCATGCAGGATTTGCCAAAGTAAATGACCTGTGGTTTAGAATGGTCCTTTACTCATTTTGTCTGGCATTTAAAATTCCCATCTGTACCAGAGACAGGTAGAAAGGATCAGATGGAAAAATTTGCCCAACCAGGTTGGTTACATTGTTCCAGCTGCATCCCTCAGCTCCGGGCTTCCCAAGACTACGGCTCCTCCAAAGATCACTCCTCTAAGTATGCATTTTAAATAAAGGCTATTCAATAGGGGGTCACAACTCCAACTCTTCTCAAAGTAGAAATATTAGACCTGGAAGTGGTGCATTCTAGCCAGGTCCTGGGCTCCTGGTGGGGGCACCTGTGTTTGGGGAGGAGGGGTTGTGGCCTCTTGCCAAGCTGGGCGCCAGACCTTGGATCACGCCAGCCTGTTCTTTCTCAGGAACAGGGACGTCAGTGACAAGATCACATCCAGATTGGGGATTTATTAATGGCAATTACAGCCTTTTTTATACTTTTAAAATATATCTACATTTTCAACTGTTAACCTGTTACTATTGTAGGAAAATAATGAAACAGTAATGAAAATAATAAAATCATAAACTTGGGAAAATTTCCAGGGGTGACTTTGTTCAAACCAGCTGGCCTCCAAGGACATGGAGACCTTTCACAAATCCTTCCCTCTCTCCCCCCATCATCGGTGTCCTTGGAACCCAGGGCTTTCTGGCCACCTGGGAGGTACATCTTGAGGGGCCTATTGTCTCTATGTGCTTGTCCGGGCAAGGGCCCAATCTGCACTCCTCCTAGTTTCCTCTCCCTCACTCAGAATTAGTGACAGCAAACCTTGCAGGTTTTCCCATCCATTTTGCCCCCTCCAGGCACAGGTTGCTTTGAGAAAGATGGAGGATGGGAGAAAAGACCCAGCTACGAGGTCAAGTTCCATTTTCAGTGACTAACAAGCTTTGTTAGGGGAAAGAGGAAGATCTATACATTCAACTGGACACAAACTCTCTGGGCCGTGGGTAAAGCTGAGTGTTTACCTGGACTCACTCACTTTTCTGTAGAGTCCACGATCACATCTGTGATTTCCAACTACAGAATGTTTCTTGACTCATTTTCTCCACTTAGGCTTCTGAAGCTGCCCTGAAATGGCTCTCAGCCTCCATATGTAAATTCTCTATCTGACCCACATCTTTCAGAGCACATTCTTCAAGGGATTAGTTCATACTTGATACACATTGGTGCGACTGTTACCAGCCAGGATTATAGCTCATTTTACCCTGCCCACTGGGTGGACTGCTTGGGTTTCTTATTGCTATACAACTATTCACCATCATAGCAGAAACACTTCCAAACAATGCATAAAATCACTTGTCAAGAGATTTTGTAAAGGCATTTGTCAAGAGTATGAAAAGGAAAAGAAATTAAATTATAGAAGAATCCCCTAATTCAAAAAAATTATCTGAAAACACATGCTTCAGTAGATTACACTGCAAACCTGGCCCTCTTCCATTCACTAGTTATCACAGAGGGGAGAACAGGACTTGTAGCTACAATAACCTCTCTGTAGCCATGATAAATTTATCTGTGATTGGACCAACTTGGATTTCACGGTCTGAAGTATTATGCATTTGCCAGTCTTGTTCAATTGTTTTCAGCAAAGTGACTCTATCATATTGTTCATGTCATTCAGGAAAAAAGGAATTGAAATGGTCTAAAATCGGCCTGTGTACTAACTCCAGGCAATTGTCCTTCGTCCAGGTACATTTTCCTATTTGCTGATAGCTTTTTGTTTTGCAACTAGGAACCCATTTGTGACAAGTCACAGCCCATTAGCCATCTGTTTCTCTGTTACACTCCTTTTTTCTTATAATGTAAGGATTTGATTTTCATGACATTTACCTAAAAGTATCTTACACCCAATAAGAAATAAAAGCAAATACAATGAGCATCTCACATAAAAGTAATCATTTGGATGAACATATATTTAAGAATAAAATGATTAAAACATGGGAAGTTCATGTAAAATTAATATTACCACAAAATATCGTCCTATATAAATCATGCATTGTGGTAGAGGCGTTCTTCTTGCCTTAGAATATGAGTAACCAGCACAGCTTTATGGGTAGAAATATGAACAATTTGAAAGTGTGTAACACAATGATTCTCAAGAACTTTCTGCCTTTGCTCCCTTAATCTAGTACTGACACAGTTGGTGACCTCCTCCACTCACCCCCGGAGTAACATAGGACAAAGAAATAAGACAAGACAGTAAATGGATTGAAAGGCTGGTGAGAGGCGGTGAGCAGTTGAGTTGCCTCTCAGTCATCTGGAGACATCAATCTAGGTAACATCTTCACTGGTGGTTGTTTGTCTCTTATACAGCCTAGCATCCGCAGCACTTAATACGGTGCGTGCATGTATTGGGAAGATTTAACTTAAAACATTTTTTCTAGATATAAACATGTCTTTAAGCAGTAGAGAACATTTTCAAAATACAAAAAGTAAAAGGAATAAAATATATTTTCCATAATTCCACTATTCTGTGATAAAACTGTGAGCACGTCATCATTTATCTGATAGCATTTTTAATGCATGAGTGTGCGTGTGTGTGTATACACATAAATACATAATTGACGTTATGCTCCATATGTCTTTTGAATCTTTTCATTTAATTTTTAACACTGCAATACTTGTACATATTTTTAAAAAGTCAAATTGAGTTACTAGGCTTATAAAACAAGAAAGCTGTCTCCTAATTTATTCCTTCCCACTCTTGATTCCTGCTCCTCAGTGGCAACTACATTCAACACGTGTAGCTGTTTCTTCTGGTATTTAACTTTATATTCCTAAATAGCATACCTATCATACTTTTGCATACCTATTCAGTTTACAGTTTTATCAGCTTCCTTCCTGCTAAGAGAGATTTAATTTTCTTACATCCCTCACCTCTACATATACCATCTCTCCATCTCTAAGGACAATCACACATGGCTTCCATGGACACTAATATTACTATTATGTTAGTTTTCTAGTATCGAAACATCTGTTTACCTTTAGGTATTTGTCATATAACCTTTTTCAACCTGTTTTCTTTAATAACTTTCATGGTTTTGCTTATATTTTTATTCATGGATTTTCTCCTACTTACTTTCTTTGACACTGCACTTTCTAATTGGAGGAGTAAGAGCAATTTGTTATTATTCTATTTTGTTTAATAGTAAATACAATTGTCTTTTTCCTAGATATGTCGTGGTAATATGAGATGATGTAATGGGGAAGGAAGAGTATAGATAGAACAAATTTGACCCATTACACTAGAAATACAAACATGGCATGTTCTTTCACTTATTCTAAATAAAACTGGTTCTAACTCAGTTCCCACACACTGGCATTAATGGGAAATCTAAAATTAGGCAACTTTCAAGATCCTCTTTATATACCTAGATTTTTTTTTTTTTTTGCTTTATTTTATTTTATTAATTCAGCAAAAAGGACTGAGAAGTGTGTTTTAGTGACACAGTCCTATGGTAATTTTGTCTCCTTCCTAAAATTTTGTAATACAAGTTTACTATAATTGGACTTAAATACAGTTATTGAAATATTTTCAACCTCTTCTTAATGGTGGGTAAACGTTTATCAATTAAAAAACACTTTGTTTTGTTTGATATTTACTCTTGAGAATTCAGATTTGTCTGAAATTATTACATGGTAATTAATTTGATGCACATTATTTTTCTATGCTGTGTCCCTCCCAACCAGAGCAGGTCAGATTTTTAAAGCATATATATTTTTAATTAGCATACTGTAAAATTGTTTCTTTTTCTTTTGGTATAGAAGCCTTTTAAACTGTAAATCATTCTGAGTCCTGACCTCTTAATAGTTAAGATTATGGTTGATAGGTTGATAACAGTGCTATTCACTTAAGGGCATTACTATTTAGAATCAAATAAAAAGAAGCTATTTAATACAGAACTATATGCAACAGTAAAATCTGTAGTTACAGGAAAATTCTTGCTGTTAAATGCCTTTGTTATTAAAGAAGAAAAAAGGAAAATAAAGTAATTTAAGTAATAAAAAATTTTGAAAGAACAACATAATTTACTAAAAGAAATCAAGATGTGGAAATTAGTATAGAAAAATCAAATATTGATGAAATGGCAAACAACAACACAGTTCATTTGTAATGAATCATCACAGATTTTTCTTTGAAAATACTGATAAAATAAATACACCACTTGCAAGTATACTGAGGAAAGCAAAAGGATTTAAAATAGATATGTCGACTCCATGAGGGATGAGAAAGACAATGTAACATAAAGGAGGATTTTAAAAAATCTGGAAACTCTGATATATATATAAGTGTAAGGTAACAACTTTGAAAACCATGATAAATAGCATGATTTCCTGGAAGATACAAATTACCAAAATTACCCAAGAGGAAGTGAAAATTTTAATGAACCAATAAGAATAGAAGAAATTCAGGAGGTAATAAAAGATATCCCAGTGAAGAGGACACCTGGACCAGGTCTTTTCACAGCTGAACTTTAAGTAATCAATTAAAGACTGACAGTGCCATTGAAACTATCCTAGGCCATAAAGAAGATACAAAATCTTTTTGCTTCATTTTACAAAGCCAGTAAAATTTTAAATCATGATAGCATCTAAAGTAAATTATAAAAAATCTCAATTATAAGTAGAAAACAGATCATTTTAAAATAAAATGTTAGCAAAAGAACCCAGAAATGAATTCAAAAAGTAACAAACACACTATAAGTAGGTTTTAATACAGAAATAAAAGAGTAGTTAAATATGAAAGTATGAATCAAATACTCCATTACATCAATAAATTACAGGAGAAAAAAATACAATCATATCCATTGATGCTGAAAAGGTATCTCATAAAATTTAAAGGCCATTCCTTTTTTTTTCCTAAAATTAAAACAAAGATCCAAGTAAAGAATTCATACCTCTTCAAAAAAGAGTTTATAGTGAAAAGCCTTCTTATCACTATCCTGACATTGAAACGAAAGAATATCAAAGGAAAATAAGATGTTAAAAGCAACTGAAAAAGCAATAGAGATTACCTACAAGAGTGACCCACTTCCAGCCAACAGCTCACAAATAGGAATGAGTAAAGTTATATCTTTATTATGTAAAAGAAAATAACTGTGCCAAACTTATGCACTGAATACAAATGTGTTTCAAGAACTGGGGTAAAATAAAGACATTTTCAGGACAAAAGGTGATAGTTCACTATCAGACCATCGTTAAAGGAAATTCTAGAGAATGTACATCAGAGAGAAAGCCTCGCTAAAAGTCTAAGAAGCAAAGCAGAATAATGAACAAAGATATAGGTAAAAACATTGGTAAAATTAATTAAACAAAAATAAAATAACTAGTTTAGAGAGTGGGGGAATGATGAATAGCTGATATACTGGACAGCATAGCATATAAGTTGAAAGGAGGTGATTGTAGTTAAACCTCTTTTATATACTGGGATTTGAAAACTGAAGATAAAACCATTGATTAACTTTAGGATAATTGTGAAAATATTAGAACTGGAATAATAAACAATGTGGTATAAAGGAAAAACTTGAGATAATGAAATAATACTACAAAAATTCTCAAAATGAAAAAAAACAAAAAAGGAGGGAAGGTAGAAAAAGTGGGACAAATACAAGGCATGTAATAAAACAAAGTAATCCAAATACATCAATGTGATATTAAATGTATGTGAACTAGAATCCCCAGCTAAAATACAAAAATTGTTAAAGCAATTAAAAATAATCTTTATATATAGTATTTCCCAATAACACATCTAAAACATAAGGAAAAAGATTGAGAGTTATAGACTGAGGAATAGTATACCATGTAAATATGAATGAGAGAAACTAGATGTTATTTTAATATCATAAAAATAGATGTTTGATCAAAAATCATTACTAGGGATTAAAATGTTTGCTACTTAATAATAAAGGTAAATGTATATAACTAATAATGTGACTTTAAAATATACAAAGTGTAAATAGAAAATAATTGACAAGAAGATATTAATAGATCTAACTTAAGTGTAATCAATTTTTACCATACATCTCTTAGAAATTGACAAATTATCAAGTAACCAAAAATCAATAAGGACACAGAAATATGAGTAGGATAATTAATACGGCTTAGTAATAGGCACATATAGGGTATTATACCTGACAACTGGAAAATGCACATTATTTTCAAGAAACATTTATGAAATGTAACCAAAATAAAGGCCAAAGAGCTATGTTCTAAACATTTCTAACGATTGGAAACATAGAATCATTCCCTGAACGTAGTAAAATTAGTCTGGAAAACAACAACCAAAAGATTAATTTCAAGTTTCCTGACAACTAGAACTTCTTAAGATCTCATGAGAAAAAGACAGAAAAATAGAAATTGCTTAAATCTGAATGATATTCAAAATACTTTTTATTAAAACGTGTGATACAGCTAAGGATATAGTTAGAGAGAAATTTACTGTTGTAAACTCTTACTTTAGAAAAAAATCCTAAAATGTAAGGAGCCAATCTTTCAATTTAAAGCTCTCTATAAGGATGAAAACATAAAGATATTAGCAGAAATTAATGAAATAGAAAACAAAAATCTAATAGGAGTATTGAAAAAGCCAAAAGTTGGTTTTCTGAAAAGATTATTAAGAGACAAACCTCTGGAGAACTTAAGAAAAAGAGAGTGAGGGAAGAAGTAAGCAAACCACTAGAAATGAAAAAAGAGGCACACTGCAGATGCAACAGGGATTAAGCAGGTGACAAATTTAGGATATCATGAATAAATCTACCCCATGACAAAATGGTATGAATTAGATAAATTCATAGAAAACAAAGCTTATAAAAATGCTCATTTACTCACTCATTCCACAGATACTTTTAGAGTAGCTATTATTTTACCTGAAACTGTTTTTGATTTTTGAGATGATTCAGTGAACAAAACAGCAAAAAATCCTGACCTTGAGGCACCTACATCCCAGACCATCGATGGGAGAAGACAGACAATAAAGCAAGCACAATAAGTCATAAAATTATATGATTCATTTGAAGATTATAAATGCTATTAAAAAAAACCAAGAAAATGTAGTTAAAAGGGATGTAGTTGAAAGGGATCAAGGACGCTGATAGGTGAGGGTAGATTTTATTGAGGATGTGATATTGGAGCAAAGACTTGAAGAGGTGAGGGTGTTGCCCAGGCAGACGTCGGGGTGAAGAGTGTTCCAGGGGGGCGGGAACAGTTAGTGAAAAGGCCCTAATGTGAGACTATGTCTGGCAAGTTTGTTCAAGGAGCAGCAAGAAGGCCAGTATGGCTGGAGCAAAAGGGAGGAGAGTGAAAGAGTAACGCCAGTAAAGATTAATGAAAGACGTGATCAGAGACAGAGTGATGAGGCCAGGTCCTTAGGAAGCTGTAAACCCTACAATTGTAATAGGATCCCTTTTGCTTTGAATCCTATTACAATCCACAGCCATCAACAGATACAAGCAGAAGAGTGGCATCCTCTGATTTGACTTAAATTTGTAAAGGCTCATTCTGGCTTCTCTTTTGAGAAAGACACTAAGGCTGTGCTATCAATTCTATTGTCACCAGACACATGCAGTTACTTAAATTTAAGTGAGAATGTGGCATGGACTTATAGATACTACCAAACGTAAAATAGATAGCTAGTGGGAAGCAGCCGCATAGCACAGGGAGATCAGCTCCGTGCTTTGTGACCACCTAGAGGGGTGGGATAGGGAGGGTGGGAGAGAGATGCAAGAAGGAGGAGACATGGGGATGTATGTATATGTATAGCTGATTCGATTTGTTATACAGCAGCAACTAACACACTATTGTAAAGCAATTATACTCCAATAAAGATGTTAAACAAACAAACAAACAAAAACAACTTAAATTTAACTTTAATGAGCCAGTTTTTCAATCACATTAACCGTAGTTTAAGTGCCCAACAGCCAAGTGTGGCTAGCTAGTGCCATGCTGGACGACAGATACAGTACTGCTCTGGGAAGACAGGGAGAAACAAGGAATGAGCAGACGCAAAGGCAGTAACCAGATGAAAGAAGATGCTGTCTCTGAATGGGATGGCAGCACTGGAGCTGTGAGAAGTGATTGCATTTTGTTTATTTCAATTCAGGAAGAAAGGATAGGTAATGTGATACGACCATTAAAAAGATTTAGTCAATAGTTAATTGAAATTCAATCAGCAGTTTTCAATGAGATGACAATAGGACCAGGGAAGTTCTAGCAGTCAAATACTAAATAATCCCAAACTCCTTCACAGAACAAAGAGAGAACACTTTTCATCCCATTTATGAGATTAGAATGAACTTGATGCCAAAACTTGTCTGGGTACACAAAGAAGAAAAAGAAAACACACCCATGCCCACCACCCACAAGTTTTCACTTACACAATCTGAGATATATTCATTGTGGAAACTGACCGAACATTTAAAAAACTAGAAATATCAATGCTACATAAACTATGCTACAAAATCCAGAGTATGAACGTGTGTATGTATTAAAAATCTTTCAAGCTGTTTTTATAAACCCAGCAAAAACGATTATGTCAGAATTTGACAAGCCGCTAAAGTTAGTCTGATATTGTTACAAAATTTGAAATAAAATATTAACATTCAGAATTAGCAGTGCAACAAAAGAGTTATACGCCATAACTAAATGAAGTTCACGACAGTAATGCAATTAGCATTTGATATTAGGAAATACATTGATATAATCTGTCATTTTAATATATCAAAAGAGAGAATCATATGATTATCTCCATCATCATGAATGATAAAATACATTTGAAACTTATTCAACATCCATTCTTGGTAAAAATTAAGTCTAATTAAAATAGGAACAGATAGATATTGATATAGATATAGAATTTAAATATATTTGAAAATTCTACGTGCATTCATGTTGAATTGAGCAATGAGACAATGATATCAATTATCACCACTTAGAATTAAAATTATTCTGGTTATTAAGATATGTAAACAGATAAGAAAAAGAAATAAGTGAATAAAATTATAAAAAGGTGTATGAATTATCTTTATTAGCATACAGTATGCAACCCAAGATAATTAACTGAAAAAATAGTAAAAGCAATTTAGAAGTCTTCTAAGCCTATGGATTCAAGATTAAGGCCATCAAATCAAAGAATTCTTAGACAAAAATTAAAGAAAAAAATCACCCAGTAACCACAGAAAAGATTTAAGTCTAGAAATGAAATTAATAAGAAATGAGTAAGTTTTGTAGGAAGGAAACTTTCAAATGCCTTTCAAGTCTACAAATAAGTCTTTATATTGCAAAGATGTCAACTTTATTATAAAGTTAATATTACCAAAAGTATTTTTTAAAAAAAATGTGTGATGAGAACACAAGGTCATTCAAAAGTTGTTTACAATAAATATTTAATAAGAAATGTAGTGAGAGGAAGTGAAACAGGTGGAACTAGTGATATTAAAACAGAAATAGACATATGTATATGCATATATATATGATGTTAATATCGGTAAAGGTAGTAGCTTGGCACCTGAGTGGGAAAGGGGCAAATTAATCAAGAAATGGTTGGTGTTGACTTCTATTCAAAAAATATAATTTTGATTCCTACTGACTCCTATATTAAAATAAATTGAAGACAGGTTAAAAACTTCAATCACAAAATGAACCCCCATATTACCACAAGAAAATGTGAGTGCATTTAATCCTTACTTGGTAAAGCCAGAAAGGGGAAAAATGATAAATTGAACTTCATCAAAAACTCAAATGTTTCTGGATAGGAAAAAACAATAAATGAAATCAAAGAAAATAATAGAAACATATTTCTATACATAGCAGTAAAAGGATTATTTCCCATAAGATATAAAAAGGGCCCATAGACCTTTTAGAAAAATAATAACCACTATGGAAAACAGCACAGAGGTTCCTTAAAAAACTAAAAGTAGAGTTGCTATGATTCAGCAATCCCACTCCTGGGCAAATATCTGGAGAAAACTCTTAACTGGAAAAGATACAAACACCCTGATGTTTATAGCAGCACTAAATAACACAATTAAATGTGATGCATGCTGTAGGTATTTTGTAGATATCCCTAATCAGGTTTAAAAATTTACCTTTTCCCTCATTTGACAAGTTTTTTTTTTTTTTGTCCTTTACGGAAGCAAATGTTGACTTTCATGAAATGCATCTTCTGTGATTAGTGTTTGGTTTGTATGCCCATTTAGACACACTAGTGGTCTATTCAGGCCTTCATTTAGTGGGGCTTTGATGCACTATTGTAGAATCTTCGGGGCCACAGGTTGACAGGCTCATGAACACTGTGCCCTTTTAGCAGATGCTCTCCTTCTCTGTCTCTGCCCTCAGTGGTCCTCTTGGGGAACTTACATCTCTTAGGATGTAACGAACCCTTGTCAACTTCAGTCTTTTTGCTGTTTGCTGCACGTTCCAGTTTCTGAGTGGGTGACTAACAGCCCCAGCTGAGTAGAGAGGTCAGGAGTCTGGCCTTCTGAGCGAGTACCTTCCATGCGGTAGAGAGACGTGCCTAAATTTTGGAATCTGATGATGTAGCAGGTGGTTGGAAGGTCATGGTATCTTCCCATAGCCCTTCTTTCTGGTGCACCAGCAACTACATTGAGGTAGACATTTTACTGAACAAACTGAGCTTGAAAGGATACAAAACAGAAGCAAACTTTATTCTTTGCCCATTGCCTTTCAACCCCCAACTTCTGGATCATTTTCCCCTGGCCCTCAATTAAATCTTGGAAAGACCTCCAAACTTTGGGTTACTCTCAGATGATAAAATTCCTTTCTGTATCTTTAGTTCCAAGAACAGTCCCTTCTAAGTAATTGAAACCTCTGTATCTCTGTAATAAGCAAACCTCCAAATGTCCTTTCAAGTTCAGGTTTCTCCACACTCTGACTCACATCTGCTTCATATCCCGCCCGCGGTGGGGAGCAGGAGGTGGCCGACTTCCTTCTCTGCCAGCTTTTCTGTGACCTTTTCCATTGCTTGCTGACTTTTGGTGACTGGGAGAGGGGTGGAGAGGGAGAAGAGGCAAAGGGACGGGGACAGTTTACATCGACTGCTGTAATCTGGCATCAGAGGCAGAAGCACCTTTGCTAGCTCCTAGGATGCTCTGAGTGGCCCTCTTGACACAAGGTCTCTGGTAGCCACTCAGCTGCCCTGCCCTCAGCTCTGCATTCAGCAGTGCAAGGCCTCTTTATCCTGGGTGGCCTCAACCCTGGTTGGAAGCCCTGTTGGGCTGGGTCCTTTTCCAGATGGGCCCTGGGCAGATCCCGTCCTGGGTGGCAGGCTTTGCTTGATCCAGAAGAAAATGCAGGCACTCTTGCCTCCCCCCATCACCTCCCTTCATTCGATCAGTTGCAGTGAAACATTTTGCCTTTAGTCTTGTCAAGGATGGGTGATATCTGGTCCTTATGCTATCTCAAACCCTAGGGCAGTGGTTGCCAAGTTTTGCTGCACTGAGGAATCACCTGGGATTAAAACAAACAAACAAAAAAAAACCACTGACAGGGAGGTCCTACTTGCAGACATTCTGAATTAATTTGTATAGAGTGCAACCCAGGGGTGGAAATTTTTAAAAGCTCTCCAGTGATTCTAAAATGCAGCAAAGCTTACACCCCTTGCTTTCGGCGTGAATGTTGGTATGTTAGAGTGGGCACCTCACGACCCCCTTACCAGCTTCGTGTGCCTGCAGTGGTCCTCACCCCGATTACTGACCACTCTCTCTCAGCTCCTTCTCTGAATTCAGTGTCTATCTCACTTGACACTGTGGAAGTACTTTGCACCTAACATCTTTTTCTAAAATTTGGGGGCTTTCTTAAATCCGAGTCTAAAAGAATCACATTTTCATATCCAGATGTTTGAAAAACACCCTCGAAGTTATGACTAAGAAGAAATATAGTCAGTAATTACATAGTTTGTATAAGTGTGTAATCCCAAGAACAAACTATTGAAGTATACTGCTGCCTGGAAAAATGACAGAAATAATTTCAGTCCTGTTCTTATTAAATATCACATTCTTTTTGAATGCTTATTTCATAAATCCCATCCTGACATGTATTTATTTTTGCCTATATTCGGATCTTGAATATTTTTGAGGAGAAATAAAACGTGCTAATTTCTTTGGCTAGCTTGTTAAAAGATTCTTTAGAAAGCCTGACTCAGCTACCAAGAACAAGGAGCTGAATTAGCTTCCTCAGCTGGGCAGCGGCTCACTGAGCGGACTATGGTTCTGACTGAAGTAACAGCAGTAACTGAGCAAATGTGCGCAAATGAATGGCTTAAATATTGTTTGTGGTTTGCAAATTAGATCTACACAGGCAAGAAAAACGTTTCTATACTTTCCTTCTACAATTATGCTCAGTTTGTTACAATATTTCCCTTAAATAAGAGGACTGGGACACTCAAACCTGGTTTCTGATGTTGGCAAAATAGATTTGCAAATAACCTTGATTCTAGGGCATATAATTCCAAATCAAAGCTATTTAAAGTGTAATTGGGCAGACTGCAATCCAAGTCAGGGCTATTTAGAATTTTATCACCCCAAAACATTAAAAAAAAAAAATTCAAAATGAGTTTTCTTTTTGTTTTTGGAAACTTTTCTTTTAATTAAAAATTCCTAATTTTTTTTTTTTTTTTAGGAAAAAGCACAGAAAAAAAAATCTCATTAAAAGAGGAACTGTATCAGTCAGGGTCATGGCAAAAACAGATGGCGCACTCAAACTGGGTAATCGGAGGTGGGTTTAATAGAGAGACTTGTCAGAAATGTGTGGGCAGGGTAGAGGCTGGTGACTTGCCTTGGAGAACTGGGTCTAGTGGGGCAAACGTACAAGCAATTAACCAGCACCGGAGACGAGGAAGCCTGTGTGGAGGACCCTTCCCCTCGAGGGTAGCAAGTCCACGCATCCCTGCGGGGTTGGAGGAAACCAGGAGAGTAAATACCCGCCTCACTCTCTGACTTCTTTTCCTCCCTCTGATTTCCTGCCCATCCTCCTGTTGTCTGAACGCAGCTGGAAGCCAGGGGTCGCAGGTTCAGCTGTGATTGGTCAGCTCCCTAGGGCACCGGGACCTAGGGGAAGGCGGACAGGACGCCTGGAGGGGTAGATAGAAGACAGCCATTCAGTCCGTTCCTTTGGTCCCTTGGCCTCCACACTTGTACTTCATCCAGGTGAGAAGCCCATGTCCTCAACATAGGAAACACAGAAGACCCCAACAGCTAACACGCCATCATTGAGAGATGTCTAGACAGACATACTCCTACCTGAAGCCTGTACCATTAGCTAAAACTAGGGGCCTGAGAATAAAAGGGAAGGAATAAACACTTAATATGAAGATGAACTGCTATGGTCCCCAATTATGTAGCTGTCACAGGCCTACACTGGCAACCACTGCTCTCTTCCTTCCCATCTATTCTATATTCTCTCTACACCCTCTTAGCACCTGCTCTAGGTAGCCTCTTCGCCTGGTAGGATGCCCCAGGTTTTCACTTTGTTGGTAGGATGCCCCAGGTTTTCACTTTGTTGGGCCGGGAGGTCTTAGAGGTCTTGTCTTCATTGGGTGGCCACAGTTCTCTAGCGATGAGGAACCTCTTAGCTCTAATACAGAACCTCCTTGCCCTCACAGTGCAGTGGCATTCCCACTGGGGTGAATCACGTCTGATAACGGAGCTGCCTCCTTCTCTGTCTGTTTTGGCGATAGGAGGGGTCCAAAATGGCCACGGACGAGCCTCAGCTTCCAAATCGTGAACTCATGACTTTGGTCCCCAGTGAAAGCATCCCTCCCTCTACATCCAGTTGGGCTGAGATTGTGAGGGATGAAAGCAGACATTCATCAAGGGTTTTTAAAAAAATTATTTTATTGTCTGTTTTGTAGAATATACACCTTCAAAACAATAGTGCTATATTGGTCATACTAAGAATCTGCCCAAGAAATCTGTTTTGTTTTAAATTAATTTTTATTGGAGTATAGTTGCTTTACAATGTTGTGTTAGTTTCTACTGTACAGCAAAGTGAATCAGCTATACTTATACATAGATCCCTTCTTTTTTGGATTTCCTTTTCATTTAGGTCACCACAGAGCACTGAGTAGAATTCCCGGAGCTATACAGTAGGTTCTCATTCATTATCTGTTTGATACATAGTGTCAGTAGTGTATATATGTCAATCCCTAGAGACTGTCATGCAGAGTGAAGTAAGGCAGAAAGAGAAAAACAAATATCATATATTAACACATAGATGTGGAATCTAGAAAAATGATATAGATGATCTTAGCTGCAAAACAGAAATAAAGACACAGACATAGAGAACAAACATATGGCTACCAAGGGGGAAAGGGGGGGAGTGGGATGAATTAAGAGATTGGGATTGACTCATCAAGAGTTTTTTTTTTTTTTTTTTTTGGTAGATAGCTTCTTGTTTTGTATATTTATTTATTTATTTATTTAGGCTGTGTTGGGTCTTCGTTTCTGTGCGAGGACTTTCTCTAGTTGCGGCAAGCGGGAGCCACTCTTCATCACCGTGCGTGGGCCTCTCACTATCGCGGCCTCTCTTGTTGTGGAGCACAGGCTCCAGACGCACAGGCTCAGTAGTTGTGGCTCACGGGCCCAGTTGTTCCACGGCATGTGGGATCTTCCCAGACCAGGGCTCGAACCCGTGTCCCCTGCATTGGCAGGCAGATTCTCAACCATTGCGCCACCAGAGAAGCCCAAGAGTTTTATTAGTAACTAGTTACCACTTCTACCTCCATGCCTTGGCTCCTGACCTGACAGTACATAATACAGAAACATACTAGCCACTGGTTAAGGAATATACTGCATCCTTTAAGACAGTACCTTGTCTAGCAGAATACTGTCTCCCAACTGGTGTAATAACTGAACTTTCAGCTTCTGGGATAAGGAGCAGGAGGTAAGAGCGGAATTGCACTGCCACACGTACTTCACCACAAAATGAGTTCCTTGAACAGAAGCAATATGTACATGTTTACATGATGATGGATAAGGCACTCCGTAAGTCTATAAATAGTGGCACTGGCAGAAGTGGAGACAAGAAAGACTAATTTCTATCAAGAATATGTGCCCATCCCTATGAAGACAAGTCACTATTCCCTCCATGATGAAAGGGGTCCAAGGTGACAACTTGCCATCAGGTGGCAGGTTGGCCACCCTAAGTGAGCTATGTCATATTGGAGGCTGAGTGTCCACCTTTGGTGAGGGGAGATCTGTGACCCACCTTCCTTTTGTACCAACCAAAAGGGTGAGGTAAACGTGGATGTAATAGGTGACCCAAGCATCTTTATACAGTCGGGGCATTTGTCTCTTAGATTCCCTAGAAAGGAGGTATCTGATTGTGGTTTACTCTCTCAGTGAAGTTAGTGGTGGGTGGGTGGGGGCATTTCCAGAGGCTTCCATTTGGCCTTTTCTACTATAATAGTCTTTACTCCATTGGTCAGGAAATAGACAAGGAGATTCTCTCGGTGACTAAGTGTATCTAACCTTGCTATATTTTCTGGGCCTGGAGAAACATCTACAGTCCCACTAGCCCCACTGTGGGAAGAACTCAGGTCAGGGCTTCCTCTATCTAGCCTCCGCTGTACAATCTGCCTAGTGGGCCAGAGCCACTGGTCCATAGATTCTAGGTCTCCAAGGGTCAGAATCAGGCCAAAGCTAGTGTCTAAAAACCTTTGAATATTCTTATTCTCACTGCATAATTATAGTGGTTCGGGCTGAGAGATTACTCTGGAAAGCGTGGGGAAGATTAATGATATACTTCTGGATCCACAGGACAGGGTCCTTTCTCAAAAAGACCCAGCCTCCTCCTCCGGACCTTCAGAATCCTTCACCTGGTGGCTGTGAATCTTGCCTGCATAATAGAATCACCTGGGAAGCTTCAGGAAGCACTGATAGGCCCTGAGTCCCACCCACAGATATTCTGATGCATTAGATCTGGTTGTGACCTAGGCTTTGTGAAGTTTGAAAGCTCAGTGCTTCTGACAAGACTGAGGTTTAACAGCTGCTCTGGAGCAGTAGAGGGGAGTAGTAGAGAGTAGGCTTTTGTAATTTTACTAAGTTCCCCAGGTGGTTCTGATAGAAGGAGCAAATCTCTGCTAGAACATGCCAGGGAAGTCGCAGTATTTCCAATTCACAGACCATAAACCACTGTTGAGTTCCAGCTTCAATTAAGCCAACCCAGCTTACATCACCTCCAGGTGCTTGAGGCAACACATCAAACCCAAATTCTGCAGTGAGAGCAGACATCTTATTGACTAGGGCCTGCTCAAACATTACACCTTATCCTTCTTGGTCTGACACACTTAGAATCTACATTTCATGTGCTCCCAGGCTCCTGCCAATAGAGATTTGCTTAATCCTATAGTTTTGGGGGGTATATATCTGCTTTCAGAGCAGAACTGGTACTTCTTTGTCCTGTGCACATTGGAGCCTAGCTGTGATTATAAGCCTGAAGGCATGGGGTAGAGGGTGGGCTATGGAGAGAACTGGTATCAGTTGGTGGGGCTACTGGCCTAGGCGAAGTCACTCATAAGCTTTTATACAAGGGGAGACTGACTCCTTCTTTTGTGGAAGTTAAAGGGAACTCTCCACTTGCAAAGGTTTCAGAAAGATTTGAGAGTCCAGTGTTTCCTGCCGTGTCTCTTTTGGCACAAACATTCCTGTCCCATGTCTCAGGGCTCCACACTTCCTCAGCAGGACCCTCACCTTGGTACGGACGAGACTTGTCAGGGTCGAGTATTTCTCTGCAGTCCTTACGATCAGACCTCTGGCTTGGTCTTCAGCCCTACCTGCCCCAAAACTCCAGGAGACGAGGATCTCATTTAATCTGTCACCTAGACTTTCTGATTTCTGCTCAAGTTCTCAATCCGATGTTCACTGCTTTCCATTTCTCTCTGGGGCAGGGTTTCTCAGCCTCTTCATTACTGACATTTTGAGCCAGATGAATTCCTTGTTATGGGGACTTTCCTCTGTATGGTAGGATGTTTAACATCATCACTGGCTTCTACCCTCTAGATACCAATAGTAACCCCCACCCCAAGTTGTGACAATCAAAACTGTCTCCAGACATTGCCAAAGGTTCCCTGGGGGACAAAACTGCCACTAATTGAGAAACTCTGTTCTAGATCAGAAAAATACTAATGGCACGATCTTTTAACCCATATTATCTCCATGGAGACTAATTGCTGCAGCAAACTGATGTTCCAACCACTCATCCTTCACCGTATCTACTTTAATTTGAATAACCACGATTCCCCGGATGCAGGTACTTACTCTTGCCCCCTTCCCTAGGGCAAGGAGAGGAGCCCAATCCCGGAATTCGTGCTGAAGGTCTGTTTCCTAGAGCTATTTCTAGTACCCATTTCTGTATCTGTTAACATCTCAGCAGGAAACAGATGTTACACTCAATTTGAGCAATTTGACAACAGTTTAATCAAGGCCCTATTTTCATAGATGTGGGCAGAGTATCCCACAGAGAAACCAAGAGGGAGAGTGCAGTGCTCCGGGCTAGTGGTGGGTGATGGGGGCTCCACCCCTACCTCTAGCCTTGAAGAAGCAAGGGGAGGAGGGGAAAAAGAAGTTCCTGGGATCTCAGAACCAGCCTGGAGATAGAGATGGTGGGGGGAGGGGGAGATGGGGAGCCTGGGAAATTAACCCCCCACAGTCCTCTCTGCTCTTTCTCTCTTCTGCTGCTCTTCCCTATTGGCAAAGCCCATCTACAAGACAGACAGCAAGGAAGCCCCTGGATGAAGCCCCTTGATGAATGTGATTTTGATCATATGTTGATTGATATGTGCTTCTAGGACACATCTCAGGGTGCTAAGGTAAGATGAAGATGATGTTGAAGAGGGAAAGGAAGATGTAAAGTATAGGAGCTGTGTTTCCAGCACTAGAAAAGAAGAAACATATTTTGGGTGAGAAAAGTAAATTTCAGACATGGAGCAATATTTGAAAAGATTGTCAGGACACTATGGATTGTAAGAAAGAAGTAGGACAACTTGGAAAATGGCAGCAAAAATCCTCCAAAAATTGTAGAAAACCACATACACACTTGAGTTTCTCTTCCCTTTCTTATATTCTCTAATCATTAGGGCAAAATACCCATTTTGTCTGATGGAGGTGAGAACTTCAGTGCTAAACATTCACTGAGCACTGAACTCTAATCACTCACTGTCCTATTAATTCTGCCTCTGAAGTGGCCCTGAATTCATTCCCTTCACTGCTTGGCCACTGGCTTGGTTCAACCAACACCTTCTTTCCACCAGATGGTTTCACAGCCCTGATACTTCTGTCTTCATGTCCCAACCTGTCCTCTTCACTACCACCAGTTTCTATTCTAAAACAAAATCTGATATGCAAATTAATTGATTAAATAATTTTCAATGTTTATAAACATGTTTATCAAAGTTTGTTATAGAACACTTTATAAACAAAGTTTATAACACTTACCATAGTGTAAAAAGAGCCTGCCCTCAATCGTTTGGGCCATTCTTGTCTCCTAAAATTCTACACTCCCTGGGGTTATATCAAAGAAATCACCATTTTCAGAACCTGCACATTTAACACCTCTGTAGTTTTTGTACTTCTCATTCTACCTGGAATGAACCTCCCACCCTGACCTCACCACCCACATGCTTCCCATGGAAAAATTAGTAGTTTGCTTTCAGAAGTCAGCTCAACTATCAAACTTACTGAAAATGTAATGAAAGTATTTGGACAGACTTAGTGCTAAGAAGTAGAATGATTACACCCACTCAAAATACTCAACACTGTTAACATTAAGAAAGTCAAATCAAAACATTGTGGTGCCTTTCGCCTATTAAATGGTCATGGTGGATGCACTATGCTGGGAGGGATGTGATGTTATGGCCAGTCTCATAAATCAATGGTTAGATGATAAAAAAAAAAAAAAAAAAAAAAAAAAATTTAGAAGGGAAAACAAAAGACTTAAGCAAACCAAGTGTTGATCCAGTGTATTTGGTTTTAAGACTTTATAAGACCAGGATTATTACCACTGATATTACCACTGCTACTACTGCATCTTCACTTTCCTTTAGCATTCTTTTTTCTTTTTTTTATAGTACACAGTACCTTTTTTTCTTCACTTTTCTTCAGTTTCTTATATTCATCTATGTGGTTATGTTTAGTTATAATTCATTTCTTTTTACTACTGCTCAACATCCCATTATGCAAAATACCACAGTTTATCTGTTGTCTAGCTCAGCGGTCCCCAACCTTTTTGGCACCAGGGACAGGTTTTGTGGAAGAAAATTTTTCCACGGATGGGGGCGGCAGATGGTTCAGTCGGCAACGCGAGGGATGGCCAGAGGCAGATGAAGCTTCGCTGGCTAGCTGGCTGCTCACCTCCTGTGTGCCGCCCGGTTCCTAACAGGCTGCAGACCGGTGGCGGTCCACCGACGGGGCTTGGGGACCCCTGGTCTAGCTGATGAACATGGGCTGTTTTTAGTTTTTCTGCTCTTGTAAAGAATGCCGCCCGGAACACCCTTGTACACGTGTCATTGTGCGCAGGGGCAGAGTTGGGGCGGAATTGCTGGGTGTAGAGAGAGCACGTGTTCAGCCAGGTGGGACAGCAGAGCCGGGCTGTTTCCACGTGGCTGTAATCTCCTCCAGCGGGGATTAGGGGTCAGGTTTAGCCTGAGTTTCAGATGGGTACTGTACTAAGTGCTTTACACATTCCATCCTGCTCAAGCCTCACCGCAGTTCTATATGAAGAGTAATAATATCCCCATTTTTATAGATGAGGAAACCGAAACTCCAAGTGGTGAATTAACACACAGAAGTCCCTGCAAGTAGTAAATCCGGGAGTGACAGCAAGGTCTCTCTGACACAAGGTCTGTGCCTGTAAATGGGACACAAAACTGCAGAAAGAGTTATGATGACATTACTGCATTGTTATTTATTCCTTCAACGATTTAGAGAAACCCTCAGTCTCCATCGATAGAAGCACATTTTTATAAATCACACTACCACTGTATTATGAAATATGCAGCCAGTAAAATAGGTTTGGGGAAGATATTTCAATAACATGGGAAACACTCATTACATAATATTAAATGAAAAGACTATGTAAAATATACCTACCACATAATCCAAATGTACATATATATGTATTTATATAGAATAAATATAATTAATAAATATAAATTTGCTACACTTTTTTTCTGGATTGTGGAGTGGTAGATGATTTTTTTCTTTTTCATTTATCCTTTTCTATATTTTCCAAGATGTCAACACAGAATATGTACTGTTTTCAAAATAAAAATAAAACCCACTAAAAAATAAAGATCCATGTTTGATGCCTGTTGCAGAATTTGGGGAAGCAGTTGTGATCTGAAAGACTGCTGAGAATTAGGGCACACTAGGTCAGTGGTTCTCACTCTTGTGTTGCTTCAGAAACACTTAGAGGGCTTGATAAAATATGGATGGCTGGACCCCCAATGCCAGAGATTCTGATCCAGTAGGTCTGGGAAGAACCCTGAGAATTTACCTTTTTAACAAGTTCTTCTCAAGTGAACTGGGGGCTGCTCTTTAAGAACCACTGATTTAGGCACAACGGTTATGAGGCTCTTTCTTGGCAGCAAAACTTATGGCAAATCTCATAGCTGCCTTCCTGGGATTTTCCTTCCCTTCTCTCCCCACAAATCCCATGTCTTCCCATTTTTGGAGGCCTATTTTCTACTTTTCTCCAGTGAAGTATATTCTCTAGTATCTTCCTGAGTTGGAGTTGATAGGAGGTGTTCTTTTTTATTATTATTATTTTTTCCAATATTTATTTATTTATTTATTTGGTTGAGTCAGTTCTTAGTGTGGCTTGCTGGCTCCTTAGTTGTGGCATGCAAACTCTTAGTTGTGGCATGCATGTGGGATCTAGTTCCCAGACCAGGGATCAAACCCTGGCCCCCTGCATTGGGAGTGCGGAGTCTTAACCACTGCGCCACCAGGGAAGTCCCAGGAGGTCTTCTTCCTCCTACTCCTCTTCTCTTTCCCTCCTCCTTCCTCTTCTTTGTGAAATTTTGCAACTTTGAACTCACTGCTATACTGTTCCCTGGCTTCTGCTGAGCTGCTGAAAAGTCAAATGCCAGACTGATTCCAATCCTTTGCAAAGTGACCAGTTTTCTTTCTGGGGGCTTTTAAGATTTGCTCTTTATCCTTGATGTTCCAAAATTCCAAAATCATGATCTTTCATGTGGATCAGTTTTCATTCATTTTCAATTTGACCAAGTTCTGTGAAAACTTGAATAGATGAATTTGGGATGCACTGACATCTTTACAATATTTAGTCTCTCCATCCATGAACACAGAATAAATCTCTCCACTTTAAAATCTTCCTTTATGTTTTGCAATAAAATGTTTTATAATTTCCTCTTGAACAGCTTTGCATTTCTTTTAGATACATTCTTAGGTATTCAGTATTACTAGGCATTCCTTTTTTTTTTCCTATTGGAAATGTATTTTGTTAACACTACATTTTATAATTGGTTATTGCTCGTACACAGACAAACTATTGAATTTTGTATATTGATCCTTAACTTACCAAAGTTAGTGGTAACTGTTCTAATAATTTTTCTGTGGAGTCTTTGATTTTCTTTGTAATCAATCAAATTATCTGCAAATAGCAATTTTCTTTCTTCCTTTAATTGTAAACCTCTTATTCATTTTCATACCTAAATTTTTATTGATGACTAAGCAGTGTTATCAGGTGTCTTTCACTGACACCTGCTAACACTTTGTTCCTGACTTTAAGCGGAAAGTGTCAACTACTCTAATATTAAGTAGGCTAATTGCTGGGGATCTTTAGTAGATACACTATTAGGTTCAAAAAATTCACTTTGATTCCTAGTTTGCTAAGTGCTTTCTTTTTATCATAAGTGAGTGTCATATTATCCAATGCTTTTCCAGCATCTGTTGTGGTGAGTATACTGTTTTCCTCATAGTATCTGTTAAGAAGGTAGATTATATTAATTGTTTTTCTAATGTCTTGAGTACTCTTGGTACTGCCATCCCTCTAGCTGGGTTCATACTGCCTGTTCATGGCTTGGATCAACCACCAGTGGGCCCCAACTGTCCCCAACAAGACCAATTCTTCTCTCCCTTTCAGCACTCATCAGCCTCAGGATTAATTTCATCCTGCCCTGCCTCTCTGTTTATCTCCATTACCAAAAGAAGCCCAGATCTTCTAGATCATCCCTTATCAACCGGACTCTTACCTCTGTATGGCTGTACATCTCCTGTTGTGATTCAGACCTTCATCTTCCTCAACCTTACAAATCCTTCCAGGGTCTAGAGTTGGCAAAACGTTCCACATATTCAACTGCCTCTTTTAGCTTCTTGATGTAATTACATTTCCTGTTTTCCCTGAAGCCCTCTTGCATGGTAGATGTTTTCTTTCCATACTTCTACAATTGATCCTAGAGTTAAGGCGGTTGGCTGTGGCAGAGTACATTTCCCAGAGATGACCACATCATTAGACGTCTGATCCCTGTGTTCTTCGTACAATAATGATGTTGACACTCCTTCATTGGGATGTGAGGTCTGAGTTCTTTTCTCTTGAATGTGGATGGACCTCTGTAACTGCTTCAGTCTCTAGAATGTGGCAGAGGTATTGGTGAGACAATAAAAGGCAATACCACCGCTGCCTGGCTCTCTCTCCCTTAGGGGGTGCTTGCCCCTGGGAACCCTACCATCATGCTGTGAGGCAACCCAGGCCACTGGGAGAGCCACGTGTGGGCGCTGCAGCCGACGGTCCCAGCTAGAAGGGAATGAAATGTCATGGATTCCAGCCCCTAGGCTTTGTGTTTCTGGATGGGGCCCCAGACCTTTCAGAGTACAGATTGACTGTCCCCGTCATGGCTTGTCTGAACTGACTCACAGAAACTATGAAGGATAATAAATGATTACTGTTCTTTTAGGTTTTGAGTTAATTTGTTATGCAACAATAAATAACTAATAGGGGTCCTTAATGTTTCTCATTTCTGTTTCCAGATCATTACCCCAGCTTCCTCCTCACAGAACCCAAGATTCTTTGAAGCTCATGCTGTTTCAGTACATCACGTGCCATTCTTATTTCTTGCTATCCCTCATCCCTGGGATATTTCAGCTAATTTGTCACCTCTTTTCCTAACAACTCATGAGTCATCCTTTTTGCTATGTCAGTATTCCCATAGGAAATGTTTCCAATACCCCTGGGCTTCTCATTTTGAGATTTCCACGTCCAATGCACCTGTCCTCTCTCTGTATCAGCCCTCAGGTTTTTACTTTCAATGTTGTCATTAGCAATAACTGCAACCCCTCCATAACCTCAATTTTAAGTCTTTTACTTTCTGACTACCACCCTAAATCATTCCAGCTCACTCTCTCTACACTCCATTTTCAACAACGTTCATCCCAATGGGTCCTCCAACAAATTGACCCACGAACTTGTCCTTCAGATTCCACTCATGTTTCACTTCCCTTCTTCCCTAGGTTGGAGTTCATGGTCCATCATTGTAATCACTTCCAGATCCTTTGCCACTATTTCTTTTCATTCTTGGCAAAATCTCACACCTAGTTAATCCCAATTCTCCATGAACACTATACCTGCAACCATGAAGGGAAAGTAACCAGAGAAAAACATACAATGATTCCGACTGGTTCTCACATCAGTCATGACCAGTACACTTAAAAGAGTTTTGGGGACTTCCTGCCAATCATATCACATCTCCCTTATCTCTTTGACTTCCCTCTCTCACAGAAGTCTCTTTCCCTCTCTTCATGCCCAAGTGATGACTTTTTTCTTGTTTCTATTTCTATGAGAAATATAAACATTAAGTGAGAGCATTCACAGTTCCCACACCAATCTACCTGCATTTGTATATACATGTTCTGCCTTGCTCTATGCTCCCCTAACTGGCTCCTCCACTTATGTAGTTATTTCCGTTTCCTCTTTCTGACTCAAGCATGCACTTGAAACATCTACTTTTTTTGTATCAATAATTTCCTCACTACTGGACCATCTCCATTGTCATATATGTATGCTTAAAAAGGAAAACTTACTCCCTCCAGCAATGTCCCACTTCTGTGTTCATTTATTTAGAAAAATGTTTGGAAAACATTTCCTGTACTTCCTTTCTCCATTTCATGTTCCCTTATTCTCTCTTGAACCCATTCCAATAAGCTTGCACTCCTGCTATTCCACCAAAACCTCACCTGACAAGGTCATCTATGAACTTTAAGTTTCCAAGTACGATGATAATTTCTCTTTCCTCATCTTTGTACCTGAGACAGCAGCAGGTAACACAACTTGCTCTTCTCTGCTGTTTTAAAGGGTGTATACTTCCAGCTATAAAAGGAATAAGTTATGGGGATCTAATGTAAGCTTAGTGATTATAGTTAATGATACCATATTGTATACTTGAAAGTTGCTGAGAGTAGATCTTAATGTGCTCACCACCCACATAAAAAGGTAACTATGTGAGGTGATGGATGTGTTAACTAACCTTATTGTGGTAAATCATTTTGCAACAAAGGTATATATCAAATCATCACAATATATGCCTTAAACATATACAATGTTGTATGTCAATTATATCTCAATAAAGCTGGGGAAAAAAGTTTCTTCACTTGGTTTCTGGGAATGATTTAAAGTTAATCTCCCACCTGTTGAATTATTTGTAGTGAGGTGGATGGACCTAGAGTCTGTCATACAGAGTGAAGTAAGTTAGAAAGAGAAAAAAAAAATACCGTATGCTAACACATATATATGGAATCGAAAAAAAAAAAAGTTCTGATGAACCTAGGGGCAGGACAGGAATAAAGATCCAGATGTAGAGAATGGACTTGAGGACACGAGGAGGGGGAAGGGTAAGCTGGGACGAAGTGAGAGAGTAGCATTGACATATATACACTACCAAATGTAAAATAGATAGCTAGTGGGAAGCAGCTGCACAACACAGGGAGATCAGCTCGGTGCTTTGTGACCACCTAAAGGGGTGGGATAGGGAGGGTGGGATAGGGAGGGTGGGAGGGAGATGCAAGAGGGAGGGGATATGGGGATATATGTATACATATAGCTGATTCACTATGTTATACAGCAGAAACACAGCATTGTAAAGCAATTATACTCCAATAAAGATGTTAATGTTGATCAAAAAAAGACTACAATACTGAATGTTAGCAAGAATGGCAAGCAATGGGAACTCTCAGCCATGCTGGTCTGAATGTACAGCCACTTTATGAAGTAAATTGGATTTTTCTTGTAAAATAAAATATATACCTTCCAAAAAAAATAAAATAAAGTTAATCCCCCATCTCAAGGTGTTTTTTGCCAATGTAGAATCTCTTCAAGAAAAATTCTTTAGAAGTCGGGTACCTCTAGGGAATTGTTAAAGAGATGCCATTTTTCATGAATAAAAATTACCTTTATTTATATAAATGGAGGAGATGAGTAGGCATCGGTTATTTTTCTGCCTATAAAATTTGTTTACTCCCATTTGCCTACTTATCTCAGGAAAAAGCCATTTCATGGTCAGCAAAGTTGTCTCTTGTTTGATCAATGCAATTTCATTTTTGTTGTTTTGTTTAATAAGAATTTAAATCACACAGTAGGATGCAGATGGTGGTTTCTAATTGGATTGCTCAGAAGGAGGTGTCCTTACAGTGTGAATAGCTTTAGGTGGACAGAGTGGGATTTCTGATGGCAGTCACCTGGCCCTACTATTTACTTACACATACCACATACGAGATTTATGGCATCTTCAGAGGAAACTAAAATCCAAGTAAATAATAAACGTTAAAACTGGAAGTGACAAAAAGAAAATAAACCGAACATGAAAACATAAAATGGTGCCAAGAATGAGGCAAAATTGAATGAACTGTGTCAGCCATAAGCTTTTCAGCAGACAAAGCAAAAGGAAAATCTGTTAGTTACATAATTCAGTTTCCTGAAAGTAAACTAAATTTTCAAAAGATGTACAACGAATCTTTTATGAGTTCCGACGAGGACGTCCTCGTAGGGATAATCACTGCATGCAGTTAAAATTATCCTTGACAGAATCATTTATATAAGCTCTATTAATATGTTTATAGCTTCTTTATTTTTCATACTGACACTCATTAGATGTATATGCTATTGCGCTAAAGTGAACTAGAATGAACAAGAATTCTTGTGGCAGGTGTGACACGGTCCAAATATACAGCTCCCAGATTTTCTTTGACTTAGAGATGGAGGGCAAATATCTTCAGAGGAAGTTGGCAATCCTTCCCCTGAATTGTGGATTATCTCAACAAAGCTTCTGATAAGTACTGGGTAGCCATCAGCTCAAGGTTCTTTGCCCATGACGTGTAGTATGGGTGGACCTAATCCATGTTTCCTAATGGGAACCTGTCCTCATGACGTCACAGATAATGGCTTGTGGATAAAGTTGATATTCTCTTTGAAAGTTTGAGATTTACAAGGCATCTGCCTGAATAAAAATATGCTTTCATCCATTTCAGTGAGACTGTCTCTTACAGGTAAACGAAGTGATCAGGAAACCAGAATGACAGCAAAGAGGCTGGCTATTGAGTAAGAGCAGAAAATTACAGTTGTGTTAGGAAGCAGGGCATCAGTCAAGGAGTTTAACACCGGCTTGGTTGTCCACACAGGACAATCAACCCATAGGTAAGTTAAATATTTGCTAGGAAAGTGCAAGATTCTAGTATTATTTTGGTGATTGAAGATGTTTTGGGGAGTTCTAAATGGCTCCAAATTAAAATTGGGTGTCTTTTCTATTCATGAATTTAAAAATGTCCCAATGTTTCCATCACCTCAGGCTCCATTTCTGGTTTCAGATACATGTTCAAGAGTTGTTGCTGATGCATATTTATAATATTGGAGTCTTCTAGATCGTGTTCAATTAAACAAATCACCAGTGCATGACAAACCGCTTCCGATCACATAAAATCACTCCTGCCTTGTTAAAATCTCATTTGTTATAGGAACTGTTAAAAACATAAGGTGCCTCCGAGGAAAAATTATTACTACTCATATTGCAACAGGAAATAATGCTCTCCATAAATCAATACCAGCTGGGATGTTCTTATTAAAAAGGGATCCACAGGTCAATTGCTAATTTCCAGTTGACAGGATAATTTAGTAAGTCACACTGTGCCCTTATGGTGGCCAGTGATTATTTTCAGAAAGAGCAGGGGTTATTTTAGTCAGGTTCTGACAGAAGCAATTTGCAAGAGAAATAAAATAGAATCAAAGTTTCGTATACCATCTTGTTTCAGATATTTCCATTTTTTTTTATAATGATGTATTTTTTAATTAATTAATTAATTAATTAATTTATGGCTGTGTTGGGTCTTCGTTCCTCTGCGAGGGCTTTCTCTAGTTGCGGCAAGCGGGGGCCACTCTTCATCGCGGTGCGTGGGCCTCTCACCGTCGCGGCCTCTCCCATTGCGGGGCACAGGCTCCAGACGCGCAGGCTCAGTAGTTGTGGCTCATGGGCCTAGCTGCTCTGCGGCATGTGGGATCTTCCCAGACCAGGGCTCGAACCCATGTCCCCTGCACTGGCAGGCAGACTCTCAACCACTGCGCCACCAGGGAAGCCCTCCATTTTTAAAAACAGCTTTGTTGAGGTATAATTGATATTCAAAGAACTGCACATATTTAATGTGTACAATCTGATCTTTGGACACATGCAAATACCCATCAGCACAATCAAGATAATAGACATATCTAACCCTTTCCAAAATTTCTTTGTGTCCCTTTGTGGTTCTTGTTTTGTTTTGTTGTTTTGTGGGTGGTGAGAGCACCTAACGTGAGACCTACTCTGTGAACAAATTTTGAAGTGAGCACTACTGTGCTGTTAACTGTAGGTGGTGTGTTGTACAGCAGATCTCTAGAACTCACCTTGTGGAATCGTACCTTCAGGCCCACTGAGCATCACTCTATTTCCCCCACTCCCCTGTCTCTGGCAACCATGGTGGTATTCTCTGCTTCTACGGATTTGACAATTTTAGATTCCTCATATACGTGGAATCATGCCATACTTGTCTTTCTGTGTCTGGCTTACTTCACTTAGCATAATGTCCTTCAGGTTCATCCATGTTGTTGCAAATGGCAGAAACTCCTTCAATTTTAAGACTGAATAATATTTCATTGTATATGTATGCATATGTATATACATGTATATGTATGTGTATGTCTTCCATTGTATATATGTATATTATATACAAACTTTTCTTTATTCATTAATCTGTCAGTTGACACTTGAGTTGTTTCTGTATCCTAGCTAGCTATTGTGAATAATGCTGCAATGAACATGGGCGCTCAGATATCTCTTTAAGATCCCGAATCCAATTATTTTGGACATATAGAAAGAAGTGGGATTGTTGAGTCATGTGATAGCTTTATTTTTAATTTTTTGAGGAACCTTCATACTGTTTCTCATACCTGCTATACCATTTCACATTTCTACCAGCAGTAGGTTCCAGTTTTTCCACAACCTTGTCAACACATTGTTATTATTATCATTATTTGATAATAGCTATCCTAAGAAGTGTGAGGTGATATCTCAACTGTGGTTTTGATTTGCATTTCCCTGATGATTAGTGATGCTGAGCATCTTTTCATATACCTATTGGCAATTTGTATGTCTTCTTCTGAGAAATGTTTATTCAAGTCCTTAGCCTATTTTTTAATTGGGTTATTTATTTATTATTGAGGAGTTCCACCTATATTTTGGATATTAGCTCCTTATCAGATATGTGGTTTGTAAATATTTCTTCCCATTCTGCAGGCTGCCTTTTCATTCTGTTGATTGTTTCTTTTGCTGTGCAGTAGTCAGTTTGATGTCCAACTTGTCTATTTTTGCTTTTGTTGCCTGTGCTTTTGGTATCACATCCAAAAAAGCATTACAAAGACCAGTGTCAAGTAGATTTTCCCTATGTTTTTCTTTAGGAGTTTTACAGTTTCACTTCTTACTTTTAAGTCTTTAATCCATTTTAAGTTGATTTTGTGTATGGTATAAGGTAGGAGTACAATTTCATTTTTTTTTTCTTTTTACATGGAGATGTCCAATTTTCCAACACCATTTGTTGAAAGGAATATTTTTTCCCCATTGTGTGTTTTTGGCACCTTTGACCATATGTGTGTGGGCTATTTCTGGGCTCTCTACTCTGTTCCATTGGTCTATATGTTTGTCTGGTAGATATGTTCTTTAGCATTAGAATTGAAATTGAACTATAAAGATAGTGACAGGTGATTGTCTTAGCTAGGCCAAGGGAATGTTTCACCAAAGGAAGCCAGGGCTTCTGAAGTCACAGGCTTAGGTATGATGAAAGGAAGTAAGAGAGGCATGTGATCGAGTTCTCTGACCTCAAGCCACTTCTTCTGTGCAGAGTGATACTAACATGCCGTCGAATCCCCTGAGAGGTCTTGCTAAAATACAGATTCTGATTAAGGTTGGGAGGCAGAATGCTGACAGTCTGCATTCTAACAAAGTCCTAGGTGATGAAGGTGCTGCTAATCTAAGGAACACACTTTGAGTAGCAGGCTCTAGACTTTTCATTTTCGTCTGAGATAGCCTTCCCCTCTGTCCCCAAAAGTTACCCTTTTATAAAGAAACACTGTCAGGAAGGCATAGTGCTGCCTATTTTAATCCTCCGCTACTTAATTCCATAAATAAGAATAGTGGCTCACATCTCTTAACACTTTACTATATAACAAGTGCTATTCTGAGGAAGAACTTTACACGAACATTACATTTGATTTAATCTTTACAAAACCCTATGGGGTAGGTGCCATTATTATCCTTAACTTGTGAAGGTGGAAAGTGAGACACAGCACTTAAGTAATGATACCAGGCCAAGTGGTTAATGGTGCGGGCTGAACCGACACCAAAGTGTGGGTGCCTGAACCTAGGCTCCTAACATCTGTTCTTCGTTAAAACTACCTAAGAAATGAGCCTTAAGGGGTGAGTATCAAACTAACATTAATGCCATGATCTTGAATAAATTTTGCATAGTTTACTTCTTTTAGGTTTTCATGATTCCACTTATCTGAATATTATTAATAGTTTTACCTTTTTACCCTATCTGGTTTAGAAGCATTATTTACCACTGTTTTACCAGTATTTAAAAATATATAAATATATGTTTATTTTAGACATGAAAAAGTACAACTAAAAGAATAAAGAAATCCTAAATATAAAGAATGGGAGACGTGTTCCCTAAGTTGAGTCAACTTGGTGACAGTTCAGTGCTGAGCCAAACTTCTCCTTTGATATAAATAAAATCCATTTTGATTTGGCTACACAATTATGCAGATGGTGTCTTTTATATCATATATGTTCATTCTATCACCCACATCTGTGTAGATGTATGGAAACCATTTTTTTAATAAAGCAATTTTCTTTCCACATTATAGAAGTGGTGGTTTGTTGTTTTCCTAAAATTACTGTATTTCACTCTAACTGGTGAAATGATGGCATTAGTAGACTGTGATAAGTTATGTATGTATAATACCTAAAACAACTACTAAAAAAGCTACATGAAAAGATACACTTAAAAAAGAAGAAAAGATACACTTAAAAATCAAAAGCAATTCAATGAAAGAGGGATAACCTTTTAAATATATAGGGCTGGAGCAACTGCACACCTAAGCAAAAAAAATTACTAAGTTGAAAAGAAGATCTGTAAATATCCTTGAATCTCATAGTTCAATACAATGACCAATAATATTTGAAGAATGTGAAACCAGATGGCTTGTTTTGGATCCTGACTCTGCCATGCACTCTCTCTGGGACACTGAGTAATATACAAGTTACTTAGCTTCTTTGAACCTAGGATTCCTCAACAAAAAAAGGGATTAAAAAAAAGTGCCAATTTCATATGTTTATGAGAATGAAATAAGTTAACATATGCAAATATATTAGAAATGTGCTTGACAAATTGTGAATTCTTAATAATATTAGCTATCATCACATTTTTCTTAAAATTTCATGTTTTGATATTTTTCAATAATTTTTCCATGATACTACAAACCCTTAACTTGTCAGGAAGGCATAGTGCTGCCTATTTACACATCAAAATACTAGTTTGACTATATCATAATTGTACTAATATATAGATTATTTTTCCCATATTTGAGGTCATTTGTTGTAGAGTAGACTGTTAGAAGCGGTTACACATAATTTGAGACTTTGTTTATTGCAACATTTACTTTTCAAATACCAGTAACATATGTATCTGACTGATTTTTGTGACCAACATGAACTCCTTTTAATAAATTCCACTGTTTTTGGTCCATTTCTTTTTTTCTTTCTTTTTATAATTTAATTTTATTGGAGTATAGTTGATTTACAATGTTGTGTTAGTTTCAGGTGTACAGCAAAGTGACTCAGTTGAACATATACATATATTCATTATTTTTTAGATTCTTTTCTCATATATGTTATCACAGAATATTGAGTAGAGTTCTCTGTGCTATACAGTAGTCCTTGTTGGTTATCTATCTTATATATAGTAGTGTGTGTATGTTCATCCCAATCTCCTGATTTATCCCTCCCCCACGTTTCCCCTTTGGTAACCATAAATTTATTTTCAATATCTGTAGGTCTGTTTCTGTTTTGTAAATCAGTTATTGGTATCTTTTTATTAAAAAAGATTAGATTCCACATATGAGTGACATCATATGATATTTGTCTTTCTCTTTCTGGCTTACTTCACTCTGTATGACAGACTCTAGGTCCATCCACCTCACTACAAATAACTCAATTTCATTTCCTTTTGTGGCTGAGTAATATTCCATTGTATATATGTGCCACATCTTCTTTATCCATTCATCTGTCGATGGACACTTGGGTTGCTTCCATGTCCTGGCTATTGCAAACAGTGCTGCAATGAACATTGGGGTACATATATCTTTTTGAATTGTGGTTTTATACATATATATGCCCAGGAGTGAGATTCTATTTTAAGTTTTTTAAGGGACCTCCATACTATTCTCCATAGTGGTTGTATCAATTTACGTTTCCACCAACAGTGTAGGAGGGTTCCCTTTTCTCCACACCCTCTCCAGCATTTATTGTTTGTGGACTTTTTGATGATGGTCATTCTGACTTGTGTGAGGTGATACCTCATTTAGTTTTGATTTCAATTCTCTGATAATTAGTGATGTTGAGCATTTTTTCATGTGCTAAGGCCATCTGTATGTCTTCTTTGGAGAAATGTCTATTTAGATCTTCTGTCCATTTTTTGATTGGGTTGTTTGCTTTTTTGACATAGAACTGCATGAGCTGTTTGTACATTTTGGAGATTAATCCCTTGTTGGTGTCTTCATTTGCAAAAATTTTCTCCCATTCTATGGGTTATCTTTCTGTTTTGTTGATGGCTTCTTTTGCTGTGCAGAAGCTTTTAAGTTTAATTAGGTCCCATTTTTAAATTTTTGTTTTCATTTTCATTATTCTAGGAGGTGGATTAAAAAAATATATATATATTTTTGTTGTTTTTGTCTTTTTTGTTTGTTCGTTTTTGGCTGCAGCTTGCGGGATCTTAGTTCCCTGACCAAGGATCAAACCCAGGCTCCAGCAGTGACAGCTCTGAGTCCTAACCACTGGACTGCCAGGGAATTCCAACAAGGACCTACTGTATAGCACAGGGAATTCTGCTCAATATTCTGTAACAACCTAATTGGGAAAAGAATTTGAAAAAGAATAGATACATGTATATGTATAACTGAATCACTTTGTTGTACACCTGAAACTAACACAACATTGTTTATCAACTGTACTCCGATATAAAATAAAAAGTTTAAAAAAAAGATCTTGCTGTGATTTATGTCAAAGAGTGTTCTGCCTATGTTTTCCTCTAACAGTTTTATAGTGTCTGGACTTATATTTAGATCTTGGATCCATTTCGAGTTTATTTTTGTGTATGGTGTTAGAGAATGTTCTAATTTCATTCTTTTACACATAGCTGTCCAGTTTTCCCAGCACCACTTATTGAAGAGACTGTCTTTCCTCCATCATATATTCTTGCCCCTTTTGTCATAGATTAGGTGACCATAGGTGAGTGGGTTTAATTCTGGGCTTTCTATCCTGTTCCATTGATCTATAGTTCTGTTTTTGTGCCAGTACCATACTGTTTTGATTACTGTAGCTTTGAAGTATAGCCTGAAGTCAGGGAGTCTGATTCCACCAGCTCTGTTTTTCTTTCTCAAGATTGCTTTGGTTATTTGGGTTTTTTTGTGTTTCCATATAAATTAAAAAATTTTTTGCTCTAGTTCTCTGAAAAAGGCCATTGATAAATTGATAAGGATTGAATTGAATCTGTAGATTGCCTTGGGTAGTATAGTCATTTTGACAATATTGATTCTTTGAATCCAGGAACATGGTATATCCTTCCATCTGTTTGTGTCATCTCCAATTTCTTTCATCACCGTCCTATAGTTTTCAGAGTAGAGGTCTTTTGTCTCCTTAGTTAGTTTTATTCCTAGGTATTTTATTCTTTTTGATGTGATGGTAAATGGAATTGCTTCCCTAATTTCTCTTTCTTTTTTTTTTTTTAATTTTATTTATTTATTTATTTATTTATGACTGTGTTGGGTCTTCGTTTCTGTGCGAGGGCTTTCTCTAGTTGCGGCAAGTGGGGGCCACTCTTCATCGCGGTGCGCGGGCCTCTCACTATCGCGGACTCTCTTGTTGCGGAGCACAGGCTCCAGACGCGCAGGCTCAGCAATTGTGGCTCACGGGCCCAGTTGCTCCGCGGCATGGGGGATCTTCCCAGACCAGGGCTCGAACCCGTGTCCCCTGCATTGGCAGGCAGACTCTCAACCACTGCGCTACCAGGGAAGCCCCCTAATTTCTCTTTCTGATCTTTCATTATTAGTGTATAGGAATGCAAGAGATTTCTGTGTATTAATTTTGTATCCTGCAACTTCATCAAATTCATTGATGAGCTCTAGTAGTTTTCTGGTAGCATCATTAGGATTTTCTATGTATATTACCATGTCATCTGCAAACAGTGACAGTTTTACCTCTCCTTTTCCAATTTGGATTCCTTTTATTTCTTTTTCTTCTTTGATTGCCATGGCTAGGACTTCCAAAACTATGTTGAATAAGAGTGGTGATAATGAACAGCCTTGCCTTGTTTCTGATCTTAGAGGGAATGCTTTCAGCTTTTCACAGTTGAGAATGATGTTAGTTGTGGGTTTGTCATATATAGCCTTTATTGTGTTGAGGTATGTTCCCTCTGTTCCCACTTTATGGAGAGCTTTTATAAATGCATGTTGAATTTTCTCAAAAGGTTTTTCTGCATCTTTTGAGATGATCATATTGTTTTCATTTTTCAGTTTGTTAATGTGGTGCATTACACTGATTTTATTTGTGGATTTTGAAGAATCCTTGTATCCCTGGGATAAATCCGACTTGATCATGGTGTATAATTCTTTTAATGTATTGTTGGATTTGGTTTGCTAGTATTTTGTTGAATAGTTTTGTGTGTATGTTCATCAGTGATATTGGTCTATAATTTTCTTTTTTTGTGATTTCTTTGTCTGGTGTTGGTATCAGGGTAATGGTGGCCTCATAGAATGAGTTTGAGAGTGTTCCTTCCTCTGCAATTTTGGAAAGAGTTTCAGAAGGATGGGTTTTAACTCTTCTCTACATGTTTGATAGAATTTGCCAGTAAAGCCATATGGTCCTGGACTTTTGTTTGTTGGAAGTTTTTAAGTTACAGCTTCAATTTCAGTACCTGTGATTGGTCTGTTCATATTTTCTATTTTGTGGCTCAGTCTTGGAAGGTTGTATAATTCTAAGAATTTGTCCATTTCTTCTAGGTTGTCCATTTTATTGACATACAGTTGTTTGTAGTAGTCTCTTCTGATCCTTTGTATTTCTGTGGTGTCAGTTTTAACTTCTCCTTTTTAATTTCTAATTGTATTGATTGAGTCCTCTCCCTTTTTTTCTTGATGAGTCTGGCTAAAGCTTTATCAATTTTGTTATCTTCTCAAAGAACCAGCTCTTAGTTGCATTGATCTTTGCTATTGTTTTCTTCATCTATTTCATTTATTTCTGCTCTGATCTTTATGATTTCTTTCCTTCTGCTAACTTTGGGTTTTATTTGTCCCTCTTTCTCTAGTTGCTTTAGGTATAAGGTTAGGTTGTTTATTTGATATTTTTCTTGTTTCCTGAGTTAGATTGTATTGCTATACACGTCCCTCTTAGAACTGCTTTTGCTGCATCCTAAAGGTTTTGGACCACCGTGTTTTCATTGTCATTTGTCTCTAAGTATTTTTTGATTTCCTCTTTAATTTCTTCAGTAATCCATTGGTTGTTTAGTAACATTGTTTAGCCTCTATGCGTTTGTGTTTAAAAAAAGTTTTTTTCCTGTAATTGATTTCTAATCCCATAGTGTTGTGTTCAGAAAAGATGCTTGATATGATTCCAATTTTCTTAAATTTACCGAGGCTAGATTTGAGGCCCACAATGTGATACATCCTGGAGAATGTTCCATGTGCACTTGAGAACAAAGTGTATTTGGCTGTTTTAGGATGGAATGTTCTATAACTAACAATTAAGTCTATCTGGTCTAATGTGTCATTTAAGGCCCGTGTTTCCTATTAATTTTCTGTAGGGATAATCTGTCCATTGATAACAGTGGGTATTAAAGTCCCCCACTCTTTGTGTTCTGTTGATTTCTCCTTTTATAGCTGTTAGCATTTGCCTTATATATTGAGGTGCTCCTATGTTGGGTGCATATATATTTACAATGTTATATCTTCTTCTTGGATTGATCTCTTGATCATTATGTAGTGTCCTTCTATGTCTCTTGTAACATTCTTTATTTTAAAGTCTATTTTGTCTGATATGAGTCTTGCTACTCCAGGTTTCTTTTGATTTCCATTTGCATGGAATATCTTTTTTCTTCTCCTCACTTTCAGTCTGTATGTGTCCCTAGGTCTCAAGTGGGTCTCTTGTAGACAGCATATATAGTGGTCTTGTTTTTGTATCCATTCAGCCAGTTTATGTCTTTTGGTTGGAGCATTTAATCTATTTACATTTAAGGTAATTATCGATATGAATGTTTTTATTGCCATTTTGTTCATTGTTTTGGATTTGTTTTTGAAGTTCTTTTTTCTTCCCTTCCTCTTTTGTTCTCCTCTATTGTGATTTGATGTCTACCTTTACTGGTGTGTTTGGATTGCTTTTTATTTTTTGTGTGTGTATCTATTGTAGATTTTTGGTTTGTGGTTCCCATGGGGTTTTGATATAGCAGACTATATATAAACAAGATTGTTTTAAGTTGCTGCTCTTTTAATTTGAAATGCCTTTCCAATATCCTGCATTTGTACTCTCCTCTTGTCATGATTGTTGGTGTTGATATCATATTTGTGTGTGGATGATTTCCTTCCTTTATGTTTGCTTTTATTGGTGAGCTTCCCCATTTGTGTCTCTCTTGATTCTATTTGTGACCTTTTCTTTTCCAACTAGAGACATTCCTTTAGCATTTGTTGTAAACCTGGTGTGGTGGTGCTGCATTCTCTAGCTTTTGCTTGTCTGTAATGCTTTTGATTTCTCTGTCAAATCTGAATGAGAACCTTGCTGGGTAGAGTATTCTTGGTTGTAGTTTTTTCCCTTTTATCTAAATATATTATGCCACTCCCTTCTGGCCTGCAGAGTTTCTGCTGAAAAATCAGCTGATAATCTTATGGGGGTTCCCTTGTATGTCATTTGTTGCTGTTTCCGTGTTGCTTTTAATATTTTTTTCTTTAATTTTTGTCAGTTTGATTATTATTTGTCTCAGCATATTCCTCCTTGGGTTTATATTGTATGGGACTCCATGAACTTTCTGGACTTTAGTGAGAGTTTCCTTTCTCATGTTATGGAATTTTTTGGCTATAATCTCCTCAAATATTTTCTCAGGCCCTTTCTCTCTCTTTTCTCCTTCTGGGACCCCTATAATGTGAATGTTGGTGCATTTAATGTTGTCCCAGAGCTCTCTGAGACTGTCCTCATTTCTTTTCATTCTTTTTTCTTTATTCTGTTCCTTGGCAGTGATTTCCACCATTATGTCTTCCATCTCACTTATTCGTTCTTCTGTTTCAGTGATTCTGCTATTGATTACTTGTGTATTTTTCATTCCAGTTATTACATTGTTCATCTCTTTTTGTTTGTTCTTTAAATCTTCTAGCTCTTTGTTAAACATCTCTTGTAACTTCTCAATCTGTACTTCCATTCTTTTTCTGAGATCTTGGAACACATTTACTATCATTACTCTAAATTCTTTTCCAGGTAGATTGCCTATCTCCTCTTCATTTAGTTGTTCTTCTGGGTTTTTGTCTTATTCCTTCATCTGAAACATATTTCTCTGCTGTCTCATTTTGTCTAACTTTCTGTGTTTGTGGTCTCTTTTCTCCTGGCTGGAAGATTGTAGCTCCTCTTGCTTCTGGTGTCTATCCTCTGGTGGGTGGGGTTGATTCTGAGGCTTGCACAGGGTTCCTGGTGGGAGGGAGTGGTGCTTGCCCACTGGTGGGTGGATCTGGGTCTTGTCCCTCTGGTGGGCAGGGCCATGTCAAGGGACATGTTTGTGGGTGGCTGTGATCTCAGGATGGCTTTAGGCACCCTGTCTGCTGATGGGTGGGTCCATGTTCCTATCTTGCTGATTCTTTGGCCGGGGGTATTCCAGCACTGGAGCCTGTAGCTTGTTGGGTAGGGCTCAGTCTTGATGCCAAACTGGCGACCTCTGGTGAAGCTCACACTGATCAATATTCTCTGGGATCGCTGACACCAGTGTCCTTGCCCCCACCCCCAGTGAGCCACATCCAACCCTCACCTCCCCAGGAGACCCTCCAAGACTCATAGGTAGGTCCAGCCCTGGCTCCTATGGAGTTACTGCTTTGCGCAGGGTTCCAGTGTACATGACACCTTGTGTGTGCCCTCTAAGATTGGAGTCTCTTGTTTCCTCCAGTCCTTCCTGTGGAACTCCTGCCCTCAAACCCCATTGGCCTTCAAAGCTAAATGCTTTGAGGATTCCTCCTCTCAATGTCAGACCCTCAGGTTGGGGAGCCTGACGTGGAGCTCAGGACTCTTACTTTGTGGGAGAACCTCTGCAATATGATTATTTTTCAGTTTGTGGATCTCCCATCCAGTGGGTATGGGATTTGATTTTTGCAAAACACGCTTCCTGCCATCTTGTTGTGGCTTCTTCTATGTCTCTGAATGTAAAATATCTTTTTTGGTGGGTTCTAGTCTTTTTTTATTGATGGTTGTTCAGCAGTTAGTTGTGATTTTGGTGCTTTCATGAGAGGAGATGAGTGTAAATCCTTCTACTCTGTTCTCTTTTCTGGAGTCAAGGGACTGCTTTTAGTTTGGATGCTTGCTGTCTCTTTTATCAGTATGTGCTGACTGTTATCCACTTGATATGGGGCATGCAGTTACAGCAACCATTGCCCACTCCTCAGACAGTGGGGGCAGGTCCTGGTGTCCTCTGGTGGATTTCTAGTGGCTGGAGCTGTCTGTGCCCTTCCGGGTCAATTAGTGAGGGCAGAGCCTGGCATCTGCCCACGGGTCTGGAAGAGGCTTCCAGTGCCTGCCTCTGGAGCCCAAGATGGCAGCAGAGACTCATGCCTGCCCCTTAAGTTCCTGTAGGCAGGGCCCTGTTGTCTGGGAGCACTCATAGGAAAAGAAGTTCTTATGGTGGTCCTGCCCCTCTCCTCATGTGCCCCCCAGTAATGGTGCCTTGCTTCTCTGGTGGTCCCAGGCTTCTTCCTAGTACACCCTCAGTTACCAAGGCCTGACCTCTTCAGGCTGTTTCCTCACCTAACCCTGGTCCTCTCCCTGGGACTGAGCTTCAGAGTCTAAGCTTCAGCAGCTGACACCCATCCTCACTGGCAGAGGAGTGTCTCAGGTAGGGGAGCACAGTGTGGAGGTGTTGACCCTTTGTGCATGTTACTCTCCATTTTTCCTTCCACAAACTGGTTGCTACTCTCCCCTCTCAGGCTCTGAAGCTCCCCCTCCATCCAGCCTAATCTCTCTGCTGGTGAGGAGCCTTCCCAAGGTGCAGGAACGTTTTCTCCTTCACAGCTCTCTCCCTGGGGTGCAGGCCCCACCCAGATTGCTTCTTTTTCTTTTTCCTTTTGTGCTACCCAGTTATGTGGAGGGTTACTTGTCTTTTTGGAAGTCTGAGGTCTTCTGTCGGTGCTCAGTAGCTGTTCTGGGTGAATCGTTCCACTTGTAGATGTATTTTCAATGTTTTTGCTGGTGAAGGTGAACTCCACGTCCTACTCCTCCGCCATCTTGATCCACTGGTCCTTTTGTTTCTTAATCTTTGTATATATGAGTTTTCTTCTTTTGCAAAATTTGAACTGAGCTCTGTCAAGGCCTAAGATTTGCTCTCAGTGTACTGGCATTGGTCCCAGCCCTTCTGACATCCACCCTGGTCCTTCATGAATTCCCATCTCCAGTCTGCAGCTGCTGGACAAGCAAAGACTTTATGTAACTGTCCAGGGATTGATCTAATGTGGTTCTGCTGCATTGAGATGATATCATCCTTCACTGCCACCTGGCTTGCTTATTGACACTGAAGAGATGGTGGCAGAGATGAAAACCTATAGTTCCCAGATTGCTAGTGTTAACCTTAAAAATAAAACAGCCAGTTATTTATAAACAGCAAAATGGGTTTATTTGGGAATAGCAGAGAATTGCAATTTGGGACCTGCAAGCCAAAGACAAGTCCAAAGAGACAAAGTGAAGGCAAGCTTTTCTTAAGTTTTAGGGGGAACCTAGGGAGGGTTGCTTTGAATAAAGTTCACTGGAGGAGAACAAGTGTTCAAGGTTGTGGCAGTTTCTCCTTGGCTGCAGGGATGGTTAGTGTGTTGTTGTCGGGCCAGGGAGGGCCCTTCCTTCCTTTCCTTAAAAGCAGGAGATGAAATTCCCATGTGAAGAATGTCCTCCTTGTAGCAGAAGGAAAGTAACATTCTTATCAACACAGACAAGAAGTTGAGACGAGAATTTTACACAAAGAATACTATACACACAGTCCTTCTTATCGTTGTTCTTCCTGTTGGTTTTGCCTGTGTGAGAGCCCCTCTCCAGGGCCTCCTGGCTCCATTTTAAATGAGGTTTTCCCTTATTTATTTTCACTAGGACATCAGAACTCTGTCCATCTTCTCCGGACAGGGTCCTCTGCCTTGGGGAGCAGCGTTCTCCAACCACCGCAGAGCAGCCACTGGTCAGCAGAGGACCTACTGCTTATCTGCTCACAGCCCAGCTGTTGTATCTAGGAGGGAGTGTGGAACGTTGGAGGGTTGGTCTGTGAGTGCGGCGGACCTTTGAGGGCAATTCTAAATCCAGCTTTGCTGATGTTTTAGTTAATATGAAATCCTCCCTAATTCTGGCACTACACTAACTGCCAATCTCAGTCTTTGCAAATGGAATTTGTTTTCGCTACTCTTCATAGGCACTATTTGGGAACTTTCTATTGAGACTGCAGTTTAATGTAGGCACAGTTGGTTTTCTTACTCAAAATCCTAAGGCATTGTGCTCTTGCAAAAATGTTTCTAAGAATTCATAAATGCTCGATCTTTTGCAAGTTTGGTACTTCTTTTGATATTTTAAGGGCTATTGGAAATTGGGAAAACGTGAATCAGACATCATTTTAATCCAAACCTTGATTCAGTCCCTAGTGGGGACCTGTGTGATCATTTAGCTCATCTTTTTTTGTGTCATAGTTGGAAAAAGCGTTAGGCCCAAACAGCTTTCATTTTTTGTCATGGGTAACACAGGCAGTAAGTGGTTAAATCTGGTATTTTGAATCCCAGTGCTTTTCAGCTGTCTTCCATGTGAAGATAATAAAATGACACTTTTAATTTTTTATTAGCACTTCAGAAACTCCTTCACATACGTTATCTTATTTGCTTCTTGCAGCCGCCATGTGAAATAGGCAGGGCAGAACTCATAATTCCCACTGACAGATGAGGAAATTGGGGACCAGGGAGGTTAAGTGGCTCATCACGGTCGTGCTGCTTCTCTGGTGAAAGGCATCATTTTTGTTGAAAGGAGCATGTACAGGAGAAAAGACACCAGTTTGGGAAGAAGAGTGTCTTAGAGTCCTGTCTTTTCCCATCTGCACAGTCGTGGCCTCATCATTTAAATTCCCTGAAGTCTGTGTATATAAAAGGGAAACCTAAAATGAAATACACCAAATAATGATAACACCTTACATACAAACAAGCTTAAGCTAATGAGTAGGATGAGCAGAGAGTGGGGAAGGCAGACCAACAAGCAGGGAAAAGTGGCAAGATGTGGGATGAAATTGCTGAAAATGGAGTGAATAGGCGATTTTATTATGATTGTTTGTATTTATTTACTTGGTTGCAACACTTTTCTGGGCATGTAATTTATCACAGTCCTACAGCATTTTTAGTTGTGAGGAACATGCGAACATTATAGTCCTGGATATTGTTAACATGTTCCCAAAGCACCTTCCACTTCTGGAAAAGAATAGGATGGGCAGGTGTCATTTGGGGAGAGATACTTTAGAAATAGGCTGAGATGTGTACCCCTGAGGCTTGAGTGATGTGTTTGTGGATTGCAGTGTCTTGGGGTGTGGTGAGTATGATTTTGGCCGGACCAGAGGCTATCGGGGAAGAATCCTTGTGGGGTGGGACTGAGATGGTAGGCTGAATCCAGGTCTCAGAGACTTCCAGCTGCCTTTTTACATAATTTATGCTCCACTAGCAAATTAGAGATATTGAAAAGTTTTGAACAAAGTCATACTGTGCATTCATTGGATGCATTCACTGGTTTCCAACTGGATTTAACAAATTAAGTGACTTTTTAAAATTCCAAACTATGCACGTGATATCATTTGTATATAATTATAATTGTGTGCATGTTCCTTAATTTATTAGATGTTTACAATAAGTATGTAGACATTATAAAAAATATATAGGCTAATGCCTTGTAGCAAGAGTTCATGAAGCTATTCAGTCTTTACATTCTCTTCTGTATATTGTGGAGAGAGCAGCACAGGACCTAGAATGAACAGTAGAATATCAGTATCTATTTCAGAGTCTAATTTTGCTGAAAGTTTAGTGCTGGCATCAGTAATGCAATCTCTCCTTGTTCTCATACTATGAATGTCATTAATAGTTTGCTTTTAGAGACTTTTGATTGAATTTCTTCCTATAAAGATTGGTCTCCCAGGGCTATCTTTGTTGTTGTCCAATGCCAACAGCATATTCTTATCTTTGCAATTTTATTTCTGTAAATTTATTTCTGAATGCCCAAACACACATTCTTCTCAAGTTAATGAAATTTCTCTTTCCCCCCCCTCTTACTCCCTGAAAGAGTAAGGAGAAGGATGATCAAATTAATATGTAACAGAAAAATGTGTCACTCTCATCTACAAGCATATCTAATATCTCTACAGTTAGGTGTAATTTTAGAAGCTGGTACAAATCACTCTCATTCACTACCCCCAAACCATAGGGAATAAAATGCAAGCATGCATCACAACAAACATTTAAATAATGTGCCAATGCCAATCATCCAACCATGCTAGGAACAGGTATGTGTCCAGGCTGAGGAATATGAGAAAATGTACTGTTCTTGCCAATTTAAAAATGAAACGGTGTTCTCATGAAAAAAAAAAAGACATTCCTGTCTTAGTATATTAAAATATTTTAGATATGTCAGCCTTATTCATAACTGTAATTGAAGCGATACATACAGAAAACAAATGCTTTAAGAAAAATCTGCATGAGATAGAGGTGGAAATGAGCTCAGTTCCAAGGCAACCAATGGTGTCCCTAACACTTTCTGCATAGTCTCAGAATGTTGAAGTATAAATTAAATACAGAAGAATCTGACTTATCATTATGATTCCCCAAAGTTCCTGGGCTGTCAAAAGGCTGGTGTTAAAACACTCAGAGCCCCATCAAGCTTAGAGAATGAACTCAGGCATTTGCATTAATGACCTCATCAATTCATCTTCATTTTTTATCTTTCTTGTCTTTCTTTTCTCCCTCCCTTCTTTTCTCTTTGTTTACATGCAAGCATTGCATTTTTACTCTAGGCAAGAGGATACAGCTATTAATGATACAGATATACAACTCATGGGGGCTTATGTATTACTAGCTTCTGCCTGAAGATCTAAGATTCACATTTTAAAACCTTTGAATTTGAGATGCAGGCAGAATAACATTTTATAGCAAAGGAATTCCTAACTGCATGATGTGGAAATGCATACAATGTTGTGCTTTAAGGGCTCATTGCTTGCATTATAGTTTTCTTTGCTTAATTATCTTCATAAAAGTTTTAGTAGTGTAAGGTTTTAATATGTATTTTGCATCTTGGTGTGTGAAGATTTCATTGTTGTTTGGCTTGATTTTTAGTTGAAGATACTGACCTCGTGACTTAGTAACATTGGCATGCAGTTTTTTTTTTTTTTTTTTAAAGATTTATTTATTGATTAGCTGATTGATTGCTATGTTGGGTCTTCGTTTCTGTGCTAGGGCTTTCTCCAGTTGCGGCAAGCGGGGGCCACTCTTCATCGCGGTGCGCGGGCCTCTCACTATCGCGGCCTCTCTTGTTGCGGAGCATAGGCTCCAGACGCGCAGGCTCAGTAATTGTGGCTCACGGGCCTAGTTGCTCCGCGGCATGTGGGATCTTCCCAGACCAGGGCTCGAACCCGTGTCCCCTGCATTAGCAGGCAGATTCTCAACCACTGCGCCACCAAGGAAGCCCGGCATGCAGTTTTAAAGACATACAAATAATTGTGGAATGATTGTTACAATCCTATCACAATCTTTGACTTCAATGAGTATCTTGATTTTTTTTTTTTTTGGAAACACAATAAAATGTGTTGACATATTTTGAAGCATCTGAGTCAACTTTTTCTTTTAAATTAATAGATTGTATTTTTCAGAAAAAAATTTAGGTTTACAGAAAATTCAGTTGGTGGTACAGAGAGATAAGATACGCTTTCTCTTTCTCCCACTGTTTCCCATATTATTATTATTATTTTTTAAATTAATTAATTTATTTATTTTTGGCTGTGTTAGGTCTTCGTTTCTGTGCGAGGGCTTTCTCTAGTTGTAGCAAGCGGGGGCCACTCTTCATCGCGGTATGCGGGCCTCTCACGATCGCGGCCTCTCTTTTTGCGGAACACAGGCTCCAGAGGCGCAGGCTCAGTAGTTGTGGCTCACGGGCCTAGCTGCTCCGCGGCATGTGGGATCTTCCCAGACCAGGGCTCGAACCTGTGTCCCCTGCATTAGCAGGCAAATTCTCAACCACTGCGCCACCAGGGAAGCCCTCCCATGTTATTAACATCTTCCATTAATGTGGTATATTTGTAACAATTGGTGAACTAATATTGATACATTAGTATTAACAGAGGTTCATAGTTTAATAGTAGAGATCACTTTTGCATTGGACAATTAGTTCTGTGGATTTCAACAAATGCACAATGTCATTTAACCAGCACTACGGTATAATACAGAATAGTTTCACTGCAGTAAAATTCTCCTGTACTTCCATCTCTCCTTCCTCCTGCTAAGTCCCTGGCAACCACTGATCTTTTACTGTCTTCATAGTTTTGCCTTTCTGGAAGGTCATATAGTTGGAATCATACAGTATGCAGCCTTTTTTTCACTTAGCAATATGCATCTAAGTTTCCTCTACATCTTTCCATGGCTTGATTACAAATTTCTTTCTATCACTGAATTACAGTTCATTCCCTGGATATACCACAATTCTTTACCCATTCACTTTTTAAAGGACATCTTGGTCACTTTCAGTTTTTGACAATTATAAACAAAGCTGCTGTAAACATTTATGTGCACGTTTTTATGGGGATATATGTTTTCAACTCATCTGGGTAATTGCTAGGAGTGTAATTGCTGAATTATGTAGTAAGACTATATTTAGCTATGCAAGAAACTGTCAAACTGTCTTCCAAAGTGGCTGTAACCATTTTGTATTCCCACCAGCAATGAATGAGAGTTTCTGTTTCTCCCTAACCTCAGTAGCATTTGGTATAGTCAGTATTTTGAATTTTAGCTGTTCAATAGGTATGTAATGGTATCTCATTGTTTTAATTTGGAATTCCTCAATGACTTATAATGTTGAGCACCTTTTCATATGCTTAGTTTCCATCAATATATTTTTCTTTGGTGAGGTGTCTACTCAGATCTTTTGTATATTTTAAAATGGGTTACTTGTTTTCTTATTATTGTTTTAAGAGTTTATTGTATATTTTGGATACAAGTCCTTTGTCAGAAATGTGTTTTACCAGTATTTTCTCCTAGTCTATAACTTATCTTTTTTTTTTTTTTTATAATTTTATTTATTTTTGGCTGCGTCAGGTCTTTGCTGCTGCACGCGGCAACTTTCTCTAGTTGCAGAGAGTGGGGGCTACTCTTCGTTGTGGTATGTGGGCTTCTCATTGCAGTGGCTTCTCTTGTTGTGGAGCACAGGCTGCAGGTGCGTGGGGTTCAGTAGTTGCGGCACACGGGCCCTAGAGTGCACGGGCTTCAGTAGTTGTGGCGTGCGGGCTCAGTAGCTGTGGCTCGTAGGCTCTAGAGCGCAGGCTCAGTAGTTGTGGTGCACAGGCTCAGTTTCTCCGTGGCATGTGGGATCTTCCTGGACCAGGGATCAAACCCATGTCCCCTGAATTGGCAGGCAGATTCTTAACCACTGCACCATCAGGGAAGTCCCTATGACTTATCTTTCCAGTCTTTTGTAAAAAATATCTTTCACAGAAGTTTTTAATTTTAGTAAAATTTGACATCAATTTTTCTTCCATGGAGTATGCTTTTGGTGTTGTATCTAAAAGTTCTTCACCAAATCTATGGTCATCTATTTTCTTTTTTTTCTACGAGTTTTATAGTTTTGTGCTTCACACTTAGCTCTTACATTTAGAAACATTTTGAGTTAATTTTTGTGAAAGGTGTAACACCAGTTCCTGTATTTATTGTTTTTCAGGGGTCTGTCCAGTTGTTCCAGTACCATTTATTGAAAAGACTAACTTTTCTCCATTGAATTTCCATTGCTTTTTTGTCAAAGATCATTGACTATATTTGTGTGGGTCTATTTCTAGGTCCTATATTCTGCTCCATTGATCTGTTTGTCTATTCTTTTGCCAGTACCACACTGTCTTGATTATTGTAGCTCTATAGTAAGTCTTGAAGTCAGGTGGTGTCAGTCCTCCAACTTTGTTCTTCTTTAGTATTGCGTTGACTTGAGTCACCCTTTTTATCATTTGTATTGTGCTTCCCTAGATGTAGATTAACCTCCTTATCAGAAAATAAACCTTAGGTTGACACAACAGAAATGGAAATCTGAACCATTCCCTGAAGTGACCTCATCATCAGAAGTAACAATAGAAGGATATATTTATTTTTCATGTACTATGTGCCAGGACCTGGGCAAATCACTTTTGGAAACTTTTGTGAAAACAGGTAAGAGGACTCTCTACAAACTGTTTGTTGTCAGACAGGTGACTTTTAGTTTGGCAGTATGGTTATATATTTTCCTGCACACTTTGGGATCTGTTATGAGCTCAGACTTAAAGCTAAAAGCAGTTTTTCTGACCAAAAGATTTCAAAACTTATATCTTCCAGCGACAAAAATGATGATATTTGAATTATGGTTGAAGAGATAATTTAGGTGAGAAAGAAATATCTTCACAACAAATTCAACATTAAGGATTTTTTTTAATTTTTAAGTCCTAAAAGCTTCTGGGGAAAAAGCAGTTGACCAATCCAGAGATAAAATTTGGTCTGGCTTTGGACAGTCCACAATACCAGATGCCGAAAATCTTCTGAGAAATATATGAGAAATATATACAGAATACTGAGTGAATGGAAAGAGTATGTAATGTCTATATTTCTTCCATGGTTGCATAGCTTTATAAAATGTCTTCTCTTATAATTTCAATTTCCTCCATATCAGTTGTTTTATCCCTTAGAGAAAGACAAATACTGTGTGGTATCTCTTATATGTGGAATCTAAAAAACGGTACAAACAAACTTATTTACAAAACAAAAATAGAGTCACAGATGTAGAAAACAAACATGGTTACCAAGGGGGAAAGTGGGGGGGTGGTGGATAAATGGGGAGATGGGGATTGACATATTCACACTACTATATATAAAATAGATAACTAATAAGAACCTACTGTATAGCACAGGTAATGCTACTCAATACTCTGTAATAACCTATATGGGAAAAGAATCTAAAAAAAGAGTGGAGGTATATATATATATATGTATAACTGATTCATTTTGCTGTATAGCAGAAACTAACATAATATTGTAAATCAACTATAGTCCAATAAAAATTAATTTAAATATATTCTTTTTTTTCTTTTGTCTAATAGCTATTTGTGTCTTTAGCCAATTTTCCAACTGGGGTGTTACTGCCTTCCTTCCATATTTACGATCTCCTTAAATATTAAGGATATAATCTACTCATCTGCTTCTTTTTTGCCTGTTGTTCTTTCCAAGTTGTTACTTTTCAAAAGTTATATTACAGAAATTTTATATTTCTATATATTTATCTATTGATTACTTGCCTGTATAATTGTTTTTTCTAATCTTTTATGCTTAAACTTTTTTACCAAGTTTTTCCTTCTTTTTTCCATTTAATTGTCTAATCCACAATTTAATTGTCTAATATTCTTGAATTCAATCATAACTGCTGATTGAATAATTCGACTTTCCCAGCTGCTTGTTCATATCGCCTTTATCATGTATTATTTTTTATGTACACTTGAGTACTTTCTGGAACATTCATTGTGTTCCATTTATCTTCCTGTCAATATTGGGACCCAAACCACATTATTTTAATTATCATGCTTTCATTATCTGGGAAGCTAACTCTGCATTCATTGCTCTTGAAATATTTTCTTTGGCTATTTTCCTTTCTTCTCCAAGATTAAGTTTAAAATAATTTGGCAAAATTCCAACCCCCCCCCACCTGAAAAAAAACTCCCACCCAAACCCTAGCTAGGATATGTTTGGAAATGCATAGCTTTGGGAAGGATTGTGGTCTTTATAAAGAATCATTCTGGAACATGGTATGCTTTCCAGTGATTTTCTTTTGTGCCTTCAGTTTTGTTTTGTTTTTTTTTTTCGAGTTTTCTTCATTTAGGTTTGGCATCTTTCTTGATATCGTTATTCTTATTTAATTTGTTATTCTTATTTGTGTGTGTGTTCTCAATGAGAATGAATTTCTTTTCCATTAGGTTTTTCTAACTGGCATAGAGGAAAGTACATGCTGTTTTAGTATATTAACGTTTACCCGTTATCGTATTATGGTCAATTACTAGCCCTAAAATATGTCACTTTACCCTCTTATGCTTTTTCAGCAGATAATTATTTACCTCCAATTTATACATAGTCTTCTTTCCAGATTTTGTTTCTTATTTTTATATTATCAGAAATAATACAAAATTAGCTGTTCAAGTTTACAAAGTTTTTTTTAAAGAATTTTGAACTTTATCAAAAATCATTTATTATCTGTAGAGGTGATCATTATTTTCTTAGGCATATTACAATCTTTATTATATTACCTTATTTCATCTTATATTAACACATACGCTTGGGCTCAGTGGTTATGGTTCCCCACACAAAGTCTGTTCTGGCCAAGTACCTAACTAACTTGCCCATAGTGGAAACCAGTGCTGAGCCCCTGATACGGCACCACTCCCAGGAAGACCTGTTTGGAAGTAGATTGATTACATTGGATTCTTTCCATCACAGAGAGGATACCACTTGTTCTGTGTGGAATATACAAACGTTCTGCACATGGGATTTCTTCTTTTGGCGCTATCATCCCAACATTATCTTTGATCAAGGAATTACTCCTCAGTAGTGTGCTAGAGGATGCATGCCCATAGAATTCACCAATGTTACTACACACCTCATCACCCAGAAGCAGCAGCAGTAGACAACGACATGGCCTACTGAAGACTCAGTTATACCCTAATTGGTATCAACACCCAGAAAGATAATATATGGTTTGAATCAGCATCTGATACGTGGTGCTGATTTTCCCAAAGTCAGCATACATGGGTGCAGGAACCCAGGCTGGGAGTGAGAGTGGTTCCTCATACTATTATACATAATTACCCACTCACAGGAGTTTTGCTTTCCATCCCTTTCCACCTCTGCTCATTTGGCGATTTTGGTTCTGGAGGGAGGCATGCCTCCATCAGGTGACAGACAGTGGCTTCCTTGAATTGGAAGTTGAGGTTACCAGTTGCCATTGGAAGCTTTTTATGCCACTGAACTTACTATGGATTATCATGGACATATATGTTGTATTCTTGGGTAATGTTTAGTGTCTCATTTTTTGTTGTAAGTCTTAACCTTTTATTTTCTTCCACATTTTTTGAGTCAATCACCCAGAATTTTGCCTATTTTACTGCTTGCTCAAACAACGTTCTCTTATATCTGCTCTTTAAGGTTTTTCTATTATACTGTTCATTATTTTTGTGTTTATTATTTCTTCCAATCCTCTGGTTCATTCAAATGGTAATTTTTACCTTCTTGGGCTGAAGATATAATTTATACAATTTCTTACTTGTCTTATAATAAAACATTTAAAAATATCCATTTTTCTCAAATTCAGATTTATTTTTACAAAGCATTGCTCTTGTTATCACTTTCTTTTATTTTTAGTGACTGAATATTTTCATGTATATTGGCTATTTATATTTCTTCTCTTGAAAAATTTTGGTTATTTGCTTTTTAAAAAACTGATTTGTTTTTCTTTTGCTTACTGATTTAAGATTAAAAATTATGGAAAGGATATTGATTTGGGCATATCATGTATGTTGAAGTCTTTTTTCCCTTAGTTTTTCTTTTGATTTTGAATTATTACTGACATAAATTTTGTTTTATACTGCCCTTTAATTTATTCTTTCCTCACTTTATTTTGCTTGAGCTTTTTCCCCAAAGAGTTAATCAATTATTCCAAGACTGCTTATAGAACAACTCTCTTCTCAGTTGATTAGGAATGTTGTCTTTATCATATACTATCTGATATACTCATATGTAAAACAGGCATATATACAATTTTGATTGTCAAGGATCTGAGTTGGATATTTCAAGTCAAATTTTGTATGTTCTCTAGATTTCTTAAATGAAGAGAATTTTCTGGTTGCAAATTATCCACAAGCCGAATTTAAACTTTTTCCTTATGGAGAACTAATTCATCACGACACTATAATGTGGGTTGATAGAGGATTGATGGAACAGGGAATCTAAGGGTGTGACATTTTTATGCAATTACTTGTATTTTCAGGACCTTCTTAGATACTTTCTTACTTCTACTTGATGGTGCTATTGTGGTATTCTGGACTTTATAGATATTGCTAAATCCTGAGAGGTTGCTTAATTGCTTGGTGTCCCATCTTTATTTAATCTCTACCAGGGAACAGTGGTAAATGGTTTCCTAAAAGGAGATGAGTGACTTGCCAGAGAAGGCATGGCTTTCTTACAAAAGTTGGTTGATGTTCATAATGATTCTCTTAGAAAGATTTTCAGTAGGCCCCAAAGAGAGTCCTGAAACTAACGAGACACTTTGAACACGGTGGGACCTATAGAGTTATAAGAGTCAATGGGCAAAGCTACTTCCATCATGGCCTGGACCAGGTAAAAGTTCTACTCTTCCTTTGGTTTACACTCAAACTTGGAAAACTTTCAGGTCACTCAGTAAATTAATCAGAGCAGCACACAAGACTGTAAAATGTGTTGTTTTCAAAATCCATGAAACATGGGACTCTTTCTTAGTGTTAGGAAGGACAAGGTGTGACAAATCTTTCCATTCTGGAGGGAATTTTCCAGCACACTTCAGACACTGATTCAATCTTACTTATTCTTGAATTTTGTATGAATGGAATACTACTGTATGTATCCCCTTATGTCTTTAATCAACTAACTATCAATTATGGCTTTAAGATTCACCCATAATGTTGTAAATAGCCTTGGTTGATTTATTTTCTTTGCTGCCCAGTATATCCTTTTATGAACATGCCATTTATTTATATAATCTGCCATTAATGGTCATTTGTGTTCTTCCCAATTATGGATCATTAAAATGCTTCTAAGAACATTCTTATCTGGTAGATACATGTGGGATTGTGGGCTTCCCATTTCCAACTATAAAGGGAAAGTATTCAGTGTCATAATAGAGCATGGTGTTTGCTACAAAAGTTTTGAAAACACCCATTTCCAGGGTAAGCAAGGACTTTTCTATTCCTGGTGTTCTGAGAGTTTTAAATCATGAAGGGATGTTGAGTTTCATCAGATGCCTTTCTTTCATCTACTGAGATAAATGCATCATTTCTCTTTTGTTTTGTTAATGTGGCAGCAGGAGCTGCTGTGGTCCACATCCAATAAGCCTCAGCACTTCAGTGTATTCGAGCTCATTTCTCACTGCCAACACCTGCAGTCCTTTTCCTGAAGATTGCCTCGGAAGGTGCAGACGGCTGTTCTGTCTGTGCACAAAGCAGGCTTGAAAGGCCTGGAAATGAACCCTTCTATTGTCTTCCTCCCCCAGGGACGGCCACCCTCAACTGATTGCTGGCAGGGCTGGTATTTAACTACTCCACCTTCTTCTGCGCGTGAGGGTAACTCTGAGGTGTGTCTTACACCGCTTGATTAGTTTCCGCAATGGTAGCTGGCTTGACACACAGCCTGCCTTCTCTCGTCTTACCTCCTCCTTTACTCGTGGTCCATGAATCCCCAGAAAAACCAACTAGACCTGAATCCTGGTCTCAGCCTCTGCTTCTGGGGACAACAATCCAAGACCGCTGTTGGTTTTTCCAACTTTGCATTCCTGAAATAAACCATGTTTATTCCATATGATGTATTATATATTATATATTGATGAATTCATTTTTGTTCTGTGGATGACTTTTGCACCTACATTCATGAGTTAGGGCCTGTAACGGTCCTTTCTCTCACTGCCATTGTTGGGTTTTCTTGCAAAGTAATGCTTGTCTCATAAAATGAGTTGAGAGCAACCCTTATTTTTCCATTTACTGGAATACTTTGTGAAAGACTGAGATTATGACTTCCTTGAATGTTTAAAGGTATGCCTGAAGCTATCATGGCCTTAAATGTTTTATAGAGTTTATCTTCCATCCTGTGGAGTATATGTATATTATTAAGGCCTCCAGGGTGCTGTTTCTTCCTGACCTCCAGATCTCACCATCATGCTGCCATTGCTGTAACAGAGCAACAGGATGTCTGAGGGGCTGGTGAGTGTAAGTAATGGATTCTCCAGTCCTGGAGAATCAATGTAACTTTGAGGCAAGATGGTGAAGGAGTATTTTCATCCCTGCCAGGTAGAAAAATATCCCTTTAATTTATTCTAATTGCAATAAAGTAGAAAATTACCAAATTATTAACGGGCGCTCTGCTAATTTGTTCCAGTAAGTGCTCAAATTTGGACCAGCAGCTACAACTGCACTCAGCACCTAATTATGCTTATGATAACCCAGACTCAAGACTCAGCTATCCTTTGTACACCAAACTAAAGGGGAAATGCTTCATCCGTGACTTTAGTCATGTAATTCATTACTGTCATTTAAAAAAATTGACTACTCTGTCATGTTTTTTTATTGACTATTTTGGTAAAGAGGAGAAACTCTAGGGTCCTTTAAAAACTTATAGCCATCACCTTATGGGACAGATACCAATGCAGCGTTTTTCTTCACTGCTAAATGTATACGTTTCAACTGTGTTTTTAGAAGCTGGGGAAATAATTGCAGGTGGGTATAGTGGTCTCCATAGGGCCAACATTGGATTATGATAAATATCCTATTAATCACTAGCCCCCTAAGTCTTGGACTAGTGCACCCCAGGGGCCCCAGGATATAGTATTAGGTCTGCCTGGTAACACAGGAAGGTCTGGATATTCCTCTTTCTTCGATGCACAGTTACTCTCCAAGCATCTTGGTTCCCTTTGCGGGAGGCTGAGAGAAATATTACCAGTGTATGTACGAAGTATTACCGTTGAGGCCAGTGATCGCTTCAGTGAATCTGACTCTGGTGATGGGTTTAGATGAGGATTGTGACTTCAGTGTCGTGGCTCAAAACTCTGTTTTCAAGAAATAAAGGATTTTTCTTATAAGGTCTCACACAAATCAAGTGTGACTTCAAGAAGGCTGCCCTTCTAGTTCCTCCTGGAGATCCCACAATTAACTGACTATTCCAAATGGGGTCAGATGTTTCTTATTACCTTTTTGGGGTTGCTTCTTATTATGGTCACCATGCATGCCTTTCCTCTAGTGGTTAAATACCACTGCCTCGATGTCCTCCACCACTTCCCTGGTCTCTGGGGACAACCATGGGAGTGGATTTTCATATGCTGGCATGCCACTCTCCAATGTACTTCTCAGCTTTGAAGAAGGAAAAGTCTTCTGAAGGACCTCATCAGCTGTAACTAGGGGCTGGGGATATCTCAAACAGGAAGGGGGTTCAGATGACGATAAACCAGCAAAGAAAAAGACAGGAACCTAAAACAGAACAGGAAGAACACAGACACATACAACAGCCCTGTTACTCTCCTGCCCCCAACACGAGTCATGCCACTTTAGGAGAGACAAAGAATGCATTATTTTCTCCCTTGGATGGTCTCTAACTGCCTGTTTTTTTCAGAGCATAATAAGAGTTCAGAACTCAAATTATTGTTTTATATTATATACTGTCATTTAATTATACTTGCCATTTGTACCAAATTTTGGAATAAACTACACCTGTGATATGGTTTTTTTTTTCCCAAATTTTGCATTGTAAAATCAATTTAATGTTTTGTGACAAGTGTTAACAAAAAAGAAACAGAACAAAATAGAAAATACTAGAGTGCATTTCATTGCATGCACAAAATAAGGGTAAATATTGTTTTGTGAAACTTTTGTTTCATTCATATACAGTAAAATACAATAAAATATTCAATGATTCTTTGGATTTAACACTTTCAAAGCTCATATGGTAGACAGTTTATACTATGCCTATTTATTTTTAACATCACATTTGATTCCTATCTTGGTTGGAGCATTCAGGAGTACATACATGTTATTTTTCTATGAGCCTTACCTACCTCAGAATAATTTTATTTCTTTAACAATGAAAATATAACTTAACTAAGTATAAAACTATTTTATTACAATATTTTCCCCATTATACTCTTTAATCCATTGTCTTCTGGCATTTGTATTACAGAGAAGTCTAAGCCCCTATTTTCTGATTTTTGGATCACTCTCTTTTTCTTTTTTCTGGGTACATGTAGATATTTTCCCCCTCCTTCTACTGTTTTAATCACAATGCTTACCAACAAGTGTCTATTGGCAAGTCTCCTTTCTTTCAATCTGTCTGCACTTTCAATTTATATACACACGTTTTTAGTTCAAATGACATTTGTAATTATTGTAACTAGCTCAGTGCTACACAAAAAGCAGTCCTGATTATCTTTCAGTTTTTCCTTTTCCTCCTCAAAATTACCAATTTTAAATTAGCATTAAAATGTTGAGTTCAATTCCCTCATGCTTAATATAGTCCTGCAGCTTCTATGCAAAAGTATAACTTGACTACTTCCCAAGGAAGTCCTGCTTACAAGCTAAACTCCACTCAATAAGAAGTGGGCTCCGGGGAGAGCCTGTGTCCTGATGGCAGAACAGCAGCTCACACTGGAGTTTTCACGGCACTGTTCTGCTCCTCTGCCTTATCTGGCTTTCCCTTGGCTGCTCTGACCCTCACTTCCCACACCCCTGCCCTCCCTCCAGCCCAGGAGCCTGGATGCATTCACAGCAGGAGTTTTGCACAGGTAGTTCCCTCTCTCTGGAGCCTCTTTTCCCAGATCCTCTCCTGACTGGCTTCTCATCATTCAACTTTTGCTCAGAGGTTACCTCCTCAGAGCAGCCTCGCTTGACCACTCCGAATCAAACTCCTTTATGTCATCCTACTGCGTTTTCTTGGAATTTACCACCACCTTATATTTTCTTGTTTTTGAATGTTTACTGTCTGTCTCTCCCTAGATACAGGAAACAATCTTATCTATCCCATCCCTGAAACCATGAGGTCTATAACACTTCCTGAATAATAGACTTCTCCCCTTATTAATGAAAAGTTCTAAAATTAAAATTATTTGGGCCTAATACATATTTTGTAGCTTCACAGTCTTAATTCCAAGATGCAGTCATCAGAGTTTATGTATGATCTGAGACTGATTACATTTGCCCTTTCTAATTATTTTTTATCATAGAATTTACCACTAAGTTAAATTAAGTATTTTGTCTTTTATATATGATCAATACCAGGACTATTTATTTGAATTGTACCTGTGTATATTTTGTAAAATCATATTTTAAACTCTTAACATTCATTCTAAAAATTCAATGAACATCATCCCATATCTGTTATTCCATGCTATACATGAGAAATTTAATAAAAATTCCCTGTACTTAAAAATGTATGTTTACTTTGCCTATATATATATATATATATAATATTTCCCTAAATATGTCTTGCTCCAAGAACTTTAAGGTAAACTAGTTCAAAATTATAATAAGTAGGACCTTTTACGTGCTCAGAAGCATCTAAGCATTCTTCTTTTAGGTCAGTAAGTCATAATTTAGTCACTTTCAGAATCAATGAATGTGAAGGACCATCTCCATAAAACAAATACACATATGCAAAAATATGCATATAGTTTCAGTGGGATAATGAAGTCCACTGAGTCTATTTACTAACTCAGATTAAGAGCTCTTGCTTTAGATAATTTTTGTTAGTTTATCTTCAAGTGATTTCATTTGCATTGTTTCATTTGTAAGTAGTTTGTAAGTCTTTACGAAAGAACTCACGAATTTGACTTGAATTCACGTAAGCAATTTGAACTTTTTGTGACTCACTCTTATAGAAATATTTATCATTTAACCTTGGAAATCAAGGTTGAGAAAGTCAAATAATTTATTTTTCGATCTTTATTTGTTTCTATAGTTATGGTTACACACCACGGAATAGTTCCAGAGGGACAATGTATGGTGAAAACAACTAGATGTCTCTTTAATTTGTTATAGCTTCTGTTCCAATATTTAAGATTCCACATAAAAATTTCTAGTTTGGAGAAATAGATTGTATGCCATGTTCTTTCTCAAAGAAGTTAGCGAGTCAGACTCTTGGTAGCACACTGACAAAGAAATCTTTGTTATTCTGTACCCTGACACAATGAGTGTAATGAGAATTCTTCCCAACCAACATAATGTCCTTATTACAAGCAAGCATGGTGAACATCACTGATACAGAGATACATGTCCATCTTGCTTTAGAACTGACCAATCTCATGACCTGAACTTTGGGTAAAAGTTAATTACATGGTGGATTTTCCCAGACTGACTGAAGTTGAATCAATATACTTATTTATATGTGAATGTATGCAATCTTTAGAGTCCAGATAGACTTAATAAATAATATTTGTCTTATCATTATTTCATGTGTTTTAGGCATTAAACTTTGAAAGAAAATAATTTTTCTAGGTTAATAAAATAGTGCAATCAAATCTTTTATTTTTCTCATTAGACTGAAATAATAAACCAAATGATCAAGAAAAATGTCAATAAAATATTTAGCATGAAACATTATTTCTCAGAAGATAATGTCAAGGATATTATGAAAATATCACATTGCTTGTAATTGAATTGCAGAAAATCAATGCATTTACCTTTGAAAAGCAGAGGTATTCATTGCCTTCAAGCTTCAGTCTAGGACCTTAGGCTTGGTGCTGATGGTCCTATAGAGATGAACTTCTGGTTTGTTATGAAAGAAAATAGAAGAATCTCTCTGGAAGGAAAACTTAGGTCATTTCCATCTCAACCGTATCTACTCCATAGTGTATATGGAACACATTGCTAGTCCTGTCTATCATTCTTTGCCAGAGTAGAAAACAGGTTCTAAATAAAATAGTCTGAATTATCATAAAGCCAAAAATAAGAATGGAATATTTAAAGTTATAATTCACTTAACTAGTGGAAACTGAACACATTATCTTCTTTAGTCGGGGATCTGCAGTCATCTTTTGCATATTATATTTAGCCAACAACCAAATTTTAATTTTTAATTAGGAGACATTAAAATATAATTAGCAGCAAATAACAGAATGACAAAGCTACAAAAATTCATAAAGGTCAAAGGAAGCAGCATTTTTTAGCCACAGCAAGAAGTGTTCTTCCATGAATTTAGGGATTCACAATGACCACTTCACCTACCCCATATTCACTTCCAAGGCAGATTTTCTAGACGCGACATTGCTTTTTGACAATAATGATGATGACAATACAGGAATGGCTGTCAAAACCAGAGAGCTTACATTCTTCAGAGTCAAAAGATCCTCAAACCTCAATAAACACCACATATAAAGGAACATAGCAAATTTCAACACAGCATACACACAGCAAAATTAATTCATTTATCAGAGACTGATACGATTTTGAATACGCATTTTCCAGAAGGAAGCAGAAGGCAACAGATACCATCTGCAACAGTCAAACCTGTGGAAGTGAAACAATGCATTACAAAATCCCCACAATATAGGAATCAGTGAAAAACATATGTTTTAACCAAAAAAAGTTGGTTGATGACCCAACATATAGATACTTATTTGTATATATTTATATAGAGAATGATAAAAATCAGCTTGCATGAGGCTCATAGTCTATCTACTTTGAAGTTATATCACACATACTATAAGCAATTTACAGAATTTATCATTTGCATATACAAGAATTGCAAAATGAATTAAAATGCACTGAAATATAGAACACTCAAAATGTTTTTATATAAACCTCCCAGGATTGACAGGGATTGGCCATAATCAGCACTTGCCATATTGAATAAGAACTACAATGAAGAAAAAGGAGAAAAACCCAAGAAAAGGGGAAAAATGCAAAAAAAAAATTCTCTTTTATTATTTCTTATTTAAAACGTTTTCATTGTTGACTCGCAGTGTTGAAAATTTTGTTCTTGCCCCCAGACACGAGTTTTGTTTGATGATAGTTTATGTTCTGTAGCCTTTTGAACTCTGCTTACTTCCTGCAGATAATGGGTCTTTTAGTAGGAAATCAGTGGTATCTGTAGTAAATATTCACTATACCGATGATGGTCAGGCCAACCCCTGAGCAGTCAGTGAGATGATGCTTTGAGCAGCCGAAAGAAAAGGAAAAAAAATAGATCTTGCTATTAGAAAATGTTCTATCACTTCACACTAATTCTCTTGAAATAAAAGATCAATGATTTGCCCAAGAAAATGTTATGAACAAAGTGAGATAGCCTCTTCGTTTGTTTCCGAAAGCAGGTGCTCCTTGTGTAGGTAATTAGAGTACAGTGGGTGCAGAGTGGTGCTTGGAGTTTAGGGTCAACTTTGCTGTCCGCTCCGTAGATTTTACAGGCGATTTGCTCTTTGCTTTAAGAAGAGAAAGTGATATTGGAAAAAAGTCAGCACTTAGACTAAAGCAAAGCACCCTTCACAAAGCCACAGACAAGAAGCAGGACAGAAAGTCCATGGCTTGTAGCTATCCTCGCACCTGCGGAAGAAGTTATAAGATATTCGCTCATCTCGAAGATTTCCAATGCTCCTTATTAGGCTGTTTTAAACACATACATATATATATTTAATTAGCTCGCCAGCTTGGCTCTGGTGCCCATGAATGTCTTGGCATGCACTGCAAATAACAACACATACAAAGTATTTCAGTCCCGGGAAGTGGTCTTGTTTGCTTTGTCTGTTTTCAAGCCATGCCATCCCACAGTTGGGAACACTTAGAGGAAGAACAAATGCAGATACTTTTCCCTCAAGTAATTCTTTGAGGATCATTCCCTATAGTCATTTGGTTGTTCCTATACGGGTGTCTAAAACACATCCCCTGTTTTACCACTGCAAGCGTAAAACCACAGGAGATAAAACCCAAACCGAGAGCAGTAGCCTTCTCAAGGGCCTGGAGAATGGGTTCCGGAGTGGGTGCGTTGGGGTATCTGCTTTTAGAGGAAGATCTTTCTCAACTTTTTATCCTTAAAATCTGAAGAGAAGTTAGCGCTATCAAGAATTGGAAATTTTTGAAAGCGCTCTGAGACTCCATAAGGGAGAGAATGAAATTGTCTTTCTGCATTTTTCTTCACATATTTTACCCAGTAAGCTACAAATGATGTATTTAATACCTTTATTAGTGAGAAAACAAAAATGGGATGGACCTCAAAGCATTTCTTTTCTTTCTTCTTCTTTTTTTTTTTTTTTTAATTTAAGAAAGGTTAAAAAGGTTTGAAGGGGGTGAGGGTAGGAAAATTCAATCTTTTGAATATTTCAGCTAAATCATGCTCAAGTCCACATCGGCAATGATAGAAATTGTGGTGAAAACACATGCTCTCAAAAAATCTCTGTAGAGTAAATATTTGGGCTTCTAAAGGGGCCGTTTAGCAGACTCATATTTCTGTTTTCAGCTAGGTTACTTTAGTGTCACCATCGATTTGCCTCCGTTCAGGAGGTGAGTCATGTATTTAACACAGAAACCTAATGACTGAGGACCCAGAGGTTAGTGGTGGGTCTCCGGAGAGTGTTGCTTCACTCAAGCTGGGAGACAAGGTTCAAATTGCAAAAGTAAAGGTACAGGCCACATGTGGCTCTAAGTACAAAGATCATGCAAGGAAAACATATAAAATCTATGTAGAACCACTAACATCAGTGCTTTCCAAAATTAAATATATGCCCTTGTTATCTTTTGAAGAGAGACTCTTTGACAGGGATTCAGTCAATTAAAAAAAAAAGAAAGAAAGAAAATGATTACATGGCTCCTTAAATTGCTAACAGCACTTGACACAGAGTATGTCTGATGTTGAATAAAGGTTTAAAAAATGCTAAAAACAATAAAACCAAGGAAAATGATTTGCTCTTCAAAAACAATATTTTGTGAAATAATGGTTTCCTTTTCAGCATGAACATTGCAGATGGGCTCCAACTTGCTGAAACTGTGAATTATGCAGCTCATTTCTTGACTAATCAACCCTTCACAGGAGATGCCCATCATTCCTGTGAGATTCGAAGGGAACAGCTACGTCATTCTAACCCAACATTTCCTATTACACTGTGTCCAGTATGTGCAAGTTAAAACAAAATTTACATGAGCAGTAAAACTGGAAAAAACCCAATTATATACTGTAAAGAGTATTTTAAAGTTAAAAATTTGAATAGCCATCAGATATGCAATAAACCATTGCAACACACCACTTTTTCTTCCAAATTGTAATCATTCATCCACTCTAGGCACCTGCATTTCCTAGCATATTTTTCATTAAATGAAATTTATTTCTGTCAAGCCAAATATATATTTTTTTCCTGCACAGTAAATTCTAAAGCAAATCTGTTTTGTCATCAAATCACTGATTGTTTTGCTCTTCTTTCTAGGCTTTATTTATGTCTGGAATGAAGGGGTATGTGCTCCTTTATCTTTGTAATCCCAAAGACTTTGACAGTGAAATCTAAGAATCTAAAATGCTATAATTTATCCTGTGTAATTTTAACAAATAATCATCGTGGTCAATTTCATTCAGATATACACTATTCTGAATATAATATTACTACTTATCAAACATGTTATGGTCTATTCTAGAGAAAATTAAGCAAATGTTTTTTGTAAAATGCAAACTTTGGCCATGAGTCATACTCTAGTCTCATTTTTACAAATAGAAACATTTTACTGTTTTGAAATAATGAGATTCAGGATTGCAATCAGGAGCCCTGAGTTCTAATTTCCTCTGCAGCCACTCACTTCTGAAATCCCAAATAAGGTATTTATTTCTTTGATGTTTTCTAAAATGAGCATAATAATTGTTTGCATATTATTTTATATGTATGTTTTCATGAGTATGCCAGAGATTGTGTTTGGTTATCTGTTTTGCTTTATTTGGTTTCCTTTTGCTCTATGCCCAAGCCAAGCAGGACAACCTGTTATCCCCTAAGACGATCATGCATTTAAGCAACTCTTGCCCTCAAATAGCTGCGTTCCGTTGTGTCTGTTCCCACCAACTAGTTGTAAGCTCTCTCTCCTCTGAACTTCCTCTGTATTCTGGTTTTCCCTCTCTTGTGGCCTTAACATGGCTCACATTGACTTGTAATTCATTATATTCATATCTTACCTCACTGATTACACTATAAGCTCATTAAAGGCAAGGATGAAATTTTAGCAATTTTTTATTATTCTCAAAGTTTAAAACAATGCCTTGAGTTTTTAAACTTTTGTCCCCAACACAAAATACCCTGTGAAGAAGAAAGGGAAATGCTATTATCTAAATTATGGGAAGAAAATGTGCAGATAACATGCCTCGATGAAGAGTAGCCTAATAGAACCTAGAGATTTCTCTCTGACTCAGAGTGTGATTTCATGATGTCCTTTGACTTCAACTTAATAATGATGCCTTTCATTTGTTTTTATGCTTAAAGGTTTCCTCGGTGCTCTCTCAGGTGTAATTTCTCATGCCTTTGTAAGGTAGGGGGAGGGAGGATTTGCTCCATTTTGCAAATGGAAAAGTCTAAGAAGTCTTCTTAGAAGTTTAATGAGTACAGACACTTAGCTTCCATTTTTCAGCCCTTTTTATACTTCATGCGATAGCGCATCACATTGCCCTCACTGGGATGTGGACATCACGCATGGCCCAAGACAGTGTCTGTGACAAATGAGTTTGGCCAAGGAGAAATAGGAAAAAAAAAAAAGCCTCAAATATTTTATCTTCAGTATGTATAATTATTATTTCAGAGAATAACAGAAAATTCCATCTATTTCTTAAAAGAAAAACAAAACAAAATAAAAACGAATCACAACAACACAGAGTCGAGACCTTGGCATCCTCAGCGATCAGGTAGAGAAGGAGAAGTTTATCACCGTATCCTCAGAGTCACTGCCATCTGCCTGCCTTGTTTAACTCAGCACAGCCTTCCAGCCGGGAAAGCCTGCCTGGCCCTCATCTGTCTTGCCTGATGGAAGAACTTGGCTCCTTTTTGCACCTTCCATCTACATTGCCATGTCTTTCCTGCATCTACAGCCATGAGGCTGGAAGACACTGGGCATACTGAACACAGCTGCACCCTCTTCTCCTTCACATCAATCTGCAAGATGGCTACAGTGGATTGGGTACCTGCTATGTCAGGGAATGTGCATACATGTTACATGCATACACTGTCTTAGCTCATCCTCTCATCAGCCTAGTAAACATACAGGTCAGGAAAATGTAACTTAGCAGCATGGAATAACTCACCCTAGGTTACACGGTTAATAGGTAGTAAAGCAAAGGTACAGAAATGAAGAAAGAGCAATGCAGTCAGATCGACTCAGAGTCTGGATGTGCTTCTTTCTGAAACTCCCTGAGGCAAGCAACCTTGCCTCACTGTCTCCACACCTGTTAGATCAAGATGTGAAGCTATTATTGAAGTGTACATTTATCTTTTCAGCGAAAATGCACTGGCTATAACACACTTTAGAGAAAAATTAGAAAACTTCTTTTCCCCAAGTCTGAACTGATAAATACTGGATATGAAAACACTATCAGCTTCTTTGTTTTCCTAAACGTTAATAAGTAAAGTTTGTTTTGCCAAATGTCTGATGATATAATATTTGGAACTTTTCATATTGTAGTCTTTTAGATCTTGAAGGTTCCTCCAAATTCATTTAAATATTTGAATGAGAGGCGGTCCCACCACTGTTCTTGCATGCCCTCTTCTTTCTATGAACTTCTCTTTTCTAAACTTTTGATTCAAATTTTATAGTCTGAGGCCAGGAAAGGTCAAGTTGATGTTCAAAGTGCAACCATTAGTGACGGGAGAGAAAGACAACCAGCGCTCTTGGCCACCAGAAAAGATACAGGATATGGGTATTTAATTCAAAGAAGTAAGTAGAACGTTAAGACAACTAACTAGACAATTTATCCCAACTATATCTTGCCAGCTCTTCAAATATCCTCTTTCTCTTGGCTGGGATTATTTTGTGATGGGTTAATTTCCTCCGTGAGCACAACTCTTGGTTTCCATATGGGGAAGAGTCATAATTCAGGGCACCTGTCTACAGATTTAAGTACGATTCTCATAGGTTTTTCTCTTTTCTTGTTTGAGTATCAGGTAGGGTCAAAAGGAGCAAGAAAAGAGAAAGAACACAATTTCTGTCCTGCTGTGGATCCCTGGTCTGACTCCAGCATCTTTATTTTGTAAAAGTGAATATTCGTGATGCTTATCATATGAACAAACCTAAAAATGGAGATTTTCCAACTATAAAAGAAGCAACCCTCAAATAATTGTCTTGCCTGTGAAGAGGTTAAGCTTATAAAGAATGGAGTGTCCGTTACAGCTCTAGGGATGGACAGGCCTTTGACTTACCTCTCTTTCATTACAGATGCCAGCTTTAAGATATGAAAAGAGCTGTGTGAGAAAATCTGAGCTAGCTTTGAATGCAATTTTTATTCAGGTTTGCACATACTAAATCATGACTTAAGGGGAAAGGTCAAATAATAGGATGATTTTATTCTATAATTTTTTGAAAAGAATATCTTTGTATTAGATTCTTATGGGTCCAAGGCCGATTTCTTCCAGAAACCCATTTTTTAGAAGAAATAGGCTTCATTTTGACCTAATACATAAATCGCCTATTTTGCTTTGCCCAGGCATGTCGGCAGCAGCTGTTTAAATTTCCTTTCCTGCTTTCCTTTAGTCAGCAAATTTACATGTCTATTCAGTTCCCAGGCCTCTTACTGCAACTGAGGGAGCCAAGTGCAGCTGTCCACATACACAGGGTCTAGGTGACAAGGTGCATGGGTGATACCCCATTCACCACAGAATGTTCTAGACTTTCTTGCTTACAGCTAATCCCTGCAGGCTTTCAGGGTTCCTACCTTCCACAGCGACTCAAGAACGGGCAAAAAATTGATGCTGCTTCCTGCCTGCTAAGGCCACAGTGCATCTCTCGAAACAGCACATTTTCACTGTAATTGACTCATTCAAGTAGGAACTGATCTTGGTGCAGACAGGGTGATGATTAGGACAGCAGCAGCTAATATTTCTTTACCTCTGACCATGGTCCCGGGAGGCTGCTATATGATCGTTTTGCTGATTAAGGAAGTGACACCGAGAGGGATTATATAACACACTAAGTTTGCTTGGTGAGTACACGGCGGCCGCTGAGACTCAGAACCAGTTCTGTCTGACGCTACGAACTGATTCGCATCATAATCTCATCTGGAGAGTCTTCATTCCTGAAAACTCTAAATTTTCTCAATTCTGCCTATTAGAAATATATGGAAATATGAGTGGTTTTGCCAAAATGGGAGAACAATATAAATTCATGGAAAAACAAAAAGTTTTCCAAGAATTAAGTTTAATGCTACATATATTTAATCACTGCTTTAACGCATAAATAAGAATGATTCACTAATGGCACTCCACTTACGGGTGTATAAATAAATGCTGCTGAAGTGCTTGAAACTATTTACTCACAGTTTAAATATGCCTTCTGTGGGTATGTTTTCATTATTAATGATCAAACTCTTTATTCATAATGGGAAGGTAGATATTCATCCACACCTTGTTGGAATGATCACAAATCCACATTAGGGATTGCACACATGTGTAGCCTTGTTGCACTGACACTGTTGTTGAAGTATCGAGTTTGTCTGAGGGCTTAAAGAAGCACATTCAACTCAAGAATAACTATGAGGACAAGTGGTGCCAATGTGGGATGGCTTTGCTGAGGGGCTGTGACCCAGAGCACTTAGTGGGGACAGTGTCCTAAGGAAGCTGATAAGAGGTGCTCCTAGTTTTTACAATTTGCTTTAATTCAAGCACTGACAATGTAACCTATATTTCTATGCAGATAGGATTCTGAATTCATGAAGAAATGCTCTCTCAGACTTTTTTGAAGCAGTCATATGAAATACAACATAATAATCATTTATAAATCTCCCAGTGTATTGATTTATAAATGATGGTGCAGTCATCATCTGCCAATGACCGCAACACTGCTCACCACTTTGATCTCCCTCCAAACTGGGGGCTCAGTGAGTCACAAAATGGAGAGGGAAATGATTGCATGACATTTTGTTTATGAACGTTATTATGTGCTTGATTTATTTTATCAATATATTTACCAAGCTCACACCCATTACGTTTAGAAAAACAAAAAGAATAATTTGATGGTCAGATTCTCCACCCAGCTCCCAGGAAATAAGATATAACGTTCCTAATTTCAATGCTACTAGCAATTTCTGAGGACATCACTTTCATAGTAGTGCTGTCAATTTTCATATGCACACGTGTACATGCATATATGTATATTTTTGTCATGAGCTTCACAATCACACAACACCTTGATTTTACTTTGCCTTTCTTTGTTTATTTGTTGAATATATTTTGTTTGTTAGTTTGTTTTCTCTCTCAGGAGCTGTCTGTCATTGGCCTATTTTTAAATTTGGGAAATTTAAAATAATATTATTTTTTTCCTATAACAAAAGTAATAAATTATCAATGTACAGATGTTATCAATGCAAACACAATAATCAAATAATTAAAAATAGTAAGATATCTTGACTTTTGATGGACATTTTCATATATTTCTTGTCATTTTTCTATGCACAAACCTGAGATCGATTTAAAATTTAGTATTCTTTATTTTTTCACTTTAAAGTTTTGTATCCTATATTTTTTCACATTATATTATATATTCTTTATTTTTTCACTTCAAAGTTTTGTATCCTATATTTTTTGTATCCTATATTTTTTCACATTATATTATATATTGGTTGTTTTCTAATTTCATTAAACATTTTGGAAAACATGATTCTAGAAGGTGCTTAATACTCATTGTATGGTTTTGTCACGTTCACTGTGACACTTCCCTACTACTCTTGGCCCTTTGAGTATTTCCGGCTGTGGGCAGACCTCTGTGATACGCATCCCTGTTCTTGGGTCTGGGTCTGCCTCTCTGCTGAGCTCCTTGGAATTTCCTCCCAGGAGTATCATCTCAGGGACAATCTCAAGTCCTGTGACTTATCTTTCCTGCCCGTTTTCCTCCAGAAGGGAAGTACCATTCACCTTGCAAGTAATGATACAGCAGAATGCCTGAGTCACTGTAAGCTTGACACATGCTGATTTTTAAAATCTTTGCCAAGATTATACGTGTCAAATTTTTTTAAATGACTAGGGAGTTGACTGGGACTGCAGTAAGTCTACAAATACTTTTGAAAAACCTGACGTATTTATAATGGTGAGCTTGTTCATCCAAAAACACCATATTTACTCATTTATTCAAACCTAAACTCTTAACAAAGTGTTCTAATGGTTTTCATCTTTATACTACTTATTTGCTACTGCCTTAAAAAATAAGATATTTCATACCTTTTTCTTGTTGCTACTATTGAGGATTATATATTATGCCACAAATATTTTCTCTTTGGTTATTGCTGTCATATGGAGAATTGATTTAATTTTATCTTTACTTTGATTTTATCAATATTATTTGATCACATCTGATATCTCTAAGTCATCTGGAGTGGATCATATAATCACTGCATCTGTAAAATGGACATTTTCCCTTCTTTTCTTGAATATTAGACACAAATATTTCCTTGTCTGTTATATCACTTATTAGTTACACTTCATTTAATCAAACAAATGTTTTAAATTATTTATAGTAAAATGTTATTTTCACTTGTATATTTTTTAACTTTAAATCTTCAAAGTCTCAGACCTCTGATTTCATGCTGATCTTCCTATGTCGAATATTTCTTTACTGGTCAGCTCTTTAATTAATCGACATTCATTTGGATATGTATCATAAATTGTAATAATATCTACTTGTTATTTATTAATTGAATAAATCCTCCCTTAGTTATTACATTTTTAATTCATCAGATATTATTTTATCTTACCAATTTTAGAGCTTCCACACTTCTTATTTTCTTTCATCTCTATTCATATTTCTGTTCCTTTATGGCCCTCTTAACTCATGGTTATTTGATAATATACTTTAATATCTGGTAGGTAAAGGGGAAGAGAACTAATAAGGGCCAAGCTCACTCATGTGCCAGGTTTACTCTGCTAGACATTTAAAATACATCATGTCACTTAATGCTAACATGACCCTTGGAGCACATGTGTCACTGCCTCAGTTTTACATATAAAGACTCTGAGGCTCCAAGAGATTCTGTGTGCAGCTCACTCAACAAACGAGCTGGTAGAGAGTGAATCTAGGAGTCAAATCTGTATCTATCTACTACCACAAACTATGCCATTCTTTGTAAAAGGTTCTAAATGCATTTTGTTTTTCTCTCTTTTTAAAGCTTTTAATAATATTCTCACATGTTTATATTCTCACATGTTTATATCTTCAGTTATATTATCTATAACTATTTTCTGATTTAAGAAATTCCAAGGGTCTTTTTGGAAAGCTTGAATTTAATTACGGTAGCAGCCAGTGTGTATAACTTCAGCTTCCTAAGACCCATTCTTTATTCAGGTCACACAGTTCAAAGTCCTAAAAATCCTTTGGAATTTTATTATTTTTTACCAATAAAGTTAACCATCTAGTTACAGCCTTAGGCAAGACAGCTGGTGGCTAGTATGGTATGTAGTTATGTTATGTAGGGGACAATTTATCATCAATTAACATCATTGTGATAGAAGGAAAAAAGGAAGCTCTGAAATTATGAACAATAAAACATAAGTCAGGAATGAAGACCTAGTCTCCTTTCTTTAACTCAGTCACCTACACACAGCCAACCAGGAAAATATTCGCCACAGTAGAGCCAGGTGGTGGGGATCATTTACTCTCATCATTTCATTGCTGCTGCTAATAATAATAGTATATAAGCACATGCAATAATAGTCATACTAATAGAGCAACTAGTTGTCACTTATCGAGAGTTGATCAGTGTCATGCTCTCTATGTATGTAATTTCATTTAATCCTCAAAACTCTGTGAGAATCATACGACAGTTTCCATTTAATAAATGAGGACTTGGAAGTACACGCAGCTCTGTGTGATGGCCATGAGGTGTGAACAGTCTCTCTCCTTAACCATTGTGCCCACCCCCTCTACTGGTGAGAGGCCCCTGAAGGTCAAAGGAGCATCTTCCAGTGGATTTCTGCTCCTTGGCAGCTGAAATGAATGCACCTGTGTCAGCCTATAGGTGGCAGCAGTGTTCCTTGGGAGAAGGAGCCTTTGCCTTTCTTTTCTCTTGGAGGACTCTTGTTATGTTAACCAACAGAGTGAGGTCTTTCCAGCAACTTCTCAACCTGTTGGTCATCTACCCAGAAAACTGATCCTCTGGAAGCTTCCTGAAATCTCAAGGATCACGAAGTCATTCGAGACAAGACCTTAAAACACTGGCAAAATCTGCTTCATGGCTCCTCCATCACAGAGCTCCTAGTAATCACAAATGAACCTGAAGGAACCCTAAGGTGGCCACGCATTGAAAAACCCCTCTGGCACACAGCGGAGCCTTGGTTTTACAGACCCAGCCAGTTACTGAATTTCAATGAGTTAAATACAGCTTGCAGGAGAATTTAGCAAGTATAGACTCCTAATCTACATAATTCCGGTTCAAACATAGCTCTAGCAGATTCCTTAGCCTGTATTATCCAAAGCATTGCCTCAAATCTATTTTTCACCTTATTCATAGATGCTTGATTTACATAGCAGCCAGTTAACTGATAGAATTACAATGATCAAATTAATTTAGCCTGTGTAAACAGCCAAGTTGGATCATTTAAACCAAAATCAACATTGAGGTCTGGATTATACAAGTGGCTCTCCACCTGGATGCCGTGCACCATTTCCTCATGTTTTAAATCAGGAAAATAATTTCCTGCAAGACACTCAGCCCCTTATCTCCCTCCCCTCACCAGCTCTGAAATCTGCTGTAAGATCTTTCTTGCTAACTTTGGCCACTTTTGGAAAGCTGCCATGTTTGTCAGCCAGCCACAGAGGAGCTTCCGGAGCCCTTGGCTTCTAGCAGCTGTAGCAGCAGCTGCCTCTGAATGCTCAGGTTCACATCATGCTGAAAACACAATCATCATGTTTCTGAGTTCAGAGAGTCAGTATTCCTGCTGAGCGACTACACGTGGAAACATAACTACAACTTAACCATGGCCAGTTTTCTTACGAGTGCCAGCTGTTGATCACAGGAGTGAAGAAAAGTTTCACAAAAGTCCATCACATTACTGGAAAAAATAATAGCAAAAGACCAGATTCTAAAAGTGTATTTTGTAGCATCACACACATGCACATACACCTCATAGTAAATAATAAATTTTTTTTTTCTCTCACCCATAAGAACTCTTTAGAGATAATGATTCTCATAATTTACTGCACATAAAAATGCATATTTCTGCTTCTAGACTCAGAAATTTGTCCTGGGATATGAATTTTTAACAAGCTCTCTGGTAAGTCTGGCACAGGACATCTGCACTTCGAGAAACACTGTTTAGGAGTCTTGATCATTTTTGCAATAGTGGCAATATTATCTATTTATGCAAATATAATTATAAGAAAAAGAAGATAAAAGCAGAGACATACTGGCCCTCTCTCTTTTCCTTTTCTTGCCACACGTGAGCGCCACGTGTTCTAGGCACTTAGAGGAATGCAAAAGGAAGTGGTGATCTTTGTAGCCAAGAACTTATCTTTAGGGCTATCACCTACCCTGTTTTGCCTGAGGGTCAGGCTTCCCAGAAAGTGGGACTTCCAGCATTAAAAGGAGAAAAGCCCCAGGGAAAAATTACTATAAGACACAACGAGGGCTTCAAAGTCAGTGTAAACAAACTGCTGTGGGGACCTGAATGAGGAAACAGGCAATTCTAAGACAGTAGGAGGAAGAACATTTCTTTTTTGGTGAGAAAGCTAAGATAGTAAATTTGATTTTGAATATTTGAGTTTAGGGGCCTGACCTGAATATTTATTGCTGTGAAACAAGCCACCCTAAAACCTAGTGCCTTAAAACAACAATTTATTATTATCTCTCAGGAGTCTGTGGGGGGGGGGGCAGTCAGCTGGGGCTGAGGTCAAAGGCTGGCTTCAGTCAGCAACGTGTCTCCTTCCCATCTCACTGTCACAGTGGTCACAGGCCAGCCCAGGCTCGGGGTTGGGGGGAACAAGAGGCACCACGTGTCAATGGCTGGTGTCGACAACATGCAGGGGCGCTGCTCTGCGCTGCTCTGCGCTGCTCTGCTCTGCTCTGCGCTGCTCTGCGCTGCTCTGCGCTGCTCTGCGCTGCTCTGCTCTGCGCTGCTCTGCGCTGCTCTGCGCTGCTCTGCTCTGTGCTCGTGGGACAGACATGGGGAGCACGACGGCGACAGCGGGGTGCTCTCGTCCGGCTCTCCAGAGGGAAATCAGCATCGGAATATCAACTGATAAGTTTTCTAAGGAAACGTCAGCAGTCGAAACCACAGAAACGGATGAGATCAGGGCATTGAGAACGGGAAAAGAACTACACGTAAGAGAGGAATTTAGGAGGAGAAGCCCACAAAGAGAGGGGGACACTAACGGCCAACAAGCAGGGGCCAGAGGGGAGTTTAGGAGACCAGCGACTGGAGAGCTTCCCCTCGCCCCCCAGGACTCGGGACACGGGAAGGGGAGACGGGAGGTCCAGGGGTGCGGAGGGAGGGCGGAAGTGTGACCTTTGGGGGGCGGGGCTGGGCTGTAGTCACAGATTTGTTGGCCTTTTGGCCGGGGTTGGGGGAGAGGACCCATAGAAGGGAACGTGGACGGGGGGAACAAGGGAAGGGCAGTGGGGTGGTGGTGAATGGAGGGGATGTTTGGCTTCTGTAAGGAGTAGATGTTCTCCATGAGACAGGAAGAAACAAGTAGAGAACGGTGTAGTTTATTGAGGTATTTGGGGATCTGTTCTCTGTGCAGGTGGAACTAAACCACTTCATGCTAGAATCAGGAATTGTTACCCTCAGAGCACCTACAAGACACTCTTCAATGTCAGTTATGGGTACAGACAAAGAGCTGGAGAAAAGAAACAACTAAGTTTCAACTAAGGAACAACTAAGTTTCAACTAAGAAACAACTAACTTGGCAAAAGCCAAGTTCGACCTGTTTGCTTTACCATTTTTCTTCATTGTTTTGGTTCTAATTGTGGATTATCAACTGGAGGTAGAATTAAAAGAATTTAAAAAGAGATATCATAAAGATACAGCCCAATGGGATAGTCACATGCTCTCTAGCTTTTGGAAGAATATCTGGGAAAAGTAGCTATATTGAATGATAGTTAAATCTTTTCTTTATCTTGTGATACGTAGATGGTAATAGACTATTGTTCCATCTTTTTTTCATGTAAATTTCTGCTTTAGGAAAACTGGGTAATTCTATGACAATTTGAACGTCATATATGTGTATACCTACAGAGTTATTTTCAGCTAATACTTTTCCTTCATAGAGACACAGAAATTCTCTGACAGAAAAAAGTATGAATTAAGGGTTGAGTAGTCAATCTAAATAGTCCAGTCAACTAAGTCAAAAACTATGATGAAACTAAAAGGCTGACAGAACAGCCTTTGGTAACAGTTTGTATTACAGTGTCATATATACCACGGCTGACACATGCCTTCCCTGTATGAAATGAAAATAACAAAAGGATAGTATAGCTTTCGGTCTGTAAAGGCAAGGTTTTAATTTTTGTGTCTTCATCATGTCTTGCCTTTAACAGAACAAGAAAAGAAAGATGCATGGTTAATGGAATTTACAAATACTTTGTTTTCTCACAAATGAAAATATAAAAAAATATAAACCCTTTGAAGAATGGAAGTATGTCTTCCATTTTTGTGTCACTGTGCCTGGCATATAAGCTCTTGAAAGGATGGAGGGTGAATAAATGAGTGAATAAATGAAGCGTGGGTATTGAAATCAGCTTTATTTGAATATAACCTGAAAAATTATAAAGTGAAATTATAAATCAGGACGTGGGTGTTACAGGAAATATCTTACATAAATATCCATCCCAAATATGGTATTTTATGCAATAATTGTGCAAGCACAGAAACTTACACATGAATAAAATGGGTGGCTGAGCCACCCTAGCTTCTGCACTAGAAGCTAGAAAATGTTAAATGTATATAAAATATTTTCGAGTATTCACTGGTAGAAAAAAACAGAAATGAAAAATGTTGATGTATTTCCGATTAATCTTTGCTATAGCAGATAATGTTTAGTGGAAATGACTTTGAATGGATATGGGCTTCCATGAGTCAGCACCCCCTGTCTCCTTTCACTCTTCCTCTAGGACAAGCAATGAGTGAGGCTGGTGATGGGGTGGAAAATGAGCAGTGATTTTTACTTGAAAATTGTTAGAAGATGTGTAGAGTCTACCACTTAGCACCAGTCACAATACTAAGAAAGAGACTAAAGTAAAATAGATCTTCTTAGAGTAGGTTATTCAATCCAAAACGTAAAGAGTTTAGAAATAGAACATTTCATTCTACGCTTGGAATCCTTCACTTGGGATAGGTAATCTGTCTGTCTGATTCCGCAGAATGGATTTATGATTTCTGGCTTGGAATAGTCTATGTAGGCTAATAATTTCAATTCCATGATGTGGAGTCCTCACCAATTAGGTTGTAAACTGTCGGCTGAGGGTACTCTGTCATTTTGCATATAGTGTCTAGCTTCTTCTTTTGATGGTATGAAAGGGAGGAGGGCAATGTCTCCAAAGGTATAAAATCTTTATCAAATAATGGCTACAAAAATTATAACCATTAGGTGTGTGTGTGTGTGTGTATATATATATGTGTGTGTGTGTGAATATATATACACACATATTCTAGCTATGGATTTTTCTTTACTTTGGGATATAAAAGAGATGATAAAGAGGAAAATAAGGCAAAGTCACACAAATTTGGCTTCAGAGAGGCTAAGATGTCTAGTCATCAGACTGACATAAGTTGCCATGACCAAGGCAAGCTGGGAGAGCTGCTCACCTACATTTAAAGGCAGGACAAACTCACAGAGACCCTGAGTTAAGCTCAGGACAAATCATCTCCATTAGCACATGAAGCCTAAGGAGGAACCTAGGGCAGCACACATTATTTTAAAAGGGTTGTTTACAAATAAGGATTTAAAGATATATATACATATACATATTTCTCCATATAAATGTAAATATATAAAGATTTAAATATATATTTATATATATATATAAATATCATCCTGATAAAATGATGAGATTTTTTAAATGTAATGGCTAAAAAGAATTTGAATGGTAGCAATAGAATTTTCTATTATCAACAGTAGTATCAATAATTCTTCAACGATAAACTATAAAGGGAAAAACTTGAAAATGAGAAATTAAAGATTTTATGCTCCCTTCATCCTATCATATTACGTCAAGTGTGTGAGCGAAATACAGAACAGTCTGGGGTGGTGTAAGGTACTGCCTATCCCAAGGTTAAAACTTCAACGAGTTTCCATTGGCTGAATGAGCGCATAAATTAATGCTATTCGGAGCAGCTTTAACTTGCACAGCTGACTTAGGAAACGTGTGACTAAGCTTGACTAAGCTTCTAAATTGGCATCAGAGCCACACTGATAGGAGCTGCCTTATCTCTGCACTGCTTTCTGCCTTTCACCCCCACCCCCCTCATTTCCTCCCATTATCATCATCACTTTCATCACAAGCAGCTGAAGTTTCTCCTTCAAAATCAGAAGCCCTTGGAGACTGGTCCTGCTTAAGGCTACGGGTCCCTGAAAATGTGGTGTGTCTCTTTCATTTACATGTTGATTAAGTGAAAGTCTCTTAATTTGGGCCATTATCGATACATAAATCCGTAGAGAAAATAAACATGCATTTATAATGAAACCAAACATTAGATGATTTATTGTGCTTATAATGTGGAAACACAGAAGGAAAAGAAGTCCAGCTCTCAGATCCCCTGGACATGAGGCACTGCCAACGCCTAATGGGCAATTCACATCCTCTGGGAAGGCCAGCCTCCCTGGCTCTCATAGCTCATCCTCATTTCAGCTGAACTAGGTCTCCAATTTTAAAACCGTCCTACATAAATCTGTCTACTCTGACCATCTTCCTGTGGAGGGTTTGTGAGGGGTAAAATGGGTTTCCATACCTGATTGTGGACTTTGTTTGGGGATTTTGGCTACCGCTTGAGGGCTGGAAGTGGAGAGCACTCGCTGGCTGGCAGAGCTGTGCGTGCTGCCGGGAGCGGCCGCCGAGACGTTCCTGCGAGGCTTCGCATCCTGCAGCCACATGGGCGAGGCCTCGAAGGCCTGCATCCTCCGAGCATGGCTGTTGGCGTTGACTTTTAGGTAGGCCTGGGCTTTGTGCTCCTGAAGCTCTCCGTAATTGGCGTCGGTCACCCTGCATTCATATACACCTTCATCCTTTTTCCTCACTTTGGAAATCTGAAGCTTGTGAGAGATGTCATTGCCTTGGACTTTCACTGTCTGAAAAATTGCAAGTAAAAATATAAAGTGCTATATCAAGAGACTGCGTTCCAGTACCTTGTCCCGAGCTTGCTAACGCTGGAAAATTAAAGGATCTCATTGGCCTCACAGCCATAGGCTGAAAGCGTTTTATTTTCTCAGCAGCCAAATCGGAAGATCTTATTTATCCTATTCTACTAACACCTGGATTCACAAGATCATGGAGACTTTAGTTCAATACAGCTGGGCCAGATTCCATTAGCCACGTGGTTCCCATTTCCCAGGCTGTGGGACCAGCTCTGCCATGTTCCCATCATGGGACTGGCCTCTGCCTGGTGAGCTCAGCTGAATGAAGCACGCCCTAATGAGGCTGAGTGTGTAGTTTACACAGCCTCTCTCACTTCTTCACTGCTGGCGACCGCTCTTGAGAGATCACAAAGACATGCTGTTGGTCACGACTGAGTTTAAGTGAGAATGTGCTTTTATCACCACTTTGGGATGATTACTAAAGGGGCTGACAAAATAGACTTGGACAGTAATGTGTTTTCCTCAAATTGTTGGTGCAGTCTGACCTATAGTCATGGGGTGGCATGATTTAGGAAGCAGATTAATGTCACCTGAAATCCTATGGCTCCGAGTACATACCCCCTGCTACCATAGGGTCTGTGTGCTACTGGAACTTGAGATGCCATCAGTTAAACACTGCTTTGATTTTCAAAATAGAAATTGACTCTCGTTTCTACCAATAATTTATATGCCAGATTAACAGCAAGATTATATACAAGGTTATGTATAATATATAAAATTCTATAATATGTAATAGATATATATATCTATAAGCATCTTTATCAGAACAACTAGATTTGATATACATCATATATAATCCACGATTGACAGAATGATGGACTTCATAAGACATTCAAGATTTAAGGATTTGGATAATCTCAAAATATAAAAGAAGTGAGGAAGGCATAAAGTTATTTCTCTACTGGCCCTCACACTTTCAAATAGCCATAAGTAATTAAGAAAATTTGGGAAGTGTTCATCTGGCTTTTACATATAGAGTTGTATATACAAATAGTTTCCAACATCTGAACCATAAGTATGCATTTATGTGTATGAAAAATTACATATGAATATTACTAATACTGTAAAAATAAAGGGAATCGATAGTTTCAAATATATTTTCAGCTGGGTCTCCTGATTAAGGTTGGGGTAGTCAGAGTGCTTATATTATTATTATCCCACTTTACAGTATAGTAAACTGAGGCTTAGGGGGTTTGGGTCAGTGATTTTCAACACTGACTGCCCACTAGAATCATCTGAGGAGGTTTAGAAAATGCTCTCATTTGGATTAATGCAGAAACACTGTGTGCATCTCTGGGTGGCAAAGCTCATATCAGTATTTTGTGAAAGCTCTCCTGAGAATTCAAATTAACTGCTGGTTTAGGACATATGTTCAAGGTCACACAGCGGGTAAACTGGGAACACACTGCTTTCTACCTCAGTTTGTGTCTAGAACTCTTTCCAGTTTACTAGATTATATGAACTCTGGACATAGATAATACTGTTAGCAGTTGTGTGCATGGCTACGCATCTGATTGCATGTTTCCCTAGCTCAAGATGTGTGAGGCTGCTTCACCACTGGTCTTTGGAGGGTTGGCGTATGGGTGAAGGATGAAAGATGAATAGGAAATAAACTATCTAATTGTATGTGTATATGAAAAATGAAATATTTAAGAAAAACATCGTTAATAATGGATCTTACCAATAAAGCTTTTCTAGCACTGTCAGAAAGCAACAGTTTCTGTGATATAAGAATAATTGAATTGAAAGATTCTAAAAAGTCCATGAGTTTATGAATAGAAACTGGAGTTTCTGGTTTGTATCTTATTTTTGTTTGATTTGTTTTCTTCCATGTTGAGATTATACATTTAGATTAGAGAATCTGATTTTATTAGTACAATACATTTTTACACTTTTAGTTGTAATAGCCTCAGAATAAATTTCTTTTTAAAATGTGGGTCATTGGATTTTTAGATTCTTTATACATATATTATTTCTAGTAATGGTAACTTGTTTACTAATTATCAACAAGCTGAGCAGTTGTACAGTATAAAATGATTCTAGATGGCTTCATCTGAGGTGTAGTAAGAAAAAGATTTTTTTCTAATTTCACTCACAATTATGAAAATAACCAGTAGAGTAGAAATACATCTCTGTATTATCAACAGGTTAACCTCCTCCAATAATGTTTTTATATTTATATTGGCTTTTGGTTTTATATTTACATTTATATGATTTTGAGCATTGGCATTAGAAATACGTTGCATGCATTATGAATGACGTTGAAGTTGAGATGTTTCATTACAACTTCAACACTCTGTTGGATGCTCTAAATTTTTTCAGCCTGGGAAGATTTTCGTACCGTTAGTGTTTTACTTGCTATTGAAGGATAATTACTGGTATAATTTTGAACGGATATTATTAGCATCGCAGCCCTTTAACAGTTACGTAACTGTTAATAAGAGCAAGAATAAAGTCTCACACACTTCTTTGGGTGGCAAAATGACTCCCTAGTAATTGTTCAAATATCTACGTCATTAAGATAAATAATTTTACTGTATGAACTCTGCTTCAGTGGGTGTGTATCCAGTGAGGTAAGACACGACACAGACAGCGGGCTCTCGTCCTGCGTATGCAAGTTGCCTGTTTCAGGGGCAGTAAGTTAATAGGCTTTTGAAAACCTGAAATGCCCTAACCGGTGCCCGCGGGCCCGAGGGCAGCCGTCGCGGTGACACTCACGCTGATCTTGGTCCCGTCGCCGTCCGGGTCCCGGTATGGCAGCAGCTCCGCCTGCGGGGGTGGGGGAAGGGGGGTGGAAACGGACGCTCAGACCGGCCCCGGCCTGAGCCCTCGGCCGTGCAAACCTAGCGGGGGCGGGGGGGGGGCGCTGCCCCGCGCCGTCCGGGGGTCGGGCTCGGGGACTTGGGAGCGGGGATTAGGGGCTCCGGAGGGTGGGGACTGGGGGGCGGGGCTCGGGGAGCGGGAGAATTAGGGACTCCCACGAGTGGGGATTCCGGGGTCGGGGGGTGGATCGCGGAGGCTGGGATTCCGCAGGGTGGGGAATCGGGGGCACCCGGGAACTCGGGGGGCTGCGTTCGGGTCAGGCCCCCGGGGCGCGCCCGTCTGCGGGACGGGACTCTGCGTCGTCCCCGGCCCGCGTCCCCTCCCTGCGGTCCCTTCTACAGGCTTCCTCTCGCCCCCGCACGGCCGCCGCCTCTTCTGCAGAACTGTGTGCACCTCCGTTCAGACCCTCGTTTCCCCGCCCCTCCACTCCTGCTCTGTTCCCCTCCCCTCCCCGCCCCCTCTCCACTTGGGTCGCCCCTCCGTCAGTCCCCGTCCCCTTCTCCCCTGTCACCCTTTCCTCCCTCTCTCCCCGTCCTCTGTCTCCCCCCACCTCCCTCTCTCCACCTCCACTTCCCCTCCCCCCCTCCACTTCCCCTCCCCCCTCTGATGACGGCGGAGGTGAGAGAAACCGACGGGGGTGGAGGGCGGGGGTGATGGAAACACCGACATAATTCCTGTCCTCACACCACCGTCCCGAAGGGGACACTGAGTGTCCGGGGATGTATCAACACAGCAGTGCCATCACGGACAGCCCACAATGACCCGTACGAAGAGGAGGAGGCTACTCGCAGTCTTTAACCGGGAAAGACTGGACAACGTGCCTTCCCTTGGTTTTAACGTGGTGTCGCCAGGGCACGCGGCTCACCCCCTGGCATCCCTGGGCGTCATCCTTGCCGAGAGAGCCAGGGGGCGCCCCATGAGCGCCCAGGCATCATTTTGGGCCCGACCCCGACTGGACACTCAGAGGTCTAAGTCAGTGGGTGGGACGGACGCGAAGGCGACGGGACTCCGCTACCTGTGCCCCGGCCACTTCGGCCCCGGTGTCCAGGTCCTCCGGCCCCCGCAGGAACCACCACTGGATCTCCAGGTACACCGAGGCGGAGCCGCTCTGGAAAGCGCAGGACATCTCCACATTCTGCCCCTCGGTTGCAGTCACGTTCCGCGGAAACTCGGTAAATTTTGCTGCAAAACAGAAACGCACCCTTTTGGAATATACACACCACTCTTGACAGCGTCTCTTGAGAGCTCACTACATTTTCCTTCGACTTAAAAATAAACAAATAAAAACCGCAACAAAAACCCCTCTGTGACATCCCAGAGGCTCCCCAACCCCCTTTCCTTTGCCTCTTTCTTATTTTTGGTATCGTGCCTAAATCATTTTGTTTTTGATCAAGTCCAGATAATGGAAAGGTTAACAAGCTTGCCAATAACTCCCCTCTGTTAGCTAAGATGCCCACAGTTAGATACAAATACCTTTTGTCAGACTGCAGTATTCCCCAAAACTTACTGAGGGTTTCAGTGAAGTATATTTTACACAAATCTGTCAAGCTGATACAAGACCAGAGCCTCCTGCCTCCAAGTTTCTAAACAATCTATGACTAACTGGACATTTCATGTTTATAGAGAAGGGATCGTGATTATCTGTCAAAATTTACATTCCTGATATATCATGACACTGATTAGCAATTGTGATTCAAAGGCTACAGCAGTGAAACAAGTTGCACACTTTCTAAGCTGTGGATATTTCTTTCCAAATTAACCTTCATATTTGTTCCCATCAAGCAACTGTATTGTAAACTGTCATACATCGTGGGATGTAAGAATCACACACCTGGGCTTGGTTCAGATTAAAGATTGTTCTGAAGTCACTAGAGACATTTTTTCCCAGCCTTTTCATTACCAATCTCGACACTGCTAGTTTGCAAGATTCATGGAGTCATGGTGAAACTCACAAAAATATGTTTCCTCTCTCCCAAAGGCACTTCTCCAACATGGAATGCTTTGGATGGTTGTTCTTATCTTGTCTAAGAAATATTTTGCAAAGAGCTGATGATTCCCTAAAAGTCTTGGAGAGATCTGTGGCTGAAGGAAGTGCACGGCTACAACGCGAACTCATGGGGAGGAGGGCTGAGGGGGCTGCGGGGCCGATTCAGGGTGGATGCACTTTGCCCCCACTTTTCAATGCGAGGCACCATCAGTGTCTCTTTCCAAAAAATTTTTTTTATAAGATCCCAACATGATCTCTATTGAAATTGAACTGTATTTATACCCAGAGGAAATGGGAGACGTTAAGAAGACATTCTGATCTGAAAAGGACTCTTCCGTTCAAGCTGGAAGGAAGAGTGTGGCATTTCTGTTTGCAGAAGCGATGCAGTCCTCTGACAGCAGAGGTGTGATTTGTTCATGGTGCTGAAGGGATCACTGCAGCCTGCGAAGTCCTAACAACTGGATTTAGCAGGCTACTGCTGCTGCTGCTTGTAATGCAAGCCGTGCCTTTTTATGGGTCCTCAGGGGAGTCTGTCCTTTGATAAACACACAGGCAAACGAAGTCACACGGACCCAGAAAAAGGAAACTCGAAGCTCATACTGCCTACATCGAGGAGGAGAGCTGGCCATGGACAGTCCCCAATCCCCAGCTCTGTTTGCGATGATTATGTATGCACGAGTGGTCACCCTGTGCGTGCACACAGAAGGGACACACACACACACACTTATAACCCTGTGTTTGTGCTCACCGAGGAACCCACCTCGTTGTCGGGCACCAACTAGATCTGCTCTCAAATCTAGCAGGGCTACTATTTAAAAAACTTTAAAGAAAAATGCCAAACAGAACACTATTCCTCTGTTACTTGCTGAGAACCTCACCACATCTGCCTGGCCATTCTTTGAACACAGAGAAGACACACAAACACACTCACAGCGCAAGCAAATGTATATGTGCCAGTGAGCACAGACTTACCTTGAGAAGAAAGCCCTTGCTGTACATATAAAACGGAAAAGAAAACAAATCCAACATACGCCAAAAAGATCCCCATCGTTCCAAAAAAAAAAAAAAAAAGGGGGTGGGGGTCGTCACATCCGTGTAGCCAACAGCCAAAGAGCCCTAAAAGAAAGGAATGCCACTGTCTCGCGGGCTCGGTCTCAGCGCCCGGGGCGCGGCGCCGCGAACATGCTGCTGCTCGCCGGCGCGGACCGGCTCTGGGGACCCGGAGCGCGGAGCGGGGAGCCGGCGGCGCGGTGGCGGGCTGGGCGCCGGGCTGGGCTCCGGCGGGCTGCGCGTGCACACCCGGATCGCGGCGCGGGGCAGTGCCTGGCCGCTCGGCCGCCCGCCTTCCGCTTCCTGCGGCGGGTCCGGCGTCAGCCCGCGGCGTGGGGCGCGTGGCGCGGGGACGGGCGAGGGGCGGGGGCCTCGCGGGCTCGCGCCGGCTCCCCTCTCCGCGCCGCGGCGCCTTTAACTCCGTGCGCGCCGGGCCGCGCTCCGTCTACGCTCGCGTTCCGGAGAGCGGCGGCATCGTTCCTTCGCAAAGTGCTTCTTCCCCGTCGACTGAGCCTCTGTCGCCTCGGCGGAGGCTCGGCGGGCGGACCGCGGTGCGGGGCTCCGGGGGACTGGGGGGTGGGAGGGGGAGGTTGGGGCTTTGCTGAAGACGGGACGGATGCGACGGGGCGAAAGACACTGCTCTGGGGCGATGAAAACAGCCATTGGAGGGAAATGTCTGTTAACCAGTTATTAACTGCTAACTAGAATGAGCGCAGGCTATTATTTCACACGAATTTATTGCCGAGCAGCCTCTAGTGGAAGAGAAGCAGCTCCTGCAGGGACCGTACCACTCTCGCTGGTGAATGGAAGAGACGTAAAGTACAAAAAGTCACGTCTTGAGAGAATTTTCCAGAAAGAAAACCCAGAGCACGTTTACTTTTATTTTTATTTTTTAATTTTTTTTTGCTAATTCGTATACCGCTCCGCTTTCCCAGCCTCCATCTCACGTGTATTTTGTCTTGTGGAGCGGAGGAGGGGTTTCAAACACCATTAAGGTCTTTATTGCAAGGTCTATTTTTGTTTTATTTATTTGCTCTTTTTTTTTTTTTTTTTGCCTAACACAGTAATGATTTACTGTTCCCTAAGATTTATTAATAAGGAATATTGTGTTAGGATGAAAAAACACAGTAAGTTTTAGGATTTGGAACAAATCTAGCTATCTTCCCTGGAGAAGACTTGAGATGTATATTCTATTAATTATTAAGAATCTAAAAACAATATCTGTCGCCTTAAAGACTCTCTTTGTGCATATGGAGTCTAACCGTTAGTGCATTTAAATCTTTTTAACAAAATTGAAATCATTTGCTATCTAAGCACAGTACCAGATATTTCATTCCCACGCTTACTTCTATGCAACTCTGCCACAGATGTTCGGTATTATTTAGAAATATAACTCAGTGTTAACAGTGCTGTCAGGAAACCAGTGCAGTATATGCATTTTCATCTTGTTGCTATAAAATTTGTAGTTGGCTAATTCCTTCACTGACCAGAAAAAAAATTACTGTCGGATTATTAAACCGCTTATCCTTCTGCTGAATACAGCAGTAACTTAAATGATCAGAAAATTAAGGCACAGTAACTTCATAACAATATTATTATTTTCTGAAGATATATTTATTTTTCACTGTGGTGTGTGGCAGAATATAAGACGTGGAGAAAGTCATGAAGGATGTTTTATATCTCTTCATATTTAGGCCAGCAAGACTCCATATCCTCATTGAGCAAAGGATTCTGAAGGATGTCATTTCAAGAAAATAAATCTTTTAATACCCAAACACTCTCTCATGGGGAATGTGTTCACAATAGAGGAAAAAAAAATCCAAGTTAATCCACCTACCCCATATTAAACATTATCTGAAAAATAAACAAAACTTTGCAGGTATTAGATCCTCAGAGGTTAGTCACCTCCAGCTTTAAATTGTATGCCTAACAAGATGTGTTCAGTGTTTATCACAAGGTTTTAGCTTTCTTTGAACATTTGACATAAACATGAGATTAATATGTCATGAATATGACCTGACTTGAAGGTTATCTGCTGTTAGAGCAGTGTCCAATATAAAGAAAAGGGCATCCATTTTAAGCAAGGGAAGCTCTGAATTAATTTAGCAAAGCACTTCAACTCCTTTTAAGGGGAACTTGGTCACTGTAACTGCAGAAGTACAATAAAAATAAGTTGAAAAATGTGAAAAGTAAAGTCTGAGAAAATTTTTATAGGACAGATAAACCATCAGGCTACTTTAAACAGAAAATGATAAGCATTTAAGCAATGAAAGAAAGAAAAAGAATGATGGAAAGGAACAAAGGAAAAAAGGAAAAAGTAAGAAATGAAGAAAGAAGATAAAATTGGAAAAGGATTTATGCTCTTTTCCTTACGAAAAGTGCCGATATATATTTTATTTTCAGTTCTGCCAGTGTAGACCAAAAATTTTCTCTTAATACCTGGTACATCATCTCAAGGACTGTAAATAGTGCTTCTAAACACATTTGCATTATCTCCTTTAGAACATTTGCCTTATTAAAGACAAAGCGTCTCTGTATAAACAGTTTGAAATAAGAAAATTGAATTAAAAACCAAATATATCCAGTATATCAAATGATACAGTTCTGAGACTAAGGCCCATTATTTTAAATAAGTCCTTGTAAACACTATATTCTGCTACAAGATTGGAAGTAACTTATGAGGAAAGACAACTTGTCTGCATCCAGATGTGGGAGAGATGTTTCCTGCCCATTTCTTCCTACCCGAAATTATTGCTGATGCCTTATCCTATAAAAGTGATTGCATATCTCTTCTTTAAAAATACTTATTTATGAAATAGATGCTCCAAAAATAAAATCCTATGATCTAATTTTTATTATTGTGTTCTTGCCCTTTAAATTAGCTTTTGGTTTCTTATTTTTCTTTTTAAAGTTTAAATATGTGTATTGTTACAGCTACCTTTCCCCTAAAATTTATAATATAAATGTTTATATACTCCTTCCTCAGTTTGAGTTCATTCCATTGCCTTCCTTTGGTATCTTATTTTGATTGTGATTTATTCTTTGTGTGTGTGTATAAAAACTTGTTTAACTTTGTCTTTCAAATACTGCTCCCTTATGATATCTGTAGGCATTTACAAAGGCTTTCAGAGCCATTGATTTATCCAAGAGCGAACTGGAGAGGGGTCTCTTCAAGTTCTGTGATTATAGACTATATCCTCCTAAGAAGGCTTTGGGGCATTTTTGCATCTTGGACTTAATGGGGAATCACCATATTTCACTGCCATAGGCTCATGGTAGAATGATGTTTCATATTACATTTTCATCATCTCTCCTAAATTGGGACTTAAGTGCCCAATGTAAAAAATTTTCATTTTCTGAATAATTGGAAGACACAAAATTAGGTATTTTATTTAGAAATGACCTTTACAATAAAGCCAACTATGGAATAGGAAGATCACCCTTAGGGATTGGAGGCATAAGCTTTATTTCTTCACCTCTCTTGCAGGCATTTCGCTGGATTATGGAGCTGAGCACGCTTTTCCATTCCTGCACCTAAAGTGCGTCCCTCTGTGGTCTTGAACACATTCTTTGGAGAAGCTCAAAACTGAGTAGGAGAGAATATTTCAGGGTATTGAGGAAATTTTTAATTTGTAACCTAATGCCTGTATTATTTCTTTCTCACTTGGGGAAATAAGAGGAATTATTACAGAGTCTTTAAATATGGAAGCAATGTTAAAAATCCAAAGAAACTCTATTTCAACTGAAGAAAGTGCCCAGGAGAAAGCCACTAACTCATATCAACTAAAGATGACCTTTTAAAATTTGTTTTCCACTGAATTCTAGAAGCCTTGGTAATGCTGTGTTTACCAGTATCCTCCACATTGTTGAATTTCCAAAGATTGAGTCAACGACACACAATAATGACAGAAGAAACAGCATATATAATATTCTTTTCAGACATGCACACAGCGTTTCTTTACAAAATGAGTGAATTTCAGAACTGGAATGGAGCTCAGTAAGGAATTAATCCAAACCACTCATTCTACATGTGAAGGACTAGGGCTGCTAGTATAGTCACAAGAGTCACAAAAAAGAAATCAGGATCTTATTTCTTCAGGTTCTCAGCTCCAAAATGCTTAAAACAGAGGGCAGAGGATTAAATATTTTAAGGCAAACAAACAAACAAAAAAAAACCCTTGTTGTTCATGCTCTAGGTTCTACTATTTATACTGAAAAAGTGACCATTAGAAACAAAATTAGTTGCACCCAAACTCTTTCCTAGACACTAGTACACAGGTTACTTGAATTTTCAGACTCTGAGAATAGTCTTTGAATCTCCTGTATACAACTTCTTGTTGTCTCGTATCTCATGTCTTATAAAGTAAACAATTCAGAGAGAGAGGCTACTGATGGTTGTTGGAAATGATCAACCACTTCAAAGAGCCAGGTGGCCTATATGAACTCCAACTGTCCATCATATGACTCCTGTTCATTTTACACTTCTGTGCGGGATTTCTCCCTTTATCTTTTCCTTTTGCACATGACTAAGATGTAAATTACTTAGATCTAACTTATATTCTGTGGAGCTCTATGTAACTTTGGAACTGAAGTTCATGAAGTTAGAACTCATGTTATTCATGAGGTCATGTTATGTAATGTCTGGCCTAGAGGTGACCTCTGGAAAGAGCAAAGGTAAGCTTCACATTTTCTCTAAAAGTTAATATCATGATCCACTTAGATGCCCTCTACAAACCCATGGACCCTTTTATTTTTATTATGATATAGTTGACGTACAATGTTATATAAGTAACAGGTGTACAACAAAGTGATGCACAAGTTTTAAAGGTTATACTCCATTTATAGTTATTCTAAACTATTAGCTATATTCCCTGTGTTGTACAATATATCCTTGTAGCTTATTTATTTTATACATAATAGTTTGTACCTTTTAATCCCCTACCCCTATCTTGCCCCTCCCAAAACTCATGAACCCTTATATCCATCTTTTTTCTCTTAGGAGAGTTTGAAATGGGCTAATAATCAAATATAAGTTGTGTCTGTTAAGTTCTTCATTAGCAAAAAAGTTAACATGAATGGTACGTGTCCGTCCCATGGTAAAATATCTGTAACTAGAAGCCACAAGGTAAAGAAAGCTGAGGCTCTTGTAACTGAATCTACTACGTCCAGATTGTTTCTTCTTGCTTCAAAGTTATGCTGCAGTAGGAACACAGCGTTTATGATGTTAATTTTAACATATGCTTTTTATTCATTAAAAATTCTGTGGGTTTGATTAGACATGAATAACTACCTTCTACACCTATTTTTGTACAATGGATAATTATCTGGGGAAAGAAAACCAAAATACAAGAAAACCAACAATTTTTGGTAGAGTCTATAATTTTCAAACTTGTCCATGGTTCTTTGCCTATATTTACAATTTGAAGGAAAGTTAATAATAACTTATAATAATGCCATTGAAAAGCTTTCAAGAAACAAAAGCAATTTATAAACATTTAACTAGCCTTACATTTTTAAGTACACGTTTCCCAATTAGTGAGTGTTAATAGACTGAGTTCAAGGTTCCCCTCAGTATTTATTATCTCTACATCCTTAAGCAAGTGAAGTGACGTCATCCCTAGATGTCAGCCAGTTTCCCCATAAATAAGAGTTCCTGTTTTGTACCTTGTGAGGAAAATGCCATGTACACAGTAAAGGCTCAGTAAAAGCTAGCTATTATTGTATTGTCATTTATCCCTATTTTTGACTCATGAGCCTTTTTATAAAATTCAGACTGAATGAAAAGGGAAGTCTTGTTAAACCTTACAATGAGTTTTTAAGAGGAAAGTATTGGAGTATTCTGGGCTCCTCCAAAGGCAAACAGTAGTAAATTAAAATTGTGTTTCTGGGATAAAGAGCCTGATGTTTGAGAGAAACACTGGAGTTAGTTCAAAACATCAACACTAAATAAAAAATACACTAGGGCCTTGAGGCTGTATTCATGAGATGCGTATGAGGAGGTGCCAAGGCAACAGTCCAGAATTCTATATTTGATGGGGCCATGTTCTGTCTAACACAGTTACATCAGGGAAAGGGCTTGGCATGACTTCAGTGTGTACCGAGGTCCCATCTGTGATCTAACCTGTGTCTGGAAACTTAGTGAGAGGATTTTTAAAAAATCTTTTGATAATGACCGAAGTCATGTTTCTGTTCATCAGACGTAAAGGTTTTTTTTTTTTTTTTTCTCCCAAGTTGTACAGATTGAGTAATGCTTTGAAAGAGTAGTCATCTATTTTATTTCTAGTGCTCTCATGATCAATTGGCCACAACCAGAGATCCCTAGAGGTCAAGACCCTTAGACTACCATAGCATTCCTTTGGCTTATTATTGTATTTTTGTGGTTGAGTGCTGCCACCAGGTAATTATTCCCATCAGAAAAGGAGCTCATTACAATGATGCCCTACAGAATATTGACCCCATGGCGCTGGTTTCATGGAAGCTGGTGACACTTCACTAAGGTATTTGCCAAAGTCTTCATGAATGAGGTGTCTTCCTATCTTTCATAGGGAACAGTGGGAAGGTTAATGTGTTTCATATAATAAATACATACAGCACTCCTATGTTTCTAAACATTTAGCTATCTTCCTCCACATTATACTAAGGAAATTTATCATTTTTGACTTTGTTGAAGGTAAGCCATCTTTAAATCCAAGTTTTAGTTACTGAGTCAAGTCAATTCTGAAGGTTACTTTCAACTTCTAATGCTACCACCTTAAATCTTGAATCTCATTTAGTGAACCATTTTGATAAATTAATAAAAATATGATAAAACTAAATATCCATTTATGATTATTGTAAAAAATCCTTTAGTACACAAAGAATATAACAGAACTTCCTTAACCTTATAAGGAATATCTATTAGATATCAATATTAAGCATCATGTTTAATCACAAAGTCTTAATGCATACTTCTGAGTTTGTGAATTAGACAAAGATTTCCACAATCTTTACTACCACCCATCATTGTACTGAAGGTACTAGCTAATGCATTAAGTTAAGAAAAATAAATAAAATAGGTAAGGATTAAAAAAGGTTGAAACTATTAATATTTGCAGTTGATATGTTATATATGTAGAAGATATAAAATATGAAGATAGTTTGTCAGAATTTATGAGTAAGTCCTGAAAAAATTGTTGGACAGGAGGTCAATATATCAAATCAATTACATTGCTATATTCTAGCAATAAAGATTAGACTATTACAATTACAAAAAATATATAGAATTTACAATGGAATAAAATTGTCAAATACCCAGGGATAAATCTAATGAAAAATATCAAGTGTCTTTATACAGAAAACTATAAACATTTGGGGAGAAATAAGGGAAGACCTAAATAAAATGAATGTACTTCCAACTTTATTGATTGAAAGACAAATGGACATATGTATCTATGCAATTCCAATCAAGATCTCAAGAAGTTATTTGCAGTAGTTGATAAACTAATTTGAAATTTCTTTTGGAAATTTGTGAGTATAAACATAGGCAAGATTAGAAGAAAAGAGAAATGAAGACTTGGTCTACTAGATATATCAAGACAGTGTAAAGAATTTTTAAGATATTGTCACATTAGCATGATTACAAGTGGACAAATGAAATTAAAACAGATCTATTCTACAGTAGATAGACATCTAGTTTATTTCCAGTTTTGAGTTATTAAAAGTAGTGCTACTGTAAATATATTTGCACAAGTTTCTCTTGTATATATAGATATATACACATTCATATGGTATATATACATAGAAGGGGAATTACAGTTTGTAATGTTAAGTACACCTTAGATTTCATAGATATATCAAACTCTGTTTAAAAATGGTAGCACCAATTTGCTACTCCTCCTACTAAATAACATGAGTTTTCCTATATTGCTTCACAGGCAGGCCAACACTTGGGAATATCAATTTCTTAGTTTTAGCTATTCTGATATTAGAATAGGAATGTGTATATATGTATTCTAAGAGACTTGTGCAAGTATATTTACAGTAGCACTACTTTTAATAACTTAAAACTGGAAATAAACCAGAGGTCTATCTACAGTAGAATAGATAAATAAATTGTGCTGTATTCATATATCAGACTTCAAAGAAAATTAACAAATACAGCTATAGACAACAAAATTGACACACCTCATACACATATTGAGCACAAAAATCAGACACAGAAGAATATGTATTGTATTGTACTATTCAATACAATTACAAAAAACCCCAGATATCACTACACCACACAACTGGAAGTCAATATTGAAATTGTAGGAAGTGGCGTGAAGGGGGCTGGTCATATCTATTTTTTGACCTGGGAACTGGTTCTATGGGTATCCTCAGTGTGATAATTTATTGATTTGAACATTTATGTTTTCTGTAGTTCCCTTTAATAAAAAGTTAACAAGAAATTCAAAATCATTACCATTAAATTGACATCATTAAACATTCATTTTCACCAGCCTCGAACGGCCCTCAATGAAGCCTGTAACTATGTTATTTTCACTGCAGCAATAGCAAATCTATTATTTTCTTAGTTGGGTCACTCCACATTCTCCACAGTTACTATTTCAGACTTTTGCCGGCTTCTTCAACCTTCAACCTCAGAGCTCCCCTTTTATGATGTGCAGATACCCTCTGTTCTCACTCCAGATATTAAATAGAATCTCTCAATCAGAAGAAAAGCTCATCCAACTTTCTGTCACCAGACACACAAACTTACCTGCAGGATTGAAGTTAATTATTTAAAGAGGACAGATTTATCAGTAAGAATTCAGTTCTGCTCAGAGTGATTAAAAAAAAAAAAAACCCAAATAATAATAACCTTAAGCAAGATTGAACCTCATCTCTCAGTCCCGTAAACAACAAGGTCAATGGAAGTCGGTGGTTCAGGGCCCATCAGGCTTTCTACTCTTGGGAACCTCAGAAAGGCAGAATGTGCCTTTGTCTTCACGGTTCAGCACGGCCACATGTGCATTCCAGACAGCAGCGTAGGAGAAAGGAAAGGACACAGGACAAACACGAAGATGGGCGGGGGACTTGTGATGGACAATGCACGTTCCTCTAGGTCTGCTTTTCCGTTTTACTGATTTTCTGTACTTCACTCCACACTCACTCTATTGGAATCACCTTTTCCCAGAGCATCCCCATGGGCCAAATTTAGAATGGTTCTAAACTGGCTCTCTCTCCCATTTGTAATACATTTTATCCATAAGAGCTTCTATAAAGTGCAGCCAGCTCCAGTGCAAACAGCCCATCCATTTGCACATGTAAAAAATAACATAATATACTCCCTCTCATTCATTACTTAATCCAGTGTAATCTAGATTTTGCCAACAAAAATTCCCTGAAATTACTTCACCATGATGACTTAAATCCCTCTTGCAAAATAAAACCCATAGACATTGTTCACGTCTTATCTACTTTGATTTCTTAACATCATTTCATCCTGAAGGCTACCCCATTCTTCACCAACTGTCTTTTCCCTTGATTTCTGAACATCTTTCTCTTGATTTTTTACCTCCAATCAAAAGACCAAACTCCCTGATGGTTTTCAGGGAACTGTTGATAAAGGCAACATTTGAGGTGAGGGCTGCAGGGTGCATGACTTTCTTCTGATTGTTTGGTAGTGAGATAACAGGAATCTTAACTGTCAACCTTCTGGTTCCAACCAGTCTGGGGTCTAGGGCTTGTGCTCAGCATGTAGTCACCACCATCCTCCACGTGGGTAGGGGTCTTCTTAGTTTCTGCAGAACAACTCAAAGATATGCATCAGATTGTTATGTGTATCTCTTGAGGAAGAACTAGGACTCTGTTTTATCACTGACTATTGTTTAACCTCTCATTACTTTTCTGGTTGGATTGCTTTTCCTTTGTTTCTGCATTCCCTCACTTCCTTAATTAGTAACTACTTAAGTCTACTCTGTGGAACTAAGGGAAGGCCTAAGAGACTAACACCTTTTACTACAAACAAGAAACAGGGAACACCTGGGAGAGCCCTGCAGGATCCTTCTCAGTTTCACTCAGTATCTTTTTTTCAAGGCCCTGTTTTCCACCCTCCACTAAATGTCAGTACTGCTAAGAACTCTGTTCCATGCCATAATGAGCATAACTACCAATAATTGGACTTTTGTTTGTTCTTGATCTAATTCTTAACAGTTTCAGCTACTTCAATTTCATTACACTACTGGTAACTCCCGAGCCTGCAATTTAATCTAAAATGTCTTTCCTGAGATCTAGGCCCACTAGACTATTGAAAATATCCAACTCTAATATCTCCCAGTCACACTAAACTCAACGTGTCCAGGACTTATCTTATGATCTCCTCTCCAAATCTGTACTTATTTTGCTTTCTAACTCAGGAATGGCCTTAGATTGTAAATCACTCTGCAATTAGAAGAGCTGCGAGTCATCTCGCTTCCTTCGTTTTTTTTCTTTCCCTGTGTTCACCGAGCCAACAAGTACTGCTGATTTTACCTGCTATTATTACTCAAATTTCAATTCTTAGCTTCAACACCAGGTCACTAGAATCACTTACTTGAATCACACACAACTTTCGAATGTGATCGTTTCCCTCCACTCTTAACTACCCCATGTCTTTTCCACTCTGTAGTAATAAGGCTTTTCCAATACTGCAAATCAGATATTGTCACTATCTCAACATGATCACTGGAATAATTGCTGCAAAGTCTTAGGGTGACTTCTATGACCAGATTCCTGCCTACCTCTTTAGCCGTATCTCTTGCCACTGACACATTTAAATGTTACGTTGCTTCTCATACCTGGTGAAGAACTATGCTTTGTCAGCACAAAATCTCTCTCTGAACAATACCTTCCCTACTCCCACCCCTGCCATTTGTAGTCCCCACTCCCACCCTATGCCTCCAAATCAACATGAAAATAATACGCTCCCAATCCTTTCATACTAGAATACACTGTCCTATGATTCCTAATCATCCTGTATTTCTCTTGTAAAACTTGTTATACTGTTTGGTAATTGCTTATTTAATATTCTGCTCTGTTGATGCAGAATCTGAGTTATTTTGCTCAATATTTTTTCTTCAGTTCCTAACTTGGTGTCTGTCAATAAAATGTTGTTCCTGGGAAGGAATAACAAGCACAACTCAATAAAACATTATATACCTAGGAACTGGATGTATTTTTTGTTCAATGCCTGGACCATTGCTGAGATAAATACTTGCTCATTAAATAATGAAACTAGTCTAAATCTATTATCCCTACTTCAAGAGATTTTGGAATATGTGTCCATGTCAGTGATTAAAAATACATTAAGAGACAAAGGCACAAAGACAACTCAATGTAGAAAAGATAGTATTCAACAAATGGTGCTTTAATAATTGGACTTCTGTATGTAAAATAATGTACCTAGACATATACACTATATTTTTCACAAAATTTATCTCAAGAAAGGATAATAGACATAAATCTAAAATGCAAAATTATGTAACTTCTAGAAGAAAACAGGAGACAATCAATGTGACTTTGGGTTTTGTGATGATTTTGTAGATACGAAGCCAAAAGCATAATCCATGAAAAGAAATAGTTAAGTTGGACTTTATTAAATTTAAAAATGTCTACCATGTGAAAGACAGTCTTAAGAGAATAAATAGACAAGCTGCAGACTTGGAAAAAATGTTTGAAAAACATGTTTGATAAGGAACTTAACAATATTTGATCTCAAACATACAAAGACTCTTAAATATCAACAATAAGGAAACAACAAAATTAAAATATAACAAAGGGTTTGAACAAACACCTCACCAAGGAGATGAGGATACCCAAAGGCGATATCTGCAGAGAAGACACGCTGAGTGAAAACAAGCATGTGAAGAGACACTCAGCATCTTTGTCATCAGGGAGATGAAACTAAAATTATAATTATAACCCTATACCTATTACAATGGTTAAAATCCAAAAAACTAACAATACCAATTGCTGAAGAGGATGCAGAGCAACAAGAACTCTCATTCATTGCTTGTGGGAATGCAGTATGGTACAACCACTTTAGAAGACATGTTGGCAGCTTTTTACAGAGCTAATCATGGCCTTACTGAATGATGAGCAATAGTGCTTCTAGGTGTTTACCAAACTTATTTGAATACATAGGTCCACACAAAAACCAGCATACAAAAGTGCCATATAAAGCTTCATTCATAATGGCTAGAAGCAAGTAAGATATCTTACAATAGGTTAATTGATAAATAAAATATAGGACATCCATGTAATGGAATACTCTTAAACAATGAAAGGGAATTAACTAACAAATCCATACAACAACATGGATGAATCTTAAACGCGAATTACTAAGTGAAAAAAAAAAATCAGTCTGAAAAGACCACATACAGTTTGATTCCAGTTATATGACATTCTGTAAATAGAACAGTGGTTGTCAGGGGATCAAAGAGGGTGAGAATGTTGACTGGATGAACATTACATTTTTAGGGTAATGTAACTATCCTGTATGATGTTGTGATGGTGGATATATAATATTATGTTTTTTTGAAAACTCATAGAACTTTACTGCACGAAGACTGAACCTTAGCATATGCACATTTAAAAAATCAAGTAGACGTTTGAGGATTCTGGGATGGAATGCAGAATATAACAAAGGGGTCTAACTCCTCTATCACACGCTCTATCACACGTGTGTGAATCAAACTTGCTGAATGTAGTGGGGGAAAGGTGCTGACCTCAGTAACTTTGGAATGGAGTGGAGTGTGTAGGAAAGTCTAACGAGAAGAGGAAATGAGCACAAGCACTGTGCTCTAGTTGATAGAGCTGTTTTCTATGAGGGCATGAATGAACAATTCACAAGCCACTGCACGTTACATGAATTAATGTGAACAGGAGGTAGGTGGTTGGGAGCCAAGTCACGGCTGGAGTGGGAAGTTACAGACAAGTAATGAGAGGAGGCTAGAAGGACCATGTGGTCATAGATTAGAGTTGGAGACATCAGTATGTACTCATGTCTGAAGTAATTTAGATGCAGCTGGTTACCCACAGAAATAAATATACATGTGTGCACGTATTGATACATGGTCAGTACCTACTTATATTTCTGTTTCCATCAGCTGAGAAGACCTAGATGCAGTAGCAATGAGCACACCTACCTCTCAGAACTTGGTTTCTAACACCCTTCTCCAGTAAAAGTAACCAGAAATCCTTGGAGAAATGGCTGATTCTAGGACAGTGGCAGGATATACACAAAGTGAGCCTGGAGCGTCTTGTAGTGCCAGAGAGTAAGGAAGTGCTGAAGACAACAATAAACAGTGATGGGGACATTTCAAAGGGACACTGGGGCCAACAGAAAGAATTCTCAGAGGTCAAGGTTGGAACAATTTGAACAAAATGTAAGTGAGGTAGTATTGTATTATAACCCAAAGTATAAAATAAATATATATGAATCTATACTTATATAGACCTTTGGTATGGTGTAATGAAAATGGCATTCAGGAGTCTACCTCCCCAAAACCCATAACCTAAGTCTAATCATGAAAAAAGACATCAGATAAATAACAGTTGAGGGGCATTTTACAAAACACGTGACCAGCGCTCTTCACAACTATCAAAAATAAGGAAAGTCTGAAAAACTGTCACAGCCAAGAGGAACCTAAGGACAAATGATGGATAAATGTATTGTGGTAACCTGAATGGAATCCTGGAACAGGAACATTAGGTAAAAACTAAGAAAATCTGAATAAACTATCAACTTTAGGTAATAATAATTTATCAGTATTTGTTTATTATTTGTAAAAAATGTACCATACAAATGTAAGATGCTAATAACTGGGGAACCTGGGTGTGAAGTGTACAATATAGGAATTATCAGTATGATATTTCAATCTTTCTATAAATCTAAATCTGTTCTAAAATAAAAAGTTTATTTAATAATACATGAAGATTTTACTTTTAAAAATTATATATCCATTGTAAAAATTCAGAGAATTATTGACAGACACAAAAAAGAATTTAACCACTAGTAATTTTTACTGTTTTCTTGTCTTGAATTTGATGGGCCATTCTATTCTACATCATTGTTTTTCTTCAACTAAATGTTTTTTTCATTTATAACTTTGATTATTAATTGAGATCCATTTGATTTGTTCCCTTTATACAGTTTATCACTATTCTTCTGTCTTCCCTATCTATTATCTCGTCTTTCATTATACTCTATTCTGATTTTTTCTGCTGCGTATTTGAATAGCTTTTTTTTTTTTACTAATATATTTTAAATTTTTATTTATTTATTTATGGCCACGTTGGGTCTTTGCTGCTGCTCGTGGGCTTTCCCTAGCTGCGGCGAGCGGGGGCTACCCGGGGGCTACTCTTCGTTGCGGTGCGTGGGCTTCTCATTGTGGTAGCTTCTCTTGTTGTAGAGCACGGGCTGTAGGCACATGGGCTTCAATAGTTGTGGCACATGGGCTCAGTAGTTGTGGCTCGCGGACTCTAGAGGGCAGGCTCAGTAGTTGTGGCGCAGGGACTTAGTTGCTCCATGGCGTGTGGGATCTTCCTGGACCAGGGATCGAACCTGTGTCCCCTGCATTGGCAGGCGGATTCTTAACCACTGTGCCACCAGGGAAGTCCCTGAATAGTGTTTTAAGATCCACTTACAATTGCTAACTCAGTTCTCCGAAATGCCTCTTAGGCTGTCTTCAGTTCCTAGTGCGATCTTCAGTTCTGCTTTGATGTTACTGTGTTATCACAGCTTGTTCCCTCTTTCATCTTAGGCTATTGTCTTACAATCTAGTTTTTATATGTTACACACATTTTCTTTAATTTGTAATTTAATTTGAGTGCACAGAATGTAACTATCTAAAAATTGCTTATTTCCTATGCTATATCTTTCAAGCTATATATTCTTTTATTAGCTAGAATTTGGGGGTTATCTCCAAAGTTTTTTTACCAAATTTATCTATAGTTGTTTCATTTTTTTTTTTTTTTGCTAGTTTGTTTATTCAATTTGTTTGCATAGAAATCTATTCAGACATAGCTGTCCCACAAATGTATGATTGCTTTCTTTACAGACACTTGGGGTTGATTTGTGTAAGAGACTCAGCAGTCCAAGAATCCAGTTCAGACCTCTTGGTATAAGCACTCTGTCTCCTATGTATTTCCAGAGTATATCACAATGCCAGATAAGTAATTACTCATTTAGTTGATTTAGTGTTTTTCTTTCATACTGGACTATAAGACCCAAGAGGGCATTGGCCACGTCTCTCTTATTTACGATGGTGTTCACTGCACCTAACTCGATGGCTACCATAGATTCTCAACATTATTTGTTGAATGAATGGAACTGAGGAGTGGGTGAGCAGCTAAGGCCATAGGAAACCCCAGAATAAACTATAGTGCACACGGAAAGAGTCAACTATTTTAGGTATCTCTTTGTTGGAAATATTTAAAGTATATATTCTTTTGATTCATAAAATTAAATATTCTTGATAGTACTCTATTATAGATGAATTTATATAATAGTTATTAATATAATAATTCACTTTGACTCTTCAACTTTTAGATTTATTTTCCTTTAATTGGGTTGGAAGTAAGTCATATAAAATTTGATTGTTTTGTGTGAAATAAAGTTGGTGAGGTTTTTCCAATTGTTTCCATGAGAGGGATGTAAAACAGATGTAGGATGACTTAAACATGTAAAAAATTTAAATATCTTGAAAGAAGTACTTCAATGGTCTTCACAGAGAGCTAACAACAAACTGGAAGATGCTATGTAATTTACTTTGTTTTCTGTCTTAGTTTTACTTGGAAAACTGTGATCTTGCCAATGGTGGTCTAGAAACACTTAATTTGTTGAAGAATACGTAAGTGTAATAAGAATATGATAGTGCAATTGGGATTTTTTTTAAATAACAAAAATTCCCACTTGCATTTTACTATTTTTTTAATGAGTGAGTTTTTAGTGTGTTTATGGGCTTTCACTGACTTTTGTACTCTGATTTTTTTTTTTAATGTAGAAAATACTGTAACAAATGCTGAGGGTTACAAAAATTGTACAACTTGAACATTTACATTAGAATTCTCCATGAATTTGTCACATTTGGGACAGATTTTAGATTATGTAACTTTTTGATTTTTTAAAAATACGTTTGAGTAATTTGGAGTGTATTAAGCAACATGAAATATATGAATGTATAATAAAGAATCTGACAGTGATATTAGGAAATAATCAATGTTTACTGAATGATCCAAAAGATGTAAGGTATTTGTTTAAATATTTGTTTAAATATATATATTTGTAATAATAAGGATACTTTATGCCAAAACAGATGGAATTTTCTAAAGCTGTACTGAGAAAAAATTTTTCTCAACTTAAATGTTTTTCTTACTAACCAAGAAAATTAAAAATAAATAAATTAAACATTCAAATAAAGAAGTTATCAAAAGTAAAACTTCATGAAAGTGGGTGGAGGGATGGAATTTTAAGGGGAGAAATGGTTGCATTAGCAAGTAGAAAACACTGAATTGGTAAGTATGTTCAGTAACTAGCTCTTTTTTATTTGCTTAATACATTTTTAATAATAAAATATAGAAAAATCCAGAAAATAGTAATAAAAGCAACAACATATTCGGCAGCCAGACAAAACATACTTTATCATATTTGCTTCAACTCTCTTTTTTATCCAAGAAATGTTACAGAGTTAAAAACCCCTGTATCCCCATCCCATTTCTATTTCTGCCTTTCATTAGTTAACGAGTATTTGAAGCTACAATTTTTATTTATTTCCAGTATATTTTTCTATACATGTATGTGCTCAGAATATAATTTCATCATTATTTTTGAATATTCTTAAATATTATTATATTGAATGTATCTTTTTACAACTTGCTTTTTCAATCCAAACCCATAATAATATAAAATAGAGACAATACAAATATTAACTCTTTTGAGATGAGTAGATTGAATGGATATTACTGGATTAATAAATCCCTAAAAGTTTAACAATGATTCTCTTTGGATGTTTAAGGTTAATAGTGACTTTTATTTTTGTAATGTATTTTAAAATTTACTATGATAGAATTTAATGCTTTCACAATTAAAGTACATATGCAATATGTTTGAGGACAATATGTACAAACCATGTAAAAAGGAGAAAATATTAATAATATAGACAATTTTATTTTTACAAAATTATGGATTATAAATCATGGATTAAAAATCAGTAACTACTCACTAGTTATACCCTTCTGCTTCTCTCTCACTCTACTCTTTGGCAATACCTCACCATGTAGCTTTAGGTCTGTTATTAAAGTACCAAGATTCAGAAAATTTCTATTGCAGAGAATAGAAAAAGCTGAAAAAGCATAAAAATCATTTGCAAAGCTAAACTAATCTTGTATCAATCTAATGTGACAGTTACTATAAATAATGCTGCCACAAACATTGGAGTGCATTTATCTTTTTGAATTAGTGTTTTTCTTTGCTTTGGCTATGTATCCAAGAGTAGAATTGCTGGGTCATTAGTTTTCTGAGGAACCTCCATACTGTTCTCCATAATGGCTGTACCAGTTTACATTTATATCCCACCAACAACGTAGGAGGGTTCCTTTCTCTCCACACCCTTTCCAACACTTGTTATTTGTAGACTTTTTGATGATAGCCATTCTGACAGGAGTGAGGTGATATCTGCATGTCTTCTTTAGAAAAATGTCTATTCAGGTTTTGTGTCTACTTTTTAATTGGGTTGTTTCTTTGATATTGAGTTGTTTGAGCTCTTTATATATTTTGGATATTAATCCCTTATCAGACATGTCATTTATAAATATCTTCTCCCATTCAACAGGTTGTCTTTTCATTTTGTTGATGATTTCCATCACTGTGAAAAAGCTTTTAAGTTTAATTAGGTTCCATTTGCTTATTTTTGTTTTTGTTTCCTTTGTCTTAAGAGATAGATCCAAAAAAAATATTGCTATAATTTATGTCGAAGAGTGTTCTGCCTGTTTTCTTCTAGGAGTTTTATGGTTTCAGGTCTTATATTTAGGTCTTTAATCCATTTTGAGTTTTTTTCTTTCTTTATGGTATGAGAAAATGTCCTAATTTCATTCTTTACCATATAGCTGTCCAGTTTTCCCAGCATGACTTATTGGAAAGACTGTCTTTTCTCCATTGTAAATTCTTAACTCTTTTGTCACAGATTAATTGACATTAAGTGTATGGATTTATTTCTATAAAGATTTTGAATCGCTATGTTGTATACCTGAAACTAATATAATATTGTAAATCAACTATACCTCAATTAAAGAAACTTAAAAATCTAATCTGAGAATAAAATTACATTACAAATTATTGTAGTTTAATTACAATAACTGCTCAATGTTAAACAACACTTTATAATTTACTTTGGCAACAAAGGTATGGTTTCAAGGAGCTCTTTAAGCTTTGCACGAGATTGTTCTGCAGGTTTTATGTAATATTAATGTTTACCTCCTCTTTGATGAGCTGATGTTTGACAATAAAAAAAGCATGTCTGAGCGATGTCTCCTGCGGTAGGAGCTGCATAATACAATTTAATATAAATGTAACACAATTCTCAGTTGATTTCTTTAAAACAATGCTTTACTGTAAACAGTGAATTATTCTTCGACATGGTGATGGCAGTGAACTGAATTAGGAAGGGAATGTAAGTGACTTTGAAATGTTCTGGGGGCTTGTACTATTGAAATGTTTCAGGATCCTATTCTTGTGAACTGTTGTAAGGTTCTTGATTTACTTGGAAAGTTTTTACAAGACTCACTTAAGGTAATTGTAACAGGAAAAGGACTAATATTCAGCTCCACAGAGAACCACTAAATAAAATTTTTAAAATATATAACTAAAAAGTAGGTAAGATAAATAATAATTACTCCAAAAGAAGGCAAGAAAGGTAAAATAGGGAAACACAGAACATGTGAAAAAATTAGAAAATGAATAGAAAGACTGTAGTCAAAAATTACATCAAAAATTAATGTAATTACTACATTAATTTTAAATGGACTAAAATTTCCAGTTAGAAGATAAAGGTTGTCAGAATAGATATTAAAAAACAAACATGAGTCAACCATTGCTATTTAAAAGAGATACACTTTACATATAAGAACACAGAAAGATTTAACTTGAAAGGAGAGAAAAAAGACATATACTTGATCCACATTGTTCACATATTCAAATTCACCTACTAGTTAAAATTTATTTGTAACCCTGAAATCAATGCTCCTGTGCTTTCAAGTCATGTGTGAATCTGTGCAGAGTGGTGAAAAATCTGAGTCTCCCAACACACAGGTTTCCAGAGGAGGTTGAAGAGGGTGACAGTCTGCCTTCTTGTTTCCACTCTCATACTGTAAATAAGTGTCCTTTTTGCAGTCTATTTAGTGCCACTTTTTTTCACATTTTTGTGGGGTTCTTTTTTTGTGAATTTTTGTGTTTAAATGGCCCCCCAAAATAGTACTAAAGTGATGTCTAGTGTTCCTACTGGCAAGAAGGCTCTTATGTGCCTTCTAGAGAAATTAAGGTAAGCTTCATTCAGACATGTGTTATAGTGCTATTGCCCATGAGTTCAATGTATTTAAATAAGGGGTCTTTAGCCAGAAATACATATAAAACAAGGTTATGTAGTTATCAATTGGTGAATATGTTGTGACTAGAAGCTGACAGGTACCAACTATCTTGGCTATGTTACTATCAGAAAAATCAGACTTTATAGTAAGAAATATTACTAGAAATAAAAAGGGAGAGTTTATAATGATAAAAGTGGGTGGGATAAATTGGGAGATTGGGATTGACATATATACACTATTCATACTATGTATAAAATAGATAACTAATGAGAACCTACTGTATAGCACAGGGAACTCTACTCAGTTCTCTGTGGTGACCTAAATGGGAAGGAAATTCAAAAAAGAGGGAATATATGTATACGTATAGTTGATTCACTTTGCTGTACAGTAGAAACTAACACAACATTGTAAAGCAACTATACTCCAATAAAAATTTTAAAAAATTAAAAAATTAAAAGAATAAAATCATAAATTTGTATGCATTTAATAACAATATATGAAACAAAAATATAAGAGAAAAAAGGAGAAATAGATAAATTCACAATTATAGCTAGAGATTTTTAACTCACTCCCTCAATAACAGAACAAGCAATCTCAAAACCAATAAACAATATAGAAGATTAGAACAACACAATTAACACATTGATCAACAATTTGGCCTAAATGACACACAGAATACCACTTCCTACAAATGTAGCATTCACATTCTTTTCAAATACATTAAGGCACATAGATTCTTTGCCAAAAAAGAAAAAAATTATTTAGAGAGCCATAAAGCAAGTCCTAACATATTTTGAAGGAATAAAATAATGAAGATTATAATCTTTGACTACAGTGGAATTAAACTAGAAATTAACAACAGAAGGATAATTAGAAAATCCCCAGAGGGTTGAAAATTAAGCAACAAACTTTTTTCAATAACCTACAGTGTACTCAAGTAATCACAATAAAATTTTGAAATATTTTTAAATGAAAGATTAAACAAAAACAAGGCATCTCAAATTTGTGGGATACAGCTGAAGCAATGTTTGAAAGGAAATTTATGGCTTTAAATGTATATATGAGAAAAGAAAAAATGTTGAAAACCAATGATCTAAACTTTCATTCCAAGAAGCTAGTAAAAGGTGGCAGAATAAATCATCAAACTGCAATAAAATATAAAGATATGAGAAAAAAATCAATAAAACAGGAAGGAGACATACAACAGAGCAACTCAACCAAGAAACTAAACCTTGGTTTTTCAAAAAAATTAGTAAAATTAATAAATCCATAGCAAGACTGGTAGAGAAAAAACAGGAAAGAAAATGTAAGACAAACCAATAATAAGAGGATATTATAAACAGCTATGTGCAAATAAATTTGACAGCATAGATGAAATGAAAAATTCCTTGAGAACACATTTTATCAAAACCAACACAAGGAGAAGTAGACATTTTGAATATACTATCTATAAATAGATTGATTCTGAAGACATTATCATGTCCAGATGTCTTCACTGGTGAATTTCTCCTAACATTTAAGGAAGAAATCATGTTAATTTTATGCAAATTCTTCCAGAAAGTAGAAAAAATGGGAACATTTCCATCTCATTTTATGAGGCTAATGTAAACCTGATACCAAAACCTGGCAAAACACAAAAATCACAGGTATTCAATCTCAGAAACATAGGGATAAAATTTCTACAAAAATCTTTACAAATTGAATTCAGCAATGTATGAATAGGTTTGCATATCACAACGACTTAATGGAGAATGGTTTAAAATTTTAACATCAATTAATAGTCAAGAAAAAAACCATATGATTATCTCAATAGATGCACAAAATCTAAGACTAGAAGGAAATTGATCTGATCTGATCATCAGGCTTTTTACCAAAGATCTACTGCTAACATTATACTAAATGGCAAAGCACAAAGGCTTTTCCCTATCTTTGTCAGTATGACACATATTTCCTTAAATTTTTGATATTTTGTTCCACATGGGTTTTTCTCATTAATATTTGTTTTTTAAATTATTGAATTAAAATATTATTTATCTTTACTACTGAATTTTTTGGTGTCCTCCCTCCTAAACATTGTGCCTGAGGTAGAATTTTACTTGCCTACCCTAGTCCTGGCCCTGCCATCAGGAAAATGCACACTCACCAGGATGATTAAATTCAATTAAACAGTGACAGTACCAAATGCTGGCTTCAAAGTGGAGCAATGGAAATTCTTATCTACTGTTTGTACGGGTATAAAATGGAACAAGCAAGTCAAAAACTTTTTCAGGATCACTGAAAATAACTATACACTTACTCTATGATTCAGCAGTCTTACGCTTGGTAAATACCCAGTATGAATGCATAAATATGTCTGTCAAAAGGCTTGAATTAGAATGCTCATAGCAGCTTTATTCTTAAGAGCTCCAAATAAGAAACAATCCAAATGTCTGTTAATGTAGAGTTGGGGATAAATAAATTGTGGTATATTCATATAATTTATAAATAAATTGTGGAATATTACATAATAAAAAAGAGCAAACTTCTGCTACACAAACTAACATGAATGAACCACATTGTTGTAATGTTCAGTAAAAGAGATTAGACATAATAGCTTAATAATGAATGATTATAATTCAGGTACAGAAAAAATTAATCTATGATGATGGAAGTCAATGACGATTTTCTCTGGTGCGAGGTGGGGGGACTGATGGGAGAGAGCTTGATGAATCTTTTGGGATGATGGAAATGCACTGTATCTTGTTGCTGTGTTGTGTAGGTTAAATGTATATACATTTTTCAAAATTCATAAATTGTAATTAAGATTGCATATTTTCCTACATGTAAGCAATGCATCATATATTTAAAAGGCAACACATATTTATATTTTATGAAGCTAGGAATTTATTGCTTGGATTGGGACATTCTTTAATTTTATTAAGTTAAATCTATCAATTTTAGAGAATACAGTATTGATTGCCAGGCTTTTATTTTCAATCTTTGTCTCCAGGATGATTTTGACAGCTCCTAAACATGAAAACAAGTGCACAGGACTTCATTCATCTTTTTAACTGCTGGTTCTACACTATAATTCCATAAACTCTGGACTTAAAAGTTGTACATTTAATTTAGAAAAATAATGACCTATAAAAGTAACTTTTACACCTATTTGTGCTGACATTCTAAAGCATAATAGAACAAATGGAAATTGTAAAAAATCTATTTCAGCTCTATAAAAAAAAAGAAGAAATGCAAGGTTCTATGGAAACTGTGAGCTACATTTAATGAACCATGACTAAGAGAAAGGAAGAAAGAAATTTTGAGAATACATTAAAGATAAGTCTGGAGTAAACAAGCACCCTGAAACTCATTAAAATGTGCATATTTCACCATTAATGTTCTGTGATTTAATTATTTTGAAACAATAGATGAAATACTCATGTTTTTAGCCACTTACTATAGTCCCAGCTCTTCTCAAAAATAATCATCTCTCCTTCCGTTTGCACTTACTTCACAGACCTCAGAAGGACCTCAGAATGGTCCTCAGTTGGTCCCCTGTGTTCTCTAATAAAAGCAAAACAATGGCAGAAAGAGACCCAAGTTATTCATCAAACGTATTCCTTGTCATTACTGTTTATCATAAAATATAAATTAACTTTGAGATCTCATATTGTTATAAAGATTTCCACAACTTCTGCAATGATTCCTAGGTCTTGATTAACAAATATATTTTTAAGTAGCTCAACATAGGCATTATCAAAATGAGTATGTTTCCTCATTTTTGTTTACCTGTCTTCAGCAATCATTAGGCAAGACATAGACTTTTCTTAGTAAAATAAACCCATTTCTAATAAGGGCAAATAATTAAGCATAGAAAAATGGCTGAATATATTTCTATCATACTGTATAAAGTTTTAAAAATTTACTGGCTGTGTTTTTAAATCTATTCATTTATGATTTTTAAATCCCTTACTTATACATTTAACTAAAACATGAGTACTAAAAAATGTGAGTGACTTGATTCTCCTGCATACCAGTGTCTTCCTGAATGATGTTCCTAAGACTCACCATCTCCACAATCCTGTATCTAACACTGTTCCAAAAATGTTTTCATTCTTATCCACCCACATCATCTCTGACACTGACACATCTCCAGTCCCAAGATAACTGAACTATGTTATTTCTGATATTATTATGATATACAACTTAGTAGGATGAGTGTCATATTTTCAAACTTCCCAGTCTTTGAAAATTCATCCCTAAATTTCCTACATTCTCCAGCATGACCTCTTCAATTCTGTATCGCATCAAAGCTTCCAATCCATTAACCTAATCACCTTTTCTTGGTCCATCATCCTAATTATCTCTTTATTTCTCTTCTTATCCAGCTTACGTTCCGTTATCCATATCACAATCAACTTCTTTTATCCTTTCTCCCTTGCCTGACAAGTTGATATGTCACTGACAAAATAGAACAAAGAACCTACCTATAATCCCATGATTAAATCTACAAACTCACATACCTCTAGACTGATAGATTTTGTCTTGTCCTTCTTTCAGTAGATTAATTTTCTATGCTCCTAGAAAATGGCAACTCCTGCCCTCCTGCCTGAATCCCACCCTTCTCATCTATTCAAGGGCTTTAGATTCAAGGGCCACTCTACCCTTCTTTACACAATAATAGATTTTCATTCTCTGCTGTGTCACTCCCAATAACTTACAAACACATTGGATATACCCAATACCCACCTTAAGATAATCTTCAGCTGATTCCACTCGAGCTATGGTATTTTTTGTTCGTTTATTTGTTTTGCTAGTTTTATAGACATATATCTTGGCCTGTACTTGCCATCATTATTTCCCTTTTCTCTCTTTTTAAAAATTTGTTTGCTTTGAAACAATTTCAAATTCGCCAAAAAGTTTCAATAATAGGACAAATAATATTTTTCCTGAAGCATGAGAGAGTATGCTGCTGACCTGAAGCCCATGACTCCTGAACACTGTGCTGTGTATTTGCTACAAGCAAAGATATTCTCCTGCATAACCACAAACAACCATCTAAATCAGTGATACACTATGTCCATCTGATCATCAGACCCCAACCAGGTTTCACCCGTTGACCAACTAATGTCATTTACCACAAAAGGATCAAATCCGAGATCCTTTGCTGAGTGGATTGTCATAATTGTTAGTACACTCCACTCTGGAGCAGCTCTTCACTCTTTTCTTGACTTTATGACCTTTAGAAGTTCACAAGTCTTCTTGGAAGGACCCTAATCCTATCGAATCAGGGCCCCACCCATATGACCTCAGAGTTCAAAGAGATCTCAGCTCCAAATGCAGGCACACTGGAGGTTAGGCTTCAACATATGAATTAGGGGTGGGGGACACAAACATTCAGTCCATAACACCCACCCATGGCCCTGCCCTCCTCACCACACTCCGCGTCCCCTCCTGGACCATTGTAGCATCTAGTCTCTCCACCCCTCTAGGGACACCTACGTTCACCCGCCCTGCCTGTAGGGTTTTGAACTGAATTTTTTCAGGAAGAAAAGAAAGGAAATTTTCTCTTCTAAAAGAATTTTTAGAATTGTTTCTCCCTCTTCCCTTTCTCACTTTTTCTCTCCCCTACTTAGCATCCTGAAATTACCACCTAACACATAGAGAGAATATTGACAGTAACTTACATCTAAACATGCAGTTCTCTGTTCTGTCCTATTGCAACTCCCACCAGACATAACAGGCATACTGAATCTTGTGTCCAGTGTGTAAGAAAAAAAAATATTTTAACTTCATAAAAATGGTATTACGCACTATTTAATCTTTCGGAACTTAACTCTCCCACTCACTTTTATATTGTGAATTTTTCTTTACATTACTGTGTGTAGCTGCAGTTTATTTACATTTACTGTTGCTGATGTTTCATTGACAATACTATAATTTATTTATCCATTTTCCTTCCAGTGGGCATTTGGGATTTTTCTATGTGTTTCTATTGAACTTTTATGCCCATTACTCTCTAATCAGTTACATACCCTCTTGATCACAGCACTTCTAACTACCTCACAGAAATACATATAAAATACTCTGTGTGACAAAATGAGATACACACGTGTGTGTATTTGTTCATTGTCTCTTTCTTCACTCTGCTGTCTCCAGTGCTAAGAACCATATCTGGTACAAAGCAGGTACTTAATAAATATTTTTTGAACAAGGAACTATTTTGCAATGTGTGATCAAAGTGAAGATATTGGAGCAGAGCCTCCCTCCCCACCGCCTTCCTCAATTGCCCCCAGGTGAGCATGCAGACTGGGCTTGCCAAGTGTTGGGGGACTCAGTGCTGAAGAGAGTGGGCAAGCCATCTGGGAGCAAAATCAAACACACATGAGAAGTGAGGGAACTGAGAGGAAAGAGGACAGAGCTATGCCTGGAGCAGGATGTAAGTTGAGAAACAGAACTAGAAACATGGGACCAAAGAAGACAGTATTTCCACAGTTAGGACTTTATCAGACAGTGGTCGATTTGCTTTAAAAAGAATAAAAAAAAAAAAAACTTTCAGAAATTGGTGTAAGGAAAAATTGAAATCAAAGTATTAACAAATACTTTAAAACAGGGTTCCCCAACCCCCAGGTGCTACCGGTGCGCGGCCTGTTAGGAACCTGGAGGGCACAGCAGGAGGTGAGCGGCGGGCTAACGAGGGAAGCTTCCTGTGCCGCTCCCCATCTCTCTCATTACCACCTGAACCAACTTCCCCTCCCTTCCGTGGATAAACCGTCTTCCATGAAACCGGTCCCTGGTACCAAAAAGATTGGGGACCGCTGCTTTAAAAGATAAAGATTTAATTTAAGAAGTAGAAGAGAACCAGAATAAAAGGAAGAAAATATGAAAAAAAAAATGAGTTGAAGGACATGACAATATTATTTAGTAAGAAAACAAATAAATGACCAATAATTTTAGGCTGCACTCTTCAAGCCAGAAATCACAGAAATGAATAGTTAATATATCAGATGTGTCCAGTTTGATGGAGAGGGGACAGCAAGGGGAGCTTACTGCTGGTGACAGTGGCCTGGCTGAAGGGCAGTTCCAACCTCACAGCCAAACCGGTACTGAGTCTGGAGGGACTCACATTTTTACCCATTCCACCAGTTAGGATCTAATCCGGACAAAGAAACCATGCTAGTTGTTTTAACAGACAAAGTTTAACATAAAGGATTTTAATTGAGTATTGGAGACTGAGTAATAGGATGTGAAGGTATTATGAAGGTACCACTTCCAGGACAGGGGGGACAGAGGAGCTGGAGATAATTGAAATTCGAAGCTTGAGGAGCTGGGAGTCAGGTCTCTGAAGAGGGCGCTGCTAGGCTGGCGTAGATGCTTCAGAAATTCCGCGGAGGGTCCAGTGCAGGTGGGACCAGAGCTCCCAGGGAGCTGATCCGGGTCTGGGAGGAGCAGAGGGCAGTGAGGCTTGCTCCCTGCAAACCCTGGAGCGCTGCAAACGAGGCAAACTGTCGCCAGCGTCTGCGGGCAGGGCAGCCACTGCCTGGGGGAGGAAGCCTTGCTCGGGAGCCTGCGGGGGAACGAAGCAAAGAAGGACAGAAAGTGCGCAGGGCAGAGCAAGTCCTTGCCCCCTCTGAACATTCCAGAATCCCTCTAACGTCCCAGTGGGCCGAACCGCGCCAAGTGTCTGGGAGCGAAAAACTGAAACGTGGTTTGCAGAGAAGAGCCCGACAAGAGTGGGTTAGGAGCTGAGAGACAAACTGGCAGCCGGGCTAATTCCACCTCTAAGATTGGGATCTTACGAAATCATCCTTCTTATACAGGAGGTTAAATAGTGACACCATCATTGTTGAAACATTATGCAATCATCAATATATTTACACATAATTTCGAAAAGGTAGCATATTGTACTAAATGAGCACGCTATATGCAGCATGATTTGTAATTGCATTTCATGCAGAATGATAATAACGAATGTGCTTTTAAATAGCAATAGGAAATACAGAGAAAAAGTAGCAATAACAATAATATAAAGTAATAACTAAATAATAATAGTAAAAATAATACTGTAATGAAAGCCAGCAAGTTTTGCTAATACTTACTAAGATACCTCTCACTTTTTGCCAGGCCTTTTGCTTTTTGCTCATTAACTCTTTCAGTACTTATAACAAACCTGTTAGGAAGCTGCTGTTCTTAGTTGAGAGTCAAAGGGAAAAAATTAATTCTCAAGGTAGCAGGTGAAGACACAAACCCAGGCATCTGAACCTAAAACCCATGCACTTCATATCTGATAAATTTCAGTATCATACATATGATATATATCACATGTATGTGTATTAAATATTAATATATACTGCAAATAATAGATGTATCTCACAAATATCACAAATCTATCTTTCCATACAGTTGGGAAGAATTCTTGTTAGCAATCTCACCTCTGGTTTTAAAGCTATGAGATATAATTTCTTCTTTTTTCTTTGAACATTTTTTTAATTTTTCACACTTCGAGAATGATCCTTCTCATTATACATAGCTTTTATACATTCTCTTGTGTTATTAAAATGTGATTTTTTTTTTACCTGATATCACTTTGCCTTAGCATGGTTCATTTAACTTCTTTCCTATACTGGACATTTAAGTTGCTTTAATTTATTCACTGTTGTAAATAATATTGTAATGAAATTCTTTTTTAGAGCTCTGCATGAATATCTAAAAATTTCTATAAGTGAAATTTCAGTCTCAATGGTATGATCATTTTAAAGGATCATGGGTGAAAAAAGGCCAAATTTTTCTGAATCCTTTTCCATCCTCAATGTCATTAGCAGTGCATGATATAGCAGGATTTGTGAAGTGTGTTTTCTAGAGTTTTACATTTAAGTATGATGTTGGTTGTTTATTGAGGCTAATATTCTTGGTCTTTTATTCCTTTACTTCTTATAATTATGTTTTATTTGTACAAAAATGGAGTTTTGAAATTTAACAACTATTATAACATCTATTAAATGAGATATGGTTGTTATTAATCACTATGATGAATAATTTATTAGAATTCACACTAATTAGCATGAAAGAATAAACTTATAACTGCCAGCACTAAGGAGAAGTTTTCAAAAATGAATGTTGATAAAAATAAACAACCCAATTAAAAAATATATGGGCATATCACTTGAACAGACATTTCCAAAAAGAAGAAAAACTATCCAGTAGGCACATTAAATGGTGCTTATTGTAATTAGACATTAAGAAATGCAAGTTAAACCCACAATGAGATGCTACTGTAGAAAGATTAAAATGGCTAAAATTGATAAGACTGACAATACTAAGTGTTGGAAAAGATGTGGGACAACTGGAACTCCTACATTGCTGGTTGGAAGTAAAAGAGTAAAATCATTCTAGGAAATTGGTTGGCACTTTCTTTTTTAAATAATAGCTTTATTGAGTTACAATTCATATACAAAAAAACTGCATGTATTTTATATATACAATCTGATGAGTTTGGACATATGTAAACACCTGTGAAATTATTACCACATCAAGGTAATGGACATCCATCACCTCTAAGAGTTTCTTTGTGTCCCTTTGTGGGTTTTTTTTTTTTTTAACCTACATCTACTCTACAATCCAACAGTTCTACTCCTACATGTTTATCAAGAAAAATAAACATGTGTCAACCAAAAGACATGCACATGAATATTTATGGTAGCTTTATTCATAATAGGTAAAACCCAGAAACAACTCAAATATCTGTTAACAAGAGCACAGATGAACAAATTGTGGTGTATTCCAACAATGGCATTGTACTCAGCAATTAAAGCAATTATTATTACATGTAATAACATGCATAAAGCACAAAAGCATTATATTGAGAACACACACATACATATATTCCATGTGAATCTGATTTATAGTGATATAAATCAGAACAATGTTTGCCTGGCAGCAGTGGGGACTAACTGCAAGTGTCACAAGGAAAGTCTTGGGGGTGATGGAAATATATTGAGTATTGATTACACAGGTGTTTACATCTGTCAGAATTTTGAACTATGTACTTGTGTATTTTATTTTACATAAATTATATCTCAATAAGCCTCATGCTATTTTAAAAACAAATTATAAAAAGATTTTTAAAAGAAAGAATCTTAGAAAAAAACAGACAAAACAGATTATTGAATGCAATTCTGCTCATGAATTTGGGGATAAGAACTGGAATTGTCCCAAGCAAGAACTGAGAAACTAGATAGTTGAGAAACATGGCAGAATTTGAAGAATCATCTAAGAATCCAACCCACATATCTGAGACCAAGGACTTATTTCTAAAGCCTCCAAGAACCAAGAATTCTTGTGCTACTTTAAATGTTCTAGAGCACAAAATGTAAAGAACATACCTAAAACCAGAACTATGATTACTTGTCTCCAAAACCAACCAACCAAACAAACAAAAAGCAGAAAAAAAACTAGAGGATACAGATTTTAATACTGTAGATTATGACATAGATGAAAAATACAAATATGACAATAACAAATGAAATCCCCAGAAGATTGATATATCATTACCAAGAATGGTTTATTCCCATAATTAAAAAATAATTCAACATTTTTTATATAAGAATAACAGCAAAGAATTTTAAAGGACAAAGGTAACCAGCTTGAGCCTCTGTTTAATGGATGTGGAAAAATCAGAACATGAAATACAGTGTTCAACCTGGAAAAGAGAGGGAGCCAAACGCTAACCAGGGAAAGTCTGGGAGATACACACACATATTCCTAGACTTTAAGTAGGATACCCTGTATAGCTTGATGCCATTGTCATTTTCTTATTCTCCCTTTAAGACTCAAAAGTTGATTTTTATGTATTTTTCTCATTTCTAATGATCCCTGCCAGATGATTAACTAATTTATAGATTAAAAAAAAACAACTTGTTATTGGATTCGTTTATCTATTGTCCTGTCTTTCTGTTTTTGAATGTTATCATTTTTTTGGCTTCTATTTGTACTCATTTCCTTCTGCTTTTATTATGTTTATATATTTTTTTCATTTGAACCAGGAATTATATAAAGCAAAATGTTAAATATATCATTTTTCAGTAATTTCTGATATTCTTAAAAATACATAGATACCAGGATTTCTTGCATTTTAAGAATGTCCTTCTGTGGTACTTACTATGAAGAATATCTTAGCTGTGAGTAGAATGTTTCCATTGCATTTCAATATGTAGCCAATATTTCTCTATTGTCTTGCATTGCAAAGTCTCATTTCATTCTTTCTGAATGTTTCTTCAGTTTGTACTCTATTCCTGGACTAGGAGAAAAAAATAAAAGGGGGGGGGGGTGAAGGAAAGAGGGAAGAAAGGAAGGGAAGGAGGGAGGGAGGGAGGGAGGGAAAGATCAGGAATGGTTTAAAGCTCTGGACACATGAGCAGTATAATCTGAGAACTAAATTAGGAACTGTGGAGACTGTCTGGGGCCCAGGAGGCAGTTCTGATCAGATCTTTGGGGTGAGGCTCTCCCCAGAGCTCTCTGGGGAAGTATGGGCAGGTCTCCATGTTCAGGAATTAGGCTGGAGAAAGTTTTCTCTCGACCCCATGTGCCCTTAGGGGCTCATTATTTTTTTGTTGTTTAGACATGTGAGGCAAGTTACCTGGGGTGAAGCTCCGGGGAGTCCTAATAACCTGCTGGGGTAAGGAACAAACAAAAACAACCAGCTCCAAGGATCCCCTACTCCTACATTTCCTCACCTGCTTCACACCTCCAGGACAGGTAGATTATAAGAAAGGAAACTGTCATTTCCCAGAGCTGCTTTCTTTAGAGCTTAAAGTGAATACCATATATTCTTGCTGATACGGGGGAAGGGCAGTCAAAATCACAGCACAATTGTGCCTCTGGTTTTATTTAGGTTTTGGTGCACATCACTTCCCTTCTTAAAACTCGTTCTTCTTCATGCACATTTATTAAATCTCCCAGAGAAGAATGTTCCTACCCAAGGAATGCAACTATGATAAGAGCCAAGAAAATACATTGCATAGTCAATGTCACGTGATGAAGAATAAATGAAAGAAGGAAAGGATTAGTATTTTTAAAAAGTACAATACATATCCCCTGCAAAATAAAGGCAGATTTTTGTATTTTGAAGCAACGAGTCATAAAAAGGAGCCATGTAGAAACATTGGTTATAAAAATGTAATAATTCAGATAAAGAACACACATGTTGGGAAAAATAACAGTGTACATTATTGAAGAAAAACTTAGTGAACTGAAAATCAGGTGGAGAATATCTCCAGATCGAAGAGACATTAAGAAAGGTCATCAGAGAATGACAACATTCTGCTAATAAATTTTAAATTTAGACGAAATTGACAAATTATTAGAAAAATAGAGCTTGCCAAAACGGACACAAAGAGAAATAGACAATCTAGTCCTATTACCTAGTAAAGAAGTAGAATCTTAATAATTAAATCTTCACAAAATAAAAGGATAGGTCTATATAACTTCACAAATGAAGTCTTCTAAGCATTAGAATACTAATAAAAACACAAATATTTAAAAAATTCTTTCAGAAACCAAAAAAAATTGGAATACTTCTCAAGTGGTTTCATAACTTTGATAGCAAAATCTGATAAGGCTATAACAAGAAATGAAAGCTGGTTGTTTAAAAATATAAAAGAAGGTTTCTAGAAAGATTGACCACAAAAAGACTGACAAAAACCCCCAAAAAACCAAAAACCAAAAATCAAAAAAGGTTTCTAGAAAGACTGACCACAAAAAGACTGACAAAAAAACCCAAAAAAAACCCACAAAAAAGCCAAAAAAGGTTTCTAGAGAGACTGATCACAAAAAAGGGGAGACAAGAAATAAAATACAGAATGAAAATAGGAAATAAACAAGATAAACTCGTTTTTAAAAAGAATTAGAATATTATGAAAAGTATAGCAATAAAGTAAAAAACCCAGAAGAAATCGATATATTTATAGAAAATATGAAGCACTAAAGTAGCACAAATAGAAACAGGAAATTGATTAGATCAAACTATACTGAAGTAATAATTATTACTATACTGAATAGTTATTACACTACTGAAGTAATTAGAGTTTCTTTCACCCTCTAAGAAACGCACCCACCCCGGCACGCACACACTCTCGTCCAGTCTCATCGTCACTCACCTGAACACCATCACCTCCTGCCAGGTCCTCCACATCCTCTCAAGCGTGAGGGATCCAGACATCCCGTGTCCTCACGTAACTGCTGCGGAAGGAACTGGACCAGCTTCCCATCTCTCTTAAATGGCCTCCAAAGTCCCTCCAAGGTCTCCAAACTCAGCTCGTGCCGCTCTCCTCCTTACTCTATGTGCTCCGCCATATCTGAAGAGTTCTCTGTCCCTCAGAAGCGCATCTTTCCCCCCACTTTAGTGCCTTCACCACATCCTCTCGCTTCCAGGTGGAACACTCTCCCCCAGCCCAGCGCCTCCTCTTCAGCCTCAGATTTAACTCCGAGTTTTCCCTGGACTTTCAGCAGCATCATGTCCCTACACTTCATGCCCCCCGGACCTGCTGTCACAGCACAGCTGCACTTGTGGACCCCAGTTCAGTGTCTGCCTCTGTCACCAAACGGTGAGCTCTGCCAGGAGGGGACCGTGTTTGTCTTGTTCCCGGGGTATCCCTGTGCCTTGCACTATGCTCAGAATCAGTTAAATTCACACGAATGTTTTCAAAATGAGTGAATGGCGAGTTATATAAAAGACCTGAAGGAAATACAGCAAAATGCTACCAGGGCTTAACTCTCAGTGTTGGCATGTTGAGTGACTTTATTTTCTTATTTTTTACTTTCCCATGTTTCCCAAATTTGAGGAGGGTTTATTGTATCACTTTTACAACTTTATTGATGCATAATTAGCAAATAAAATTGTAATACATTTAAGGTGTACAACATGGTTATTTGATATGCATGCACATTATGAAAGGATTCATATTTTTTAAAGTAATTTTTCACCAAACTTTCAAAAAACAGATGATTTCTATCTTATACAAGTAAAGGTAGTAAGGTTGAAAAAGAGAGAAAATCTTCCCAATTCATTTTTTGTGGCTGGTTCAACTTATGTTTTCAAATCAGATAAGAACAACATAAAATAGGGACTTCCCTGGCAGTCCAGTGGTTAAGACTTTGCCTTCTGGTGCAGGGGGTGCAGGTTTTGTGATATAACAAAACCTAAGGAAATCATATCTAGTAGAGAAAATTTAGTCATTTCTTTTACTTTAACAATGTCCTATTTCTGCTGTTTAATACTGTACCAGAATCCAAGCCTATTCTACAAAACAAGAAAGAAGAATAAGATTTAGATGGAAAAGGTTAGCAACTGTACACAAAATTAATAAAAAGTTCTGGAAATGTTACTGTAGATAATTGATTAGTTTTGAAAAACAGTTGCATTTTTCTAGAACTGAGTAAAAACCTAGAAATTACAGGAAAAAATGAAATATTTACAATAAAAACAGAGACAATAGCTAGCAATTACTGTAGTTTAATGTATGCACAAGACTATTCAAGTTTTAAAACATATATGAATAAATAAAGATATACTCCATGCTAATGGATAGAACAATTCAACATTATAGAGGTGTCAATTCTCTTTATTTTAATGGTTATATTTAATACTATCTCAATTAAAAAGTATGATTTAAGCAAGCCTCCAGGGATTTCTGATGCTAGTTCCCAGACCCCACCTGAAGAGACATTCTCCTAGGAAGACCTGCTCAGCCCTACACCCAGCTCTGTCAGTGATGCTTCCTACTTGCTATTTACCCATATTCACCCTGATGGGTAAAAAAGTGAGCTATAGACACTGTAGATAAGTGGTAGCTCTTGGATTACAGGTCGTCTTAGAGAGGAAGAGAGTTCAAATGTAATTTCTGTCAAACAAAATGGGGACACAGTCCATGACCCAAAATATGTTAGATCTATGAAGGATCTCAGATAACAGAGACTCTTGTTACTGGGGATTGCATGACACGTGGATTTGCATGTGGACGCCATTTCTTTCATAAGTTTTACTAAAATCTTAAAGTACAAATCAGCATATAAAGTAATTTGAGGCAAAGTATTTTACAGTTAAATAGCTAATTACTACTTAACAACTTTTAGTTAAAAGATTTTTTTAAGGCTCACTTCTATTTTAAAACATTTCAATACTATGTAAGTTACTATTTTCTTTAGACATTACTTAAGACTTTTTTTTTTCCCTTTCCTCTTGTAAACTCTTTGTAAAAGTAAGTTTTGGCTTAAATTACTTTGGTACACTTATCTCAGTCAATCTCTCCCTAGAGTTACAGGGTTTCTCTTTGTTTTTTGTATGATTACTTCAGACGAAAGAGGAATTTAAAAAAATCTTGCTTATTTAACTTGTGTGGGAAGTAAAATAGTTTATTTTCTCACCAATTGGTCCAATTTGGTTACAGTTTATAAAATTGCACATTTTAACTTGATTAAATAAAACCAAAATCTCCATCTTGCTACGACTTCCTTTTTTTGTTGAAAATTATTCATATTTAATGATAATATATATTTCACCAAGACATAAATTTAACAGGATGGCATCTGTCCAATTTTGCCATAATTCTTGTAGTAGCTGAGGAGATAAAGCCATCCAGAAGCTTCTCTCTTTTGACTGTTTTCTATTTAAACTTTGAAAAACTTTTCCTAAAATTTGTAGGAGAGAAAATTGTCTATAAATGATTTAAGTAGGCTTCGCTTTCAAGCTGCTTCAATTCTGTTCAAGTTTATTGGCAGATGGTCTGCTTTTTACTTACGAAAGCTGTAGTGATAATTTGCAAGTCAAGTCATGAATGCAACTGTGACACTTTCAACAGTTCATAGAAGAGAAACTTGAATTTGAACATAACACTTTACGTGGTATACTTACGTTAATTATTAGTGAATCAGGCAATTGTATAGGCAGAAGGGAAATAAAATATAACTTACTCCACCTCCCCGCCCCCATATATTTACATGTTCAAAAAAGCCCAGAAAAATTAACAAGTGTTTAGGTTATAAAAGTCCAACATGGCAGATAAGAGACTGGAACTCACTTTTCAAACCTGCTAGCCCTTCAAGCCTAGGGTTTTTTCCCAGCGCCTGGTGAGCGCACACTTCCTGGCTGTCTTCTTGATGTGTCCTCACATGGTGGAGAGAGAGATCATCCATCTCATGCTTCTCCCCTTTTCTTGTTTTATTGAAGTATAGCTGATGTACAATATTATATGTTTCAAATGTACAACATAGTGATTCATGATTTTTAAAGGTTATACTCCATTTATAGTTATTAAAAATAATGGCTATATTCCCTGTGCTGTACAATATATCCTTGCAGCTTTTTTATTTTTAGTGTTTGTACCTCTTAACCCCCTAGCCTTATCTTGCCCCCCCTTTCCCTCTCCCCACTGGTATTCTCTGTATCTGAGAGTCTGTTTCTGTTTTGTTATACTCGCTAGTTTGTTGTAATTTTTAGATTCCACATATAAGTGACATCATACAGTATTTGGCTCTCTCTGTCTGACTTACTTCACTTAGCATAATACCCTCCAAGTCCATCCATGCTCTTGCAAATGGCAAAATTTCATTCATTTTATGGCTGACTAGTCTTCCATTGAATATATATACCACATGTTCTTAATCCGTTCATCTGTTGATACACATTTAGGTTGTTTCCATATCTTGTATTGTAATAACACTGTTGTAAATGCAATTGTAAAAACAAGTGCTGTTGTAAAAAGCAATGTAATTATAAATCATACTGGTATGAACATCGGGGTGCATGTATATTTTTGAACTAGTGTTTTCCACAGTCGCTGCACCAATTTACATTCCCACCAACAGTGTACAAGGTTTCCCTTTCCTCTACATCCTAGCCAACATTTGTTATTTGTGTTCTTTTTGATGATAGCCATTCTGATGGGTGTGAGTTGATATGTCATGGTGGTTTTAATTTGCATTTCTCTGAAGATTCACCATGTTGAGTATCTTTTCATGTGCCCGTTGGCCATCTGTATACATATCTTCTTTGGAAAACTGTCTATTCAGTTCTTCTGCCCATTTTAAAATCTGGGTGTTTGTTTGTTTTTTTGATGTTAAGTTGTATGAGCTGTTTTTATATTTTGTATAATCATTTGCATATCTTTTCTCCCATTCAGTAGGTTGTCTTTTCATTTTGTTGATGGTTGCCTTTGCTGTGCAAAAGCTTTTCAGTTTAATTAGGTGCCATTTGTTTATTTTTGTTTTTACTTCCTTTGCTTTAAGAGACAGATCCAAAAAAATATTGCTACGATTTATGTCAGAGTGTTCTGCTATGTTTTCATCTAGGAATTTTATGGTTTCTGTTCTTATATTTAGGTTTTTTAATCCATTTTGAGTTTATTTTTGTATGTGGTGTTAGAGAGTGTTCTAATTTCACTCTATTACATGTAGCTGTCCAGTGTTATCAGCACAACTTATTGAAGAGACTATGTTTTCTCCATTGTATATTCTTGCCTCCTTTGCTGTAGATTAATTGACCATAAGTGTGTGGGTTTACTTCTGGGCTCTCTGTTCTGTTTCACTGATCTAAGTGTTTGTTTTTGTGCCAGTACCATGATGTTTTGATTACTGTAACTTTGCAGTATATTTGAAAGGTAAGGAGCATGATTCCTCCAGCTCAATTCTTCTTTCTCAAGATTGTTTTGGCTAATTGGGGTCTTTTATGTTTCTATACAAATTTTAAAATGATTTGTTCTAGTTCTGTGAAAAATGCCCTTGGTGTTCTGGTAGGGATTGCACTGAATCTGTAGATTGCCTTGGGAAGTATGGTCATTCTAGCAATATTAATTCTTCCAATCTATGAACAACAGTATATCTTTCCATTTGTTTGTGTTTTCTTCAATTTTTTTCATCAGTGTCTTATAGTTTTCTGAATACAGGTCTTTTACCTCCTTAGGTAGGTTTATTCCTAGGTATACTTTGTTTTTAGTGTACAGAAGTGCAACAGATTTTTGTATATTAATTTTGTATCCTGCAACTTTACCTAAATCATTGATGAGCTCTAGTAGTTTTTTGGTGGCGTCTTGAGGATTTTCTATGTATAGTATCATGTCATCTACAAACAGTGACAATTATACTTCTCCAATTTGGATTCCTCTTGTTTCTTTTTCTTGTCTGATTCCTGTGGCTAGGACTTCCAAAAGTATGTTGAATAAAAGTGGCAAGAATGGTTTTTTAGATTTCACACATAAGTGATATCACACAGTATTTGTCTTTCTCCCTCTGACTTATTTCATTAAGATTAATACCCTCCAATTCCATCTGTGTTTTTGCACATGGCAAAATTTCATTTGTTTTTATGGCTGAGTAGTATTCCAGTGTATATATACCACATCCTCTTTATCCATCCATTTATTGATGGACACAGGTTGCTCCCATATCTTGGCTACTGTAACTAATGCTGCTATGAACACTGTGATGCATGTATCTTTTAATTTTTTTTTTTTTCGGATATATACCTAGGAATGGAACTGCTGGATCATATGGCAGTTATATTTTTTAGTTTTTTGAGTAAACTTCACACTGTTTTCCACAGCGGCTGCACCAGTTTGCATCCCCATCAAGTGTACAAGGGTTCCCTTTTCTAAGCCTAGAGTCTTCTGAAGTTAGAGTGAGAAGTAATGCCAGTCACCTTGCCTTATCATGCCTCATTTTATAACACATGAAAACATCTCATCAGTTGAAATCATTAGCACACAAAGCCAAAAATCTCAACATGTGCTTGCCTTGCCAAATATCTAAACAGGGCTTCCATCAATTGTGGGAATGGGAATAGTTGTGAGAGCTCTTAGGATAACACCCTGGGTGAGGGGGCCAGTAGGAATATAATAAAGATCACACTTCAGGTTTCCAATTCATTTCCACAAATACTAAAGTGAGCTCTCATACAGACCCTGCAATAATTGCTAGAGAAACAAGAATGAATCAGATTTGGGATTTTTGTCCAAGGACTTCATAGTCCGAATGTAGTACAGATTGTGCAAAGAAAGTGGTGTTTTAAAAGAAGCAGGAAAGAACTGACTCTTGAGCTGAGTATTAGAACTCAGGTGAGCATTTTTCTGGAAGAGAACAAGGAACAAGGGGAAGATGTTTATGCAGAGGGGAGAGAGAGGGCACAGAAAGTACTGAGAACATCTTGACATGCTCAGGGAATTTTTCAAGTTCAGTTTTGTTAAAAAATGTCATAGGTAATGGAAGAGATGATTTTGGACAATTCATCAGGGCCAAAATTACCAAAGAATGTTTTAAAGCTGTCAAAAAAAATAAACATTTATTTTGTATGTCACAAAAAGCCATTACTTATTTTTTAAAAGAATATTTGCATCAGGGGCTCCTGAGAAAAATGACCAAGACTCTGGCCCAAGGTTTGAACTTAGAGAGACTTGCAGGGGGACAGCAGAGTGGCCCCAAAAAGACCATGTGAGAGGGAAGCACAAGAATGTCTCTCAAATCAAGTGTTTGCCAGAATAAAGTAAATAAGTCATGGGGATCTAATGTACAGCATGGTGACTATAGTTAGTAATACTCTATTGTATATTTGAAAGTTGCTAAGAGAGTAGATCTTAAAAGTTCTCATCACAAGAAAAAAATCTTGTAACTATGTGTAGAGATGTATACTAACTGGACCTATTGGGGGTGATCATTTTGCAATATATACATGTATCAAATCATAATGGTGTACACCTGAAACTAATACAATGTTATATGTCAATCATATCTCAAATGAAAAAAAATCACCTGCAAAAAAAAGAAAAGCCCCCAAACCAAAAACCAAAAGGCACCTGTTTGCCCAAACAGGGTAGCCCAGTTTAGTTACCACAGCTCAGTAAGAAGGTTCTTGCAATAAGACCTGACTCAGATTTCTCTTAGTATCATTAAACTCTTAAATATATTCCTAAACTTATGCAGTTGGCACTATATATATATAGTAGACATTCCTCCAGGTTTCTGATATACATTACAGTCCAAATGGCATTATTTGGTGGCAAAGAGGCAAAAAGTAAGGGATAAAAGCAAAGACGTTGCCCCCCAGGGTCTTAGATTTTGAGAGGGGGATCGCCACTGCAGGTCTGGCCCTTGCCTTCTGGCCTTGTAATCCTGGAATCCTGGTTTTGTCAGTCAGCTAAGGGAAGACACATTTTTTTTCACCTGCAGGCTCACATTAAACCAGCTGCTGGGGTGTGATGTGGAGAAGGGCAACTCGTGAACTCATGATGAGAAGTGCATCTGTCAGGCAGAGCAGACAGTCTGAGGGATGGAGAGGGCTTTGATCACCTGGTCCTACCAGCCGAAGCCATCCCGGTAGCACGTTTGCCTGTGATGTGGAATGAAGAAAGGGCCGCACGTTTACGATCCACCAGAGCAAGGCTGCAGACACAGGACAACAGCCCTCGGACGTTGTGAAGCAATCACCTCCCTCCTGGGACTGCTGGCGGAGCATCACGAGGGCGTTGCGCTTCCTCTGCGCCTGAGCCTGCACGGCTACCTCGTCTGTGCGCTCCCCGGCATTACACCAACGTGTTGCTATAATCGACTGGATTTGTGCTTATTACTGCACTCCCATTCCAGTCAAGCTTTCTGAGCTTAGACTCGGGTCGAGGTGATGGGGTTTGGGTATTTCATGCTGACAGAATCTGGATGCCCTCCCACGGATGACTAATGTTGTCTATTGTGCGTGGGCTTCACTCTCTCTGAAGAAACCTTCTTTCACTTTTCTGCAAGTGATGAGGAGAGACTGCGAGGCTGCCCCCATACACCAACAATACAAACACAACACTGAAAGTCAAATTAAACACTCGGTTTCCAGGACTGATATATTTTCTGCCATATTTGCACATTATTAGTGTTTTCTCGGAAATTTGGAAAGGGTAGGAGTTGCCCCCTGGGGTGTGCTGCCGTATATTTTGGGAAAACACGACATAGAACCAAATGGGAGAAAGACCAAGGGATAAAGGCAGTAGCAGAGACTTGTGGTCTCTGAGAAGCACAGACCTCTGAATACGTTTTCTGAAGAGTGGGTAAGGAATATTAAGTTATTGTAGACAAAATCAAGGTTGAGGTATGTGGGTGGGAAGCCAACAAGTCCTTGTATTTTATAGAAGGGAGCCAAGAAAAATTTGACCTTGATATTAAGCACATGTGAAATATACTGAAGAACAACGTGTACAATTAAAATGAGAGCTGTGTCTTTCTAATGTCAGACGCAAAAATAAAACAGAACACTATACATATAGCAAAATGTAAAAGTAGAACAGACATAAACATGGGAAGTATGAGAAAGTATAGTAATCCTTAAAGGGAAAGTGGTTTCTATGTGTCTTGGATAAGAGTGTCAAATGCCTCTATAAACTGGGGGCTTCTCAGTATGAGGGCAAGGAGAATGTTCTAAATATCTGAGGACTGAGCCCTCAGACCATGGCAAGTAATTGGGGGTACCCACCGAGAGTTATGGTCACTTGTGTCTCAGATGAAAGATAATTTCTTCCACTTCCAGATCCAACATTGACAGTTTGAATTTTGCTATGCTTTTTCTATCATTTCAATTTTTTTTGTCAAGACACATTCATTAAAAGAACATGGCAAATTGCATCATTATTTGCTACATACATAAAGCGTGAAATGGGATAAGGGAAAAAAAAGAGGTTTACAGTGAAATGTGAGTGACTTTAAGAATTTAGGGTGAAATAACTTCTAAAGAATAATGCACCTCTGCATTTTCCAGTGCTGTTACATCAGATATAATAACTTCAATTCATTGGTAGAGGAAAGATGCATGGAACATGTGCTGATTTGGGGGAGTGCATACAACTGAATGGGGGAGAAGTATTAAATAATTTGTGACTAAATGGGGAATTTTATTTTATTTTTGTTACTTAAATCTTTTTTTCTTCTTTCTGTTTTTAATTTTCATAGCACTCGTTGGGAGGAAAGCACAATAACAAATCCCTACTCCATGTCACTTCAATATTTGATTGGGAGGATATCTTAAAAGGCTCTTTTTATTGAGTTATCTTTAGTTTCAAACATTTCAGAAAACTCAGAAATGAAAATATGATGTAAAAGAAGAGTGACATGTACACGCATGAGCTGAAAAATTACAAATGGCAGTGATATTCTGGACACGCAGCCTTCATTTCAACCTCTTGGTTAACATTCACTCTCGGTAAAGATTTGATTTTTTCCTACTTGCCTCTTTGTTACCAACTGTGACATTAATAGGGCTTAATTTCTCTCCACAATTCTTATAGACATATTTCTGGGCCGACTGAAAAAATCTTGCGAGACTGGCGGAGTTAATTAGGGTTGGCAAACTTTTCACTGAAGCATTGAAAATTAGTTACTTCAACTCCTTCATATTTCAAAGTAGGATCTAATTTTAATACAAAATTAAACGGAGGGAAAATCTCCAATGTCTTTTGGAAGGTGCTCCACACTGTGGGCGCTGCCCGCCCCAGTGGATGGCAACTCACTCGTTGGAGTACCTGATGGAGATGCCCCCGGAGTGAGTGGTGTGTGGAAGGATTCTCTGCTCTCAGAAACGTTACTCATCGTGCAACCATGAAACTGATGTGATTTGTATGGATGCAATGCTGCCTGCTCTAGTTCCTTTTGCCTTTCACCACCTGATGGGTTGTCCCCCAGCGTCCACTCATCTGTCACTGCTGGATGCCAGGACCTCCTCAGCCAGGGCCTTGGAGCAGCCTTGGAGCGACAGCTGGGATTGAAAGTGGCCGCAAGCCCGGGTGCTGAGCACACGATTTCTGAGCATTCCATTCCCCACTACTCACGGGTCCAGAAAAAGTGGTCTTGCTAAAGGAGACGGGCAGTGTGAAAACTGGTCATAAATCACTGAAGGGACACTCCAGATTACGCTGGGCTGGCCAGAGAGCATCAGGCCAAGATGGGTAGATGTGAGCATGATGTTGGCAAAAGTCTTTTGCAAAAAGTCTGTCTCTAACATTGGTTCTATAGATTTCACTTCGCTACATTGTACCTTTGGATAAAACGTTATGTGTTAGTGTCTGACATCACAAACCTTTACCTTTCTGCCTGTTCCTGTTATGTTTGGATTTCATTACATTCCTTAACTGTGTCTGATTAGTTGATCATATAAATTATGGTAATAGATTTCCTAATTTTAATACATTCTTAAAACACTTTTTTGGTCGTTGCAATTTTCTTTTCTTCTTCTTCTTCTTCCCTTTTTTTTTTTTTATTTAACCATAATATGGTAGGCAATTTACTAGCATTTTCCTTAGGATTTATGCATTGGACGTGGTAAGTATTTCTTTTTGTGAACTATCTCTATCGGTTTCATTATATGTGCTAATTATTTTTTCATGAAAAATGTAGCAACAAGGTCATTAAAAATTACAAACTTTAAAAAAATGTATTGGTAGTTATTGGTTCAGTCAAGGTTTTTATTTCTTACTATGTTCAACTTTGTTCATTGGTTTGTTTATTGTATTTTCACGTAGGTCCAGACAATTCAAATGCTTAGGCTAAACAAAGTAGTCAAGTATAATTTTCTGACTCCAGGCTATTAAGAAATTTCTCCAAAGGGTATGCTAAGATTAGTACAGATCTGTCTTAAACCAGTGGGTATGTTCCTCTATGTTTGGGGTCAGAATACATTCTGCCCCATTTTCTAGTCTCCACAATTAAGGAAACCTATTAGATGAGAGGGTACTCCATCTGAAAATTAGTCAAAGGTCCTTTCTTATAGAGTGCAAATCTGGGCTTCCCAAGCTAATCATATTCAGGGAACAGCCAGCTTTGATACAGCTTTATCATCATCTATTTTTTTTACACTGTGGGGATAAACATGCTTTTACTGATATACTCTCAGACTTTGATTCTGTGACTAGGAATCAGGTTTTAGCTAACCCTGCCTCTTTCTCCATCCTCACTGGCCAGTAGGGCCACTATTCTAGCTCATCATCTCTTGCATGAATCTTTTAATGGTCTCTTAAAAGGTCTTTTATCTCTATTCCTACTCCATTCCAATTAATTATTGACCTCATAACTAGAGAAAAATTTCAAAAATGCAAATATGACTATGCCATTTCTCCACTTAAAGCCCTAATACTCCTCTATTGCCCGTAAAATAAGCTCCGACTTCCTTAAGACAGCACAGTGCAGACAGCTATTTAACATCTGTCCCTGCCCACAAGTCCAGCCCCATCCTCCCCCTTCCTCTTGCACTCTGTCCGTGGTTCTCCCAGCATGCTCAGTTCCTGCTTGTCCTTCAGGTCTCAGCACCTGGGAGCTGAGGTTCTCTCCGTATCTGATCTCATAGCATCTTTTACGTGTTCCCTATAAGACTCATGCCATTTTACTGTAATACATTTTTTAGTGTCCCTACTGCCCAGTAATTTGTATACTTGAGACAGGAAAGTCAAATTGTTCTTATTCAAAGCTCACAGATATACACCAATGGCTAATCCAGAGCCTCACATACGGTAGGTTCTTAATGTTTGTTGAAAAAATATGTAGAAACAAGGAAATAAGGAAAATAGAAACTACAGGATTTTCTGAGCAATATAGTGGAAGATGTGGATAATTGGAACATATTCCCTACCTATATGAGAAAATATCATGCTTGCTCAAGTAAACTTGCATAATAAATACAACTACAAAAAATTATAGAATAGATTATGGAATTGAAGAATAAAGTCTTCTAAAGTTCATCTGGATGAATAAACACAAAAGAAAGGAAAAAACATCTTAAAAGCAACACGGGAGTATTATAGCCTCGCCAGATAATAAAATGTGTAATAAAACTAAAATAATCAAGTAATGTGTTTCTTGAGCAGGACTAAATAGATTAATTTAACAGAATAGAACTTTCAGAGATAATTCTAGGCACAAATAAATGTGGGTGAAGATAGAATGGCAGTGTGTGACAACTGAACAACCAGCTGTAAAAGGACAGAATCAGATTCTCACATTCTGTACATAAAAGCTAATAATCCTATTATAAAAATGGAAGCATTTACAATTAAATTTTCACATCATTATTGGCTATGCAAGAGTTTTTAAAGCAAGGCACAAAAGGCAAAAACCATAAATATTTAAAATAAAAGATATGAATACACACATTTTTAAATATGGCCAAAAGACCACAACGTTAAGAGACAATCTACCCAGAATCTTTAGAAGTAATTTCAACATAAATGCCAGATACTAGGTTAAGCTTTCTTTCAAATCATTCAAAGACTGAGACAACATAGAATAAAAGGCCAATGACAATCAATTTTCAAAATACGCCTGTGAGGGAAATAGATCGCTTGGATTAATATAAGAAAAATGTATCAAAATGCTTCCTTTCCACATTTTTTCTACAATTAAGACTTCACTTGTGTAACTGAAAATGAAACCATAGTACTGGCAATTATAATATTTCGACATAGAGTATAGGATGAGGCCAAAACTACTCTCAGAATTCAAAACCTTGATGCTTTTGAATGACACTAGTGCAATGGATTTCTCTTTTCCTGAAACATAGTAATCACCATTTATTCACTCAATCCACAGGTACTGAGTAAGCATGTGCTATGAACCAGCCACTATTCTAGGCACTTGGACTACATCCAAGAATCAAAGATTCCTGACTTCATAAAGCTTTTCCGCTTATTCTGTTTTCTTGTGATTTGGAGCCAAAAGATAAGAGAAATTTCTTGCAAAAAAGTAGCCACTGTAATTAAAAAGTAAATGTAGGACATTATCTAAGAAGGGGTAAATAACCTGCCCCTACTGGTCAGTGTTGAGGCTGTAAAGGCCCCTTAAGTGACTCCTTCTGGTTCAGAAACAGCCAGGGGTCTTGTGTTCTCTCTTCATCCTTTCCCAGGACAAGAGGTGATGACGGAGGTGTGGGCACAGCCCAGCTGCCCTGGGGAAGGGATGCCCGTTCAGAGGCGTTAGAGGGACATCACCAGTTGTCCCTAGGCATCATCAATGCCACTGCTGCTACCTCTAGGAGGGGCTCTGACTGGGGCACCGGGGAGGGATGTGGTGCCCCAGTGAACGAACATCTCTACCCTCTCAAGCTTGTAGCTAAGACATCATGTTTATTGGAATAATCTGGATATTATCAGTGCCTGATTTGATTTCTCCCTGTGAGAGAGAGAAAGCAGAGTCCAAAGTACTTACAATGCAGGTGTCTTTGGCTCTCCTCGTGAGCCCTACACCATGACTGAAATATTAACCATATTAGAATATACAAAGAATTTGTCTCTTGAAACCCAAATATCCAAGAGGACCCATATCCATAAATAAGGCTCCGTGACTTACCAAAGGCAACAAAAATATGCAACCACCACTCAGTGAAGAAATTGAACACTGCCACCTGCTAGTGTAAAGTGTTTCTTTGACAAACCGTACTATGACAAATCCTTGTTTTATGGGAATAAAGTATGCTTGTAAATTGCTTACAGAAAAGAAACAATACAATTACTGCAATGAAGCCTTGACACTGTGTGAGCTCCCTAGAATGTGGTTTCAATCCTGGGGAAAATGGCATGGGGGGATTGATCATTTTTGAGCAGAATGGGAGCATAAACTGTAAATTAAGTTTGACTGAAGAAAACTAAAGAAGATAAACACACGTATACGTCCATCTTTTTTAAACTTGGTGAGCTGAAAACTTACTTATTAAACACATGTAAGCAGAAGGAGAAAGATGCAATCACCTATAGTTCCATTATAGGATAGAATCACCTATGATCAACATTGCTATTGCTTGTACTACCTTCTCTACTGTATCCTTTCTGTAGCACTTATCAGCCTACCTGTCATATTACATTTAAATATCTGCATCTTTTCATTCTTCCCACCACCCCTCAGGATTTATGCTTTATAAAAGTGTGTTCTTTTGTTTCCAGATATAAACCTGGAGCTTAAAACAGTGCTTGGTGCATAGTAGCAGCTCAATTAATATTCATTAACTTGATGGCTGAATTTTAAAACAAATTATATCTTTTTCTATTTTGTGTGGAACATATTATAGAGTATGGAGAGATTGTAGTGACATTGGAAATGCTTCTGATGTACTATTATGTGCAAAGAATAGGTTGCACTGATATCCCAACTTGATATGAATCCTGAACAGAAATGTATATATTTAGAATGATTTTTTTCTTGGTATAGATGTTTATTTTTCTCTTCTGTGCGTTTCTACATTTAATTTGTTTTTACAATAAGTGTATATCGTGTTTATACCAAAAAGTAAAAATAAATAAAATAAATAATATGCAAATTATTTCCAGGAAAGTTATTCATTTGATGGTTGAGGACCTTTGGAGAGAGAAGCATGAGTCCATCAAAGGGAGTGAAGCTAAGTTTCACAAAAGCAAGATCCAATCAAGGACATTTGACCTAATCATGGTTAATGGATGAAGATGTAGCCCAATCAAGCTATAAGTGAATTGTTCTAGAGAATGCAGGGAACTGACTTAATCGCAGTCAGTTGTGTCATGATGTTCTGAAGAAAGTTAGATAGAAGTTTCTCAAATTGTAATTCTGTTTCAACAGATTATATTATATATAATCTCATATATAATAGATATTACTACACATAAAATTATATATAATAGATATGACTATTCATTCTCAATTCAATGAAAATGTTTTGAAGTATTTAATTGAGATAAAATAAAATTTAATTCCCAACTAAATTTTCTACCCAGGGTCAAATAATCTTATTTATTTATTTATATATTTACTTAATATATTCCTAGATTAGGGATATCTTCATGATGGAGTGATTTATCTATCTTCTCCCCTCATGCCCGTTGTTACCATCTTCAATGTATCATTTAGTGGTAATCCTTCTAATTGCTCCCCCAAATTTATTCAATTTGGGGTAATACTAAATGTAAAATGTTCTTGGTTTTCATGAGACAATAATTGCTTCCCATATTAAAAATAAAAGGAACATAGAAAAAGGATTCTTTTTATGAAAGCATTATCTTACAAACATATTTTGTTCATGACTAGCCTTCCTGGATTCTCAGCTCACCAAGAACTCAGCAATCTAATGCCTCCAAACCTGGGCAGACTGTGTCCCAAGTACACATTTTATGACAGTTTCAATCTTCTCTACAAACAGGCTGTGCTTTGACCGGCAATTTACCGGGACTAATAATTAGCTTACTAACCAGGGGATCAGAAAGCAAGTCTCAAACAAGCGTGGAGAAAAGTCAAATTAAATTAGTATCTTAATATTGTTGAACCACCTCCCATTTTAAGTACAAAAGAGGAAACTGTTGATTAAACATTTTAATTGGTACATTCATTTATTCCTTCAAATGTTCATTGAATACTTGCAGTATGTGAGGTGCAGTACTAAATCTATTTCATCATAGTCAAACTATTTTGGGACTATTGTATAGTTGAGTCAATCAGGATATTTTTATTTTGAGGATATTTTTATTCCTCAAATATGCAAGAATATTTTGACATAAGCATGCACTTACCCAAAAGAAATATGCTACTTACATTGTTCCACTGAGGAACACTGAATTATTCTTTGCATTTCTTTATATCTTCTTCTGTGGAAGTTCCATCTATATTTAGATAAATATAATCATAATATACCATCTGCAAAAGGGGAAATTAGCATTTTTGCAAGAAAGAGTAAATGAGCAGGGTATAGTTAGAATAATAAAAATGCTACAACTGTGCATATTGAACAATAAATATCCTTCTTCCTTTCCCCCAAAGGGGTAAACCTCAACAGTCACAAAGTGTGAGGAAGCAAATATTTTCAACTTCTATATTTCATTAAATAGCCATATTTCTCCCTGGTTATTTGTAAACTGTTTCCTCACTGTGTAGTCCAATTAAAAATTTCAGACTTGAAAATATGAGTGATTATGCTTAGCTAATATCTAGAGGGAGAGAGAGCCACTGGTGGGCCAATCGCAAATTTTATTGATTAGAAATGGTTAAAACCTTAATTTTCAAGGAAGAAGTAGCCTAATTTTTTCTTCTAGCTTCTAGACACATGAGCCAAAGTGTAATTCCTGGTACATCTCCCTGACTTTAGCCCTGAAAAGCAGGCAGATTTCAGACAGAACCTGTTTTTATCACAAGGATTGTCCAAAAAAGATGACATCTGTTGCAAGGGAATAAACTATGGCTTGGAAAGTATTCTTTGGTGTTAAAGAAAAAGTACAAATATGTTCAGTGCTTGGTGAGCTGGAATTCACTGCTGCTAAGGGCCTCTATTACTCTATAAGGCAACAGATATTGAAATGCTCTAAAGGGATAAAGTGGGAGCTGGAGATTGGTGTACAAGCCAGCCTCAACTGATATCTTAAAAAACAAAACAAAGCAAACAAACAAACAAAAAACCCTCTTTCTACAAGGAGAATGAGGGTCAA